>NC_046164.1:30624027-30940277 GCF_011064425.1 Rattus rattus
TTAGTAAGCTTCACCAAGCACGCACTGAAGGAATATTATGACACAACTCGGGAGATTTTCACCTACAAACACTGTGGCACTGTTCCCTTCCATACAGCCAATCAGTATTTATTCTGCTATAATAAATTGCACACAAGTGTCCTTGTAATTTCTAAGAAGAATGTGCTAAAATACAGAACTATTCCTTGTTAAAGCAACAGCAAAATGTCCGGGTACAAAGCCGAGGTAAGAGTGACTAAAAATGGCAGAGGGGAGCATGATAAAGTGCAGAGTTCACAAGCCAATGATTCTCCACAGAGGTACGCATTCAGACAGGAAACGATCCTAATAATAATAAAATGTGCAAGAGTATAGAAGGAAACCATCACAAGTCTGGAAGCCTAGATGACCGAGCAGCATACTGTGTTTCCAAGGCAGAGTATGTAAACTGTAAATATGTCGGTCATCTTGAATTTACAAATTTAGTGCATTTCCATTGGGAAAACGAGCAGAACCTTTCATGGCTATTGAGCACTGATTCTAAAATTCACCTGGAACTATAATAGATACCAGATCTTTAAGAAATAGTAATGCCAGAGACCAAACACTAGCAGATACTGAAATATTCAAAACCAAGACGAGATTTAAGAAATGAAAACACAAATAGATCAATGTCAAGAAATTACGAAAAAGATTTGCATATATGCAAATATAGTAAACGATGAACACATCATTTTTATTTGGACTTTTCAACGGGTAGTGCAGTGAAAATTGGCTACCCCTGCCCCCAAAGGAAACTGGATGCTTAACTCACCCTACATAAAAAGTAGGCTACAGATAGCTATTCATTCAAGGTGTCCATTACGTTAGTAAATCAGACCCCTACAGAGGAATCCAAAGCCAAAGGCATCATGTGGCTGTTGGCCAGATTCCGTTTACTGCATGTTTTTGGACTGAGGTCTGCAACTTATGTTGGATGCATTTGTCCCTTGGGGCTCACCATGTTGGCGTTCTCAATATGGCAACAGACTTCATCGAAATTTACAAACGAGAGCCAGAAATGAGTCCAAGGAGGCAGAGGAAACAGTGTTTCATGATCTAACTGCAGAAGCAAAGTCCCATCTGCTTAGCAATGCTCTGTTTGCCAGAGGTAAATTAATTGAGGTCCAGCTCACATCCTAAGGGAGGTGATTATATAAGACGTAGACACTGGGAGGAGGTCGCTCGATTGATCCTAGGAGGCTGCTTACCACAGGAAGCCGTGGTTCCAAATTGAAGTAATGAAAGAGGGAAATAAAGGCCAGCAACCCCAAACTAAGAGGGATCATCCCATACAGACCGGTGTAATTCAGTCAGAACCAATATTCCATTATCTCCCATTTGATACAAGCCAAGCCCTTGGGGTCATGTTGCCTGGGTGAGTGAGTGTCCAGCCTCACCTTTTACTAACTGTGACTTTAGGCATTGTTTTTTTTTTTTTTTTTCTGACTTCTGTTTTCTCAACCATGAGTAGAAGATAGTTATAGAATTCTGCACAATTCATACAGCACTATTGAATTGTGGTTATGTTGAAATGCACAGAGCACGCAATGCCTAAGACACGGCGAGTGTTCAGTAAGTGGTTTAAAGTGGTTGCTATTTAAGATGTGAGGCAGCTAGATATAACCCCAGAAGGTGAACTGGTGGTTTTGTCTATTATTGGAAGGACTTTTATTATTTATACATCCCTTTCCACTCAGCAAATCTACTTGTCTAGGACCCACCTTTTTAAATTATGTATTGTGACATAGGTCACATAACTGTGAAGACTGAAAAACTGACAACAGTAAAAGGTTTCCGAATGCTCAAAGACAAAAAACTAACTTAAAATAACACACAATGAGTCTTAAATATTTCTGGAGTCCTTGTTTTTGTCAGATTGTATGACTGCACTGCAATTACACGCATGCACACACATATAAACACACACATATAACTTAAAAACAAACGGTTGTCTATTTTTAAAGAAAAATAATGATTTAACTATGATAATCAAAGACTTTTACTATTTCCCTACCATCATTCTTTGGTGCATAAGTGTCAACATATTTGTGGAATGTACTATGTTAGAATGTCTGCCTTGAAAAGAAACCTGTCGTTTGGGGATACCTGGTGCATCAGCTTTTGTCTTGTGAAGTTGGTGCAGTGGTGACAATGATGTCCTGAGATAGGCAGGCTGATGTGGCAGGCATCCCAGGAGTGGGGGTAGAAGAGATAGGTATATGAGTTCCCTGGAAGCAGAGAGCAGTTGTTGCTATGCTCTGACCATTGAGCCAGTATGCAGTCACAACGTTACCTTTGGTGTGTACGTGGGGCAGACACAGCCAGTGGTTTGCGAGATCACCACTGAGTATTCTGTAAATGGCCTGCTAACCACCACGTCGCGGGGTGCAGGCAGAAAAGACGCTCACAGACGCACCCTCCAACACACAGCACAGAGCCCTGCCCGCCGCAATGCCATGAAGCATAGGAGAAAGACATCCAGAGACCCGCCCACTGCCATGCCTCGCTTCAAGGACTGTAGATACCCAGAGGTCCTCTTGATGTCACTGTAGTGCAGAGGTCACCCAGAGGCCTGCCTGCAGCAGGAGCCACTAAAATGTGCAAGTACGTGATGGGCAGATGGGAGAGAAAGAGAAATGAAACAGCTTGAGCATTGTGAAGAGGGATGGAGCTGGAGACGTAAGGGTGGAGAGAAACAGCCCGTTGTGGATAGCCAGCCTCGCACCTGAGGCCACGGTGAAGTCACCACCCACGCTACTGCTGAGGGCCACCGCTGGGTCAGCGGCTATGCAGCTACAACATTTGTGTAGCTGCCCGTGGCTCATTACCGCTAGAAAACATGGGATGTTCCTGGTTTGGGACCACGTAGATGTCCAAAGACTGGAAAGAACTGGCCCCGCCCCTCACCGGTTCCATCTCTCACCAGCCGAAGCACTAAGGAGAGCAGGTCCTGTGCCTCAGCTGGGGCAGCACAGTGGAGCTAGTCCTGGTGGCTAAGGTGTGGGTGAGCCAGCCCTGAGGGAAAGAATGTGGAATGGCTGACTGCACCACTGCTCTGTAGGGTTAGGGAGAGGTTGCATATGTGTGCTGGTAGGGGGCTGGGGAGGATGATGTCCTCCTACCCCTCACCCTTGCCACCTGCAGTAGTCAGTAGTTGAGAGAACTGGCACGAGGTCATGAGAGTGGGCGAGCTGGCCCTGTACCTCACCTGGGCAGCACAGTGGAGATGGCCCTGATGGTGAAGACACAGGTGGGCCAGACCCTAAGATGGGAGGACCAGAGAGCTGGCCAAGCCCCTGTGGGTTCTAAGATTTGTTTGGGCACCACAGTAGAACTGGTTCTGGAGGCAGGCATGGGACCAGGTAAGCCGGGCCAGGGGTATGAGAGCAGGCGAGCTGTGTCTCCTGCAGATGGAGGCATTGGATGACCTCGCTGGATTAGGGAGAGTGGACAGCGTGTTGACCAGCTCAGCGGCCATGCACACCTAGATCCAGGGTTTTGAATTGGCCCATCCCAAAATCTACATCATCTGTGAACTGTTGGGCACGTGAAAGGGCTAGTCCAGCTGATTCAAAGCTGTAGGATCTCCTTGACACAGGGCGATGACAGGATAGCTGGGAGGAGTCCTGGTGAGAATCCAGTACTGATGGTGTCACAGAAGCCAGAGACCTTGAATCAGCCCAATGACTCGTTGCAATGAATGATTGCAAGTACTGTGGGACAGACACACTGGACACACTACAGCTTTGATAACAAGATGTTTTCTATGCTTTCAATGATGTTTTGCAAAGGCAAAGAGTAGATATGAAGGGGATGGGGAGATGAGTGGGACTGGGGTACATGATATAAAACTCACAAAGAATCAATAAAAAGTAAAAGAAAAATGATTTTTTTTCCTAGAATTAGGACAGAATTTTCAACAGGTTCTGAAATGGCCTTTAATATAGTTTTCCTGTTCTAGAATATGTACCAGTGTGACAATTATAATTCAAAATATCTTAGAACTGTAAAAGGTGCTGAAGATGTTCATTTCCTACCATAACAAATACTCAAGTAATAAATGTGATTTTTGCCTGTAATACATGGTAAAAATCATATGTATACAAAAGAATTATTTAAAATAAAAGTTCTTGAGCTGGAGAGATGGCTCAGAGGTTAAGCGCACTGTCTGCTCTTCTAGAGGTCCTGAGTTCAATTTCCAGCAACCACATGGTGGCTCACAACAGATGTAAATGAGGTCTGATGCCCTCTTCTGGCCTGCAGGCTACATGCAGGAAGAATGCTGCATACATAATAAATAAATCTTTAAAAAAAATAGAAAAAAAAGAAAATTTCTTATTTATTAGCAGCATGTTTGAGTTTTATGCCTGTTTTATAAAATTCTACACCCAGACCAAGCAAAAAAAATTCCAGGTGAAACTTAAGGAGCTTCAAGAAGTTCTGATCTAGCATTGTCCTCTCACAGTAGCTGCCTTGATACATTAATGATTTACTGGACCATGCCTGGAGCTGAAATCACAAAGACTGTATCCAACCCATTTCCCAGGATACACTAGGTGAGTTTCCTCTTCTTTGAAGACCATAGTATAGGGTGTTGGCAACTGATGGTGCTCAAACTTCTCACTGTAAAGGGCTTAGGGGATCAAAAGACCAGAAAGGTCAAAGTCATTGTGGGAGGCAGGTCAGCAAAGCTTCAAAGCCTACACTTGAGTTTTAGTTAATTGTTTGAAACCTACATCCTGTTGTTCTTCACAAAGAGAAAGTTATGTGAAATTTTGGAAATCAAATAAAACAAAACACATTTTTCCCACCTATAAAGTGTTTAATCACAGGATCCTTCAGAATATCACGTTTCGTGTGCATTCTCAGTAATGTCCTAGCTCATAAAATCAATTCAAGAACAGTATATAACCGTAGTGCCGAGACTGGAAGTGAGGGAGACGGAGGTAGATAAAAGGCACCATTATTTTACCTGACCTTGAAATTCAGCATTTTTCCAGCTCAGATTGCTATGTTTTGTTTTGTTTGTTGCCCGTGGGATTATTTTCTGGCAATCATACATGTAGAGTGTATTACAATCATATTCATCTTGTTACCCTCTCTTAGGTCCCTCCCGCTTTCTCTGAATCCTTTCTTCTCAACTAGACTACCCTCATACCTTTAAGACCACACACACACACACACACACACACACACACACACACACACACACACACTGGGGTTTTAGTCATGGTTGCTTGCATAAGCACAGGTAGGGAACTCTTTGTGGAGCATGGGCAACCCACCAGTGGCTACACTCTCAACTGCCAAAAATACCTCCTGAAGAGGTAAAGCCTTGTAGACACTTCCCCTACCTAAGATGGATGCCGAAGGGTACAGTCTTTGCAGGTCCTGGGAATAGCTGCTCTGTTTATGATGTCTGTGGCCCATGCTGTACACAGATGTCATTGTCACATACCATTCCTCTACATCCTTCAGGTCTAATGTTCTATCCACCTCCCATTCTGGGACTTGGAGGGGGTGATATAGATTTATAGCTGAGCAGTCAACAGCCAATAATTCTTGCACACTGACCAGATAGGTGCAAGTTTCTGCCTTAGCTTTTTCCATCTGCAAAACGACTATCTCTGCGAAGGTTGAGAGCCACACTGGTCTATGGGTATAAGTGTATGTATTTAGAAGGCAGTTTGAAAGCATGTCCACCTAACAAAACAGCAGTCATAGGTGCTCCTTTTGAGCCCGTAATATCCCAACCCGTAAGATTTTGGTTTAAGGGGATGGAGAGATGGCTCGGCAGTTAAGAGCCCTGATTGCTGTTCCAAAGGTTCTGAGTTCAATTCCCAGCAACCACATGGTGGCTCGCAACCATCTGCAATGGGATCTGATGCCCTCTTCTGGTGTGTCTGAAGACAGCTACAGTGTACTCATATACATTAAATAAATAAATAATTTTTAAAAAAAAACGATTTTCATTTAAGTTCCAGCGCCAGTTGTGTATTCCCTCCCAGGAAGCAGTCCTGAATGCAATCAGAAAGCGGTTGGTTACTCCCCAGTTCTGCCACCATTATTGCAAGAGTAAGTATATCCTAGCAGGCTCCACAGGTGGGTGAGATAGTTGAGGACTTTTCTCCCTGTACAGCCAAGATAGCACCTTCAGGAACTCTGTGTTCTAGTCAGCAGGGAGGAAGCTTCCGGCTTGATTTCTCTGTAAACAAAGCATGTGGCGTCTTCAGCAATAGGCTCTTACCATCTACTGCTAATAGGCAGCCAGCGGTGAAGGCAAAGACCTGTATGGCTTTGAGAGCCCATAGGACCTCTGTAGCCAAAAGCATAGGAAGGTGTCCCACATCTACTATGAAGACTGTGACTTCTTAGGGAACAACTCGTAAGGAATTAAGCCATGTCAGGTGTGAGAACTCATGATCTCTGGAAACGATATCATCCACACATACAAAGAAATTAATGACACGATGTTTCCAGCCATTAATAGCTCCCAAAGGCATCTCGGTTTTGTAAGGAAGAGACTGTTACTACCAACTCCACCACTAATCCTGTTGGCAGACTGTCACTCATCATGAAAAGGCCAAGTGTAGACGTGAGTCACGCCTGAACCTCACCTTAAAAATCTGTTTAAGAGTTTTGCTGTGAAGGGGTCCACCCTCTCTGCTCTACATCACGCAGTGTGAAAAGAGGTGGGTGAGAAGCTGAAGAAATCTGCATCAGTTTTGGCAATGAGTCCCGGCGTCCAGCAAGCTGGCTGTAACCACAGAGGATGGTGGCAGACCTTTAAAATTGATGACAACATGTCTCCCAAGAACACGAGCGGCCAAAGGGGGAAACAACCTGTCCAGCAACCCAGGCAGGGACTGAAAGCGATGCAGTTGATGAGCTCCCTGCAGAGAACGAGGTTTCTCCACCCCTGTGGCTTCGCCAATGTTTGTTTTTCGGAGCACAGCAGCGTACAGAGCAGAGAAGCAGGAGAAGCTCTGTGAGATATGGAAACCAGGGCAGGTCATTGTCCACGGGGTGAGGAGAGTGTTAGCATCTCTCTAATGGGATTGCACGAGTTGATCTGGCATCCTGCCACAGCAAATGACCTATCAGAGGGGCACTGCTAAGGCGGTACCTAACTTAGGTGGGAGAGCACAGAGATCAACTTGTTCCATGTCTCATGCTGGCCACATTCACTGGCTGTTCCCAAGAGGCCCTGCGTCTCAGCAGGTACTTGGATGGAATGGGCCTTGTAATAACTGGATCCAAGATCAGGTGGTGCTGTGTGGAGAGTAATTGATGTGCAGAGACTCTGAAAGGAACTTGGGTAATGAAACATCTGGTTGGAAGGTGGCCTTGTGACTCAAGTCCCGAGAGACCAGGGTAGGAGAGGAAAAGAGGAAATTTTATTCATCTTCTTTCTTGGTTTGTCAAGTTACAGCCTCCAGCTGTGTACATCAACTTTGTCCTGAAGCAAGGGAGATAGGGAACAGAAAGCTCAGCGAGCCACACTCCATGAAGTGCGCCTTTGTGGAAAGTCCGAGTGACCCTTTGACCTGGTTTGCACATTTTGGTGTGTCTCTTCTCCCAGAGCAAATGCTTTTTTTTTTCCTGGCTCCTTTTCAGATCTGAGTAAGTTGTGGAGAAGAGGAAAGAGATGAGCTGAGGAGAGACAACTCGAGTAGAGAGGAAGGGAATAGGAGAAAACTCCCAGAGAGAACAGAAGGATGGAGAGCTTACAGCCTCCACATTAAGATTCAGATGGGTTTGCACGGCTGCAGGTTCTGCCAGGTGCATATGGACCAGACAGGGCACTCAGGTGTGGGCAGTCACCCAAGGGGCTGGAGGAAAATGGAAAGAAGGCTGAAATCAAAAGCTGGATGGGAACCACAACAATACCTGAAAATATGTGATGTTCAATATTACAGAAAATACATGATATCATTAATCCTTTGTGGTTCTCATATCCCTTCTCTCCCAAAAAGGGGTAAGATAACAGAATGTGCTAAGTTACAGGAGCTCAGACCCCAGATGAGATGTAGGTGACCATGGGCAAGGCGCTTAACCCTTGACTTCAGGTTCCTTAGTGTAGAATGGAGAGAAGGAAAGGGGGGGGGACGAAAAGGAGGGAGAAGGGAAGAGGAGAATTCAATTGCAACTTAGGCTACTAAGAGGGCCAAATGGATATGTATGTATGTCTTGGCCATACAGTAAATGCTTTAAGAATGTGTGTGTGTGTGTGTGTGTGTGTGTGTGTGTGTGTGTTTGTGTGCATGTGCATGCATTGCTGTGTTTTGTCTGCATGTATGTCTTTGTGAGGGTGTCAGCTCCTCTGGAACTGGAGTTATAGATAGACAGTTGTGAACTGCCACACGGGTGCCGGGAATTGAACCTGGGTCCCCTGAGAGAGCAACCAGGGCTCTTAACTGCTGAGCCATTTCTCCAGATTCCTCCCACCCCCCATGCTTTAAGGCTTTAACTACTCTTGTCCTAGCTCACACTCAGTGAGTTGTTTCAATTCTACACCATGAAGTAGAATGAGTCGCTTCTCTGCCTTTTTTCTACCTGCAGGCATGGGTATGTGCACATAACATGTGAGGAACCATGCCTGACAACACAGGTGCACTATTATTCCCCATATGGTACATGGAGAATCTGAGTAATAAAGAGGTTACATTACTTTTTGACGTCGCATATTGGAATACTGTTAGGACTGACCAGAAGTCCAGGTAGGTTAGTTCTAGAACAAAAGTCAGCAAACTAGCGCCCACCAACTGTATGTACTAATAAAGTTTTATTGGGTGGCATCTGTGACTACATTCACTATCACCCATGACTGCCTTACACTACATTGATGAACTCAGAAGAATCTCTTACCTGACATTTTTATAGTAAATGTTTGCTGACATCTACTGTCTACACTCTTAACCACTGATGTCAATGTGATGGATAACATCAGTTGTCAGCCTGATCAAGCCTCGGGCTGTGATTCTGGAGGATAATCTTTGACTAGATTAGTTGAGTCAAGAAGACAAACTCACTGTGGATGGCACCATTCTCCAGGCTAGGATCCTGGACCATATAAAAAAGAAGCGATGAGCTAAGCGTAAGCACTCATTACTTTCTGATTCCTGGTTAATGTAACCAGCTGCTTTTAGCTCCCGACTCACTCCTGATAGATTAAACCCTTTAACTGTGAACCAGATACACACTTTCCCCTTAAATTGCTAAGTGCTTACATCCCCTGCTGCAAACACAATGCAGAGGGAGGGAACAGGAAGTGGGATGGGGTTACATAATCTCAAAGCCTGCCCCTAGTGATGTTTTTCTCCAGCATGGCTGCACCATCAAGTGCAAAGCAAGTGTTGAGATACCCAAGCCTTTGGGGGACATTCTTCATTCAAAGTGCTGCAGTGTCTGAATCATATTGGGGTCTGAGGCAGTGTATGTGACTTGTTTGGAGTTAGCTCAAGACCTAATGACAGTACTGGGTACAGCCACCTTCTTATATGACATGTGGCCTTGTTAAAGTTTAAATTGTGATTGTTCTAACTTTCTTTCTGTTGCTGTGATAAAAATATTGACCACAGAGAAGGTAAGGGAGGAAAGAACTTGTTTGGTTTATATTTGTAGGGCATAGTCCATTGTTGAGGGAAATCAGGGCAGGAATGCTTAAGGCAGACCTGCTTGCTATTCCAAGCAGTATTACACACAATCGGGGAACTTACAGCCAAGGAGGTATAGCAGAAAACCATGGAGGAACACTGCTTGCTGTCTTGCTGGTACTTAACTAGTATTCTCTTATATCCCAGAAATGCCTACCTAGGGAATGGTGCTGCCCACAGTAGACCATGCCTGCCTACACCAATTAACAACTAAGACAATATCTCACAGCTATGTCCATAAGTCAGTCTGTCAGTCTGATCTAGGCAATCCCTGAGTTGAGACTCTCTTCTCAAATGACTGATGACCGAACCTTAAAAAAAAAAAAGTGTAATACAGAAAGATATCTCAGTGACTTCATGACTACTGGCTACCTCCCCAGCCTTCTCCCATCAGTAGATATGATATATATATCCAATTGACTTTCCTTCAAACCATTGTAACTGCCTTTTTCAGTCTTGTGTAATAAAATTAGTAGCCTCCTGATCAAGTGAGAATTATGGAAAAGTAATTCACAGGCATGGAATTATCTATTGGATGAGGTAAGCAAAAAAAGGACCTCGAGTGAAAAAACTGTTTTCACCACATTGGCTTGTGGGCAAGCCTGTGGTGCATTTATAATTGATGTGGGAGGACCTCACTGACAGTCACTCCTGGGCTGGTGGTTCTGGGTGCTACATGAGAACAGGCTGAGGAAAGCCATGGGAAGCAAATCCAGCAAGCAACATTCTTCCATGCCTCTACATCAGCTTCCTAACTCCAGGTTTCTGCCCTGGTTGAGTTCCTGCTCTGACTTCCTTCAATAATGGAGCATGAAGTGCAAGCAAATCCTCCCTTCCCCCAGTTGCTTATGGTCATGGTGTTTTAGCACAGCCATAGAATGGCTAAGGAAGACGGGAAGGGAAACTGCAAGGCATCCGGACTAGAAAGGGAAGGCGGATGCTCTAGTCAGCAGAGTGAAAGTGCAAACCGAGGGAATGAAGATCGGACAGACCCCTACGCTCGATGATTTTTCTCCTTCCCCCATGTCTGCACAACCCTGAATCTACTGCCCAGCCTGCCAGCATGCGGGTGTTCCTCCAGGGGTGAGCAGGGGTGAGCATGTTCCTCCGAGGCGTTCCTCCAGGGGTGAGCATGCGGGCGTTCCTCCGGGGGTGAGTGGCTATTTTGCTGTTGAGCAGCAAGCGAGGTGATGTTTTAGAGTCTTTTCTATTTCACATTCTCCTCTTTAGGAAATTAAAGTCACAAATCCTAGGTCATGAGAGGAAGAGTCCGACTTGTCGGTTAAATAACCAACCTATGCTGGTGTCCTGAAAATAAAGTTGCTTTGGTCTCTTCTGGGTGTTTAAAAATCTTCACGTACACCAAATAAGATAAATTCACCTAGTTTTATGGCCACAAACTCTCTAATATTACTCCCATCAAGAGGCAGAGGAGAGCCATTCCTCACTCATTGGGGTGCTGCTACGTTTGCCTTTGCTGCTATATGAGGTCGTAAAGTTTTGCTATTTCCAAGATCATTCACTAACACTCTCACACTGAGAGCCGTGCAACATTACGTAAGGAACTCAATAACTCCTAGATGCCCTAAAGCAGTGATTCTCAACCTGTGTGTGGGTCATGACCTCTTTGGGGTCACAAATCAGGCACCCTGCACATCAGATATTTACATCAGGGTTCACAACAGTAGTAAACTTACAGTTAAGAAGTAGTGAGAAATAATCGTGTGGTTGGGAGGTGACCTCAACGTGAGGAACTGTTTTCAAGGGTCACAGCGTTAGGAGAGTTGAGAATCACTCCCCTAGAGCAAGGAAGATCACCTCAAGGAGCACAAATGTGCACGCTCAGGGAGAAAGCTCAGCTGACCTTGTACTTGCAGAAGGCTCCCTACACACCAGCACCCGAATAGTCACATGACCTCAAACTGCTGAAATCCTTCACGTTGACACCACGAGGCCACCGAATAACATATGCCAGCACTTACTTCACGTCTGACCCAAACTCCCGATCAACAGACCTACAAATGTTACACGATAGTCCTCGTTGGATGTCATTCATTTGAAGTAATTTGTGAGACAACAATAGGATTTGGAGCAGACCAGCTATTGGCTAAGATAGAGGACAGCTAAACAGTCAGGCAGACAGATGGACAGATGTGTCCACATAACAGTATAGTATAGCATTTGGGGAAGTTCCACATTAAAACTTGTATTTTGAGGAACATGAAGAGAGAAGAGAAACGAATGAGGCTGACCGCTGAGCGCGTAAAAACAATTTGCACCACTTCGAATGGTTCATCCAAAATTCTCCTGGGAGAGTCCTGCCTGAGGAGGACCGGCCAGCTCGGAAGAACTTGTTCCTGAACAGGCAGCATCCTGGGAGTTGAGCAAGCAGATGCTCCTCAAGGAGAAGACTGATTTGACCTTACTTCCCCAGAGGTTCTACCTGACCCATGCCCCCACCCCCACCCCCACCCCCAGTTATTCCGCCATTCCTCCTTCCTACTCATGACCCTTCAGCATGGGGTCAGACTCTGTTTCACAGACATGGGAGAAAGAACGACCAAGGGAAAAACTTGGATCTGAAGCAGTCCAGAGAGAGAGAGAGAGAGAGAGAGAGAGAGAGAGAGAGAGAGAGAGAGCCTTGTAACTAGGAAAGGTGCCATTTGCATGTTTACTTTATGACGATTTTGAATTCTTCAGGATCCTCGAGGACTGTGGTTTGGCAGACTAGGGACAAGAGTCCGTCTACGTGCCCCAGAGCTTAGTTGGCCCTGTCTTTGGAGCTAGACTTTGCCTCTGCTGCAGGTCATGCTTTTTGTTAGAAACAAGCACAATTGGCACTTGAGAATCTAGACTGGGGAAGGAGCAGAGGAATTAGGAGAAAAGTAGAATAGAGCAGGAGTTGAAGCTGTGAGTGATCAGGACTGGTGGCAGACATACAGCTCATGAAAGAAGGAAGCACTGCACCTGTGAAACCACCCTTTCCCATGGATTAAACTAAGTCAAAACACAACGCTTCTTAAAATGGGGACCATCATAGGAAGATGCTTGGAATGGTTCCTATGCTACAAACGATCTGATTTTTGGCATCAGTCACGTAACCGGAGAGTTTGGGGTGTCTCTGAAGGCTCCTTTTCCCCCTAAAACTTTTCTGCGTGTGGTCATTATGTTTGTCTCTTCGCAAGCTAGCTTCATCTTTGTGAGCCAGAGAATCTTTTTTTTTTCTCCAGCCATTCTGTCTTGGATGAGCAACGCTGAAAGCTGCAGAGACAATTTAGCCACGGCATCCAGAGCAAGAGGCAGCTCATAGCATCTCCAAGGAAACTACGGACTCCCAGAGAGGGAGATGGTGAGAGCTGTAAAGGGTGAGTTAGCTCAGGAGGAGCCAGACCCCAAGGGTTCACTGGATCTGGTGTGACCAGACGCCCCTCCAGCCGCTCATTCAATGTACGCACATGCGCATAAGGCTCTGAAGCCTTTGGGGATGTACTGGGTGCGGGAATGTTCAGGATTATAGTTCCTGCCTCTCTGCCCACTCTAATACGCAAGGACAAACAGGATTGTCTAGGAAATGACCATAAGGCTCCCTCTTAGGTTTTTCAAATAGCCTATCTAGGACAGCATTAGATGTCACAAAAGCTTTGTCCCCATTCTAAACTTCCTACGTGCCTGGGCCCCTGATCCTCTGACCCCCCAGGCCTTCATTTTCCAGCCTCCTGTAAGCATCTGGCCATCATCTCAGACAGTGGGTTCGCTCACTCAGGCTAACCAGGCTCATCGGCAAGCTCAGGTTCACAATGGTTGGACCGAGGGAGGGAGGGTGGAGTGCTCCACCACAGTGCAGACTGTGTGTTCAGCAGGCTGGCCTGGCACTGAGCAGAATAAAAATGAGACAATTGGGAGCTTCAGATCGCTCACCTTTAACCTCTAATACTCCTCTGTTTTTGATGCCCTCTGTGGCATTGTGGGATTCACCTTCTCTGACATTGCTATGGCAATTCAAATCTAACCAGTCTCTAGCTGACTTAGAACCTCCCACGCCTCTGACTGAAGGGCCCTAAGCAAAGCTCTGAGTTACTTTCAGCTCTCTTCCTGCTGGGGATTAGAGATGCTCACAATCCTGGCGGCCATCACAGCAATGAGGATTTCTTTAATTGAACAGGTACTGGGTGCTGGACCCGCAGGTTTTTCATTTAATCCCATGCAACCAGAAAGTAGGTACTGTTGTCTATGTTTCATTGCACAGTGCATGAAATGAGAGTTGCTGTATTCCTAAATGTTCAGGGACGGGATAGTGTCCCATCTTATCACCCCCCCATATCCCCACTCTTCACAATGGTTTCTTTTGGTTTCTTAAGTTGCTCTGGGAGCTGGGTTTTAGAGATAGGAACTACAGATGAGAGAAAACAGAGGACATTTGCTTTCTGCATCCGGGTGACCTCACCCAATATGCTCTTTTATTTCTTTACAGCTGAATAGTATCCCATGGTGTAGACACACCGTATTTTCTATATCCATTTGTCAGTTGAAGGGCATGTAGGTTGCTGACTAAAGATTTTCAGTTAGAAAGTGAAGGAGATGAAAGCCGCGTCTGTTTCCCTCTTACGTACATCAAAGAAGATAATGGATACACAGAAAGGAAGAAAGGAAAAAGAAATATGATAGAATAATAGATGATAGGTAGGTAGGTAAGTAGATAGATAGATAGATAAGTAGGTAGATAGATGATAGCTAGAGATAGATAAATGATAGATAGGTGATAGGTAGATAGATGATAAGTAGATAGATAGATGACAGATAGATGAATAGACGATAGGTAGATAGATGATAGGTAGATAGACAGATGATAGATAGATCGATAGATAGATGATAGATAAAAGATAGATAGATGATAGATAGATAGATCGATAGATAGATGATAGATAAATGATAGATAGATGATAGATAGACAGATGGATAGATGATAGGTAGATAGACAGATGATAGATAAATGATAGATGATAGATAGATAGATAGATAGATAGATAGATAGATAGATAGATAGATGATAGATAGGTAGATGATAGATAGGTAGATGATAAATAGATGATAGATGATAGATAGATAGGTAGATGATAGATGATAGATGAATGATAGATGATAGATGATAGATAAATGATAGGTAGATGATGGGTGGATGATAGATGGGTGGATGATGGATGGATGATGGATGATGGATAGATGGGTAGATGATAGATGATGGATGAATGATGGATGATGGATAGGTGGATTGATGATGGGTGGATGGAGGGATGATGGATGATGGATGGATGGGTAGAAAATGGGTGGATGGATGGATGATGGATGATAGATAGATGGGTGGATGATGGATGATGGATGAATGATGGATGATATGGATGATGGATAAAATGATGGGTGGATGATAGATGGATGATAGATGGGTAGATGATAGATGGATGGATGATAAATAAATTATAGATGGGTAGATGATAGATAGATGATGGATGAATGATGGATGATGATAGATAGATAGACAGACAGACAGACAGATGATAGACATACAGGTGATAGCTGATGGATGAGATAGTAGAGAGAGCCAGCTCCTTATTATGCAAAGTAATGCTATAACATTTCTGGAAATCATCTTTAAATTTAATATAAACAACTTTCTAGTCTTCTTTTACAGTTTCACTGAAAAACATCTGTCCTCTCCAGAGGCCCATGCTTATCAGAAGTCTGTTAAATATTCTCAGAATTGCACTTGGCACTTTTAGGTAAGTACGTCTATGCATTACTTACAGAGTTTCCCATGCACATGCTTACGGATCACATCTCCAAAGATATAGCGCCCGACACCTGTGCTATTAATCTCTGTTCTCACCAGCTACCACCTTGTGTTCCCTTAATACAACACAGCCATTATGGGGGCCAAGACTAACTAGGGTTGAATTTTTACTTTCCCCTTCTTTTACAGTGAACAAAATCACGCTTTTAGTGCAAAATGCCCTTCATCTGGAACCCTTGATTTCTGGATCAGCAAGACCCTCAAACAGAAGCACATATGCAGGGACATTGAATCTTGAGTGCCTCCTCAAACACCGATGTGTTAAAATCCTGGTTCCCAGCCTGTGGTGCTATTTGGAGGTGGTTGAACCTGTAAGAGGCAGATTACAGTGGGAGGATATTAGGTCCTCACACTATACTGGAGGCATCCCTTGGAGGGTGTGTTGGAATCTTAGCCCTTTTCCCATCTCTCCCTGCTTCCAGGCAGCCATAAAGTGAACACCTTCTTCGATCACATGCTCCCGTCACCATGTTACAGATCTGTAGGGAAGGTGACCAAACAAGCAACCATGGGCTGAAACCTCTAAACCATGAAATAGAGCAAACCTTTCTCCTTTACAAATAGTTTACCTTAAGCATTTTGACACAGTGGTAGAAAGCCAACTGACACAGCAGTGTTTGTGTGGCAGTGGTTTGGGGATTTCTGATTAAAGGATAGAATTTTCAATCAAATGCTTTGGCAAAACCTTGGTATTTACTTAGGATCATCTTGTGCTACAAGCTCTTGGGGAATTAAGCTTCCACATGAGCTTGGCTTTATTATTCTGGGGTGGGTCCTGTTATACTAGAACCATTGGAGGTATCTGCCACATGGAGAAACCTGCATTCTGCTCCAATGAATAAACTCCTTTACCCTTTCAACACGACTGGTGTTTTGGGCTGTGTAATCGCTGGGATAGGGGTACAGTTCTTACAGGTAATTTGTAGCTTTTATCTGTAATGTTAGTGCCATGACTAATAAAATAACCAGATAAGATCCCGAGTTCCAGTAAGCAAGCATACACAAAAAAGCAACAGCCAGCCTTGTAAAAATATATACCTTATCCATATCCTATATTCATCCATAAGTTCAAGGTACATTTCCCAGAGTCACTTGCCCCCCACTCACAAGCAATTCTTCAATGGCTTTTTATTGACAAAAGAGAAAGAGCCAACTGCCAGAGCACGTAGATAACCTTTGTAGTTTATAGAAAACAGCAGTGGGAAGCTCTGGCCTGACTAAGTAGGGCAGCGCCCGCTGGGCACGTATGTTAGGTCATGGCATAAGCCAGAATGAGCTATGAATTTCCCTTGGAGGAGTTTCTCTTTATTATTATTACTGCAAAGTCCACTAAAAACAAAGTTATATTAGCTTGTTTTTCCCTTCTCATCTAGAACTAATTACAGTTAACATATTAGGTGTATCCATCAGCAACTTAACATTCACCGTGCGTGTGCTTGCAGATCACAGAAAATGTAAAATTACCCACAACGGAATTACTCTAGACTGGAGCCAGATTTTTTAAATCAGTACTAATGGGAACCACAGAAAGCCAGGTTCTCCCTGGAACCTCTTAAAATTGCCTCTAAGTACAGCATAGAAATAAGAAACTCAAAAATGTTAACAGCACGCTTGTGGCGCTCTTGTTTTTCTAAAATAGAAAAAGAGAAACAAAAAACCAACAGGTTTAGCACAGTGGGCATGAGTAAAATAGACAGACTTGCTCTACAAGTGTAGAGGCAGGAGAATCATATTCGCTCACACAGGAATGAACATCTGTGTGGTCCATTAGTATTCTCAGTGGTTCTTTGTGGACCCCCTGAGGATGCTGGGTAATATCCAGAGACATCATTTTATTGCCGTGGCTGGGACTGGAGCTCCTACTTGGCAGCCAGGAAGACATGCTAAATAGTCTGTGATGATGAACCGAACAGCACTCCTTACGCCTACCCCAGTAAACAGTGACAACTCAAAGTGTCACTAGTGCTGACGAGGAGGAAAGGGGGTTTATTCATTAAAGCAGACTTGTCAGTGTTACAGAGACCTTCAATGGCTCCAGTGTGAACCCCCAACCAACCCTCCAGAAAAATGAAGCCAAGCGAATGCTGAAGCTTAATCCCCCAATATGGCAAGGTGAGGAGTTGGGACCTTCGGCAGATGGTGGGCAATGGTCCTTACGAATGGATTATGCTTTTTTCAAAAACCCCAGTGGTCTCTCAGGGATGGATTAAGGTTGGCCGTGGTGGTGAAACCTGTTTGAGCCTAGCCTGAGCCGAATAAAGGATTTGTCTCAACAATCAACAGGCCAGGAGGATGGCTACGTTGACAAAGCACATGCTGAGCAAACATGAGGGCCCAAGTTCAGTCTCCAAGGTCTCCAGAACTAAATAGCCTCATTTTGAAGTCTAACATTTACATGGGTGAAAGGTGGCACTTGGTTGTTTTCTGAATTTGCATTTATGTGACTCCTGATAAGGAGAGCAATTGAAATGTATGTACCAATGTGATGGTTTGCATATGCTTGGCCCAGGGACTGGCACTATTAGAAGGTGTGGCTTTGTTGGAGGAAGTGCGTCACTGTGGTGTGGGCTTGGAGACCCTCCTCCTAGCTCCTCCTAGGATGCTGTGTCTGTTCCTGGCTTCCTTCAGGTTAAGATGTAGAACTCAGCTCCTCCTGGACCATGCCTGCCTGGATGCTGCCATGTTCCTGCCTTGATGATAATGGACTGAACCTCTGAACCTGTAAGCCAGCCCCAATTAAACGTTGTCCTTATAAAACTTACATTGGTCATAGTGTCTGTTCACAGCAACAAGACCCTAAGACAACCAGTCACTGTGCTCCATCTTGCTTACTTTTTAGCTCCCCTTTGTTCATCTGGTGTCTTCACAAAATTTATTCTTTCATATGCTTTTTAAAAAACACTTTTTAGTGATTCTTTGTGAATTTCATGTCATGCACCTTAATCCCACTCATCTCCCTGTCCCTTTGTATCTGTCCCCAACCCTTGCAACTCCCCAAAGAAAATAAACAACAACAATAACAAAGCATAGAAAACATTTCATCATAGACACTCTAATGTGTCAGTGTGTCCCACTGTAAACCCTTCTGTCCATATATTTTCACATGCAAATGTTCTTTGCAATGAGTCATTGGTTTGGTTCAAGGCCTCTGGCTTCTGCTACACTGTCAATATTAGATCCTTACTGAGTGGGACTCCTCTCAAAAATCCTGTTGTTGTCCTGTGTCATGGAGATTCCGCAACTTTGGATCTGCAGGACCAGCCCTTTGACACACTCCAGCCATAGATTTCGGGGTGAGCCAACTCAAAGCCCGGTGGTAGCTGAGTTGTCAGCCTGCCAGCTCTTCCACACCTACACCACCAGGGGGAGCTCTTCAGCACTGCCCTGGCTAGCTTACCCAATTCAACATCTGGCAAGGGGGCAGGGCTATTTTTCCTGGCTCTCATGCCCTCTGGCCCACCTTACTTCCTTAGTAGGTGAGGTGGGGGAAGGGTATCTAGACTGTCTAAAACGTATACTTTCTTTATATGCATGCATGTATGCATGTATGTATGTATGTATGTATGTATGTATGTATGTATGTGAATGCATGTATTCTGTTCATGGGGAAAACACGTAGCACTTGTCTTTGTGAGCCTGATTATTTTGCCCAACCTACTGATCTCTGATTCCATACATTTTCCTGCAGGTGTCACAACTTTGTCTTTTGTTATGACTGTGTAAGATTTCCCCATTAAATATACATATCCCGTTTTCTTTAAGCATTTGTCTACACAAATAGACATCTAGGCTGATTCCATTTTCTGTGAATAGGGCAGCAATACGTATCTCTGATGTTGGCTTAGAGGAATATTGGTAAGTCATATACTAGTTCTGTTTTTAGTTTCTTTCTTTCTTTCTTTCTTTCTTTCTTTCTTTCTTTCAAAGAAGGCTCCATACTGACGTCAAAAGTGGGAGTGAGAGGCCAAACCTACTCCATCTTGGAACCAGCGTCCATCTTAAAAGGAAAAAAAGGCCTGAAAACTTGATCCACAGCTGAACCCAAGATGCACCCAAGTACCAGAAAGGACCCCACAGCCTTTCCTTGCCCAGAGTTACTCCTTAGCTGCTTCCTAGCAACAGTTAGTCAACGATTAATCTGTTTCAGATGTACATTCAGAGCGTTCATGATTGTATACGGACAGAGCACCCACCTGTTGGCTCACAGTGGCCATCAGTTAGATGCTTGCCAGGCTGGACCCCCCTCACTTGCTTCCATTTTCTATAAAAACCTTGTCCCAGTGAGGTTCAGGGCTGCTTCACCAAACTGTCCTGTGGGTTGACATTGAATAAGCCCAAACTTCAGTTTGTAATAACGAGACCCTAATGTAATTACATACAAAATGGCTCCTTGGTCGGCTTTTGGGGCTCACGAACGCTTCCTGGCATAGCCTTAGCAAGGCTACTTCAGCAAAGGTTTCTTCCTATCCCTGTCCTCTTTAACCACAGAAGATACACACACACACACACACACACACACACACACACACACACACATACATAATAAAAAATAAAAAAAATCAAGTCAAAAAGTCAGGGTTGGGGTTGGGGATTTAGCTCAGTGGTAGAGCCCTTGCCTAGCAAGCGCAAGGCCCTGGGTTCGGGCCCCAGCTCCGGAAAAAAAAAAAAAAGTCAGGGTCATGAAAGACGGGGCTAGAAAAGCGGTCTTCAGGGACTGGAAGGAAGGTGTGTGGGGAAACAGTAGAAGGGGTCAGTGCTGCAGGGCAGGAAAGATCTACACAACCCCAGGTCGACAGTCAAAAGCACTGACGTTGAGAGTTGATCTTAAGTGTTCTCAACACACACAACAAATGATCATAACTCACTGTGGCGGTGGATGTGTGTGCTGTCATTGTCTCATGACATAGATCTATCTCAAAATATCAACGTTGGATCTGTGAAATACATACGATTTTTGTCAAGTAGGTCTCAATAAACCCAGGGGGATTGAGGGATGTTGTGAGAGTAGAAAAAAAAGTCTTCATTAGCCTTTCCCTCCCCAGAGACAGTCTTGGCCCAAGGGCCTCGCTGTTCGTGAGTCCAACAGAATGAAACCTCAGAGCCCCACTGAAGCTGGCTTACAGAAAATGTCCAGTTATTTTTATGCCAAGGTTAGTGAAAGGAGATTCACATATTCAAAAAACCTGACTCTTGATGGTGCTTTAGAACCCACTAGGACAACTGTTCTCATTCGATTTAACAAGGGAATGTTCTTCCTCTGAAATGGGACATCTTCAAAGACCATCAATTCTGCTAAAGCCTTTGCTTAATTGAATCTCCTTCTCCTATGCTTGATGCAAAGAAGAAACACATGTTCCAGAGAAAGACGTATTTTACAAGGCGTTACACTGGGTCTCCAGCCAAGAGCGTGTGGCAAGATGTGAGATTGTAGCTGGCTTGCCAGTGCTGGGGCCTCAGCTCGCACCAGTCACTTACACGCCTTCCCAGCATCTGCTTCAAGCCTACATGGAAGCCCTGTGCCAAGCATTGAAAAGAGAGGGAGAGAAATAACACTATTTTTCCATCATCTCCTTTGCTTACAACTGAACTCACTTAGCAAACAATGGAAAAATAGATGGAACAACCTTAGCCCATTTTAATAGCTGACATTGCTATTTTGATCTTTTTCCATACAATAGTAGCAATGCTAGTGCCAGTAATGGAGTTGACTCCCGTCAGTGACATTTTCTTGAAGAACTCCCAAGTTTAATAAAGTGGAGAAACACTTCTCCCAATCGACATAGAGCTCTGTGTCCACAAAATCTGGAAGAAAACTCCACTGATATTTAGTCTAACGTTGCTGTTTCCCCCAGGGTGGTTAACTAACAAACACACGGACAAGCAATAAAAATTCGGCTGTGTGTCTGCCAAGAAGGGAAAGGCTATTGTTAAATCTGCTGTAGTAAGTAATTAATATGAGACAAACAATGGGATTAGAGGGAGGGGACTTTAGATGTCCTTTGTGTGTACTTACAGAGGTTTGCATGTTCAAGCGGATTACACCAGACAAGTTACCTTTCACAGCTGTGTAATTATCCACAGAATCCGATGCCTATACCTTGGCTAACCTCTTCTGAGCTCACCAAGGTGAAAGCCAAAAGGGGCCAGGGCTTGGCCAAGAAAGAGACATTCTCTGTTCCTTGCAGCCTCTGTCTTTGTCATGAGGGAGCTCTCCGCTGGCTTTCAGGAGGTGCACGTGCAGAGGACAACGATCCTTGCTAGACATGGTGGCTCTTTCTTCTTCCTATGGGGACAGCCCAACTTCAGCTCGCTTTTCTAAGCCCACAATTTTCCTTTGATGGAACTTTGATGATTCCTAACGCTGGAGAGGAGCTCCTGCTTTATTGCATTGGGTGGCCAACCTTTGAGCATAGTTATGGAATTCATCTCCCTTTGCTGTCTTTGCAAACAACTGGGTAAGCAAGTGATGGGGGGGGTGGCTACTCCAGTCAAATTTCATCCATGTGTATCATCCCGAGGCCTGCATTTCAAAATGATTAGGACAAACGACACTCTCTGGCTCTCAGAACCCCACCCCTCCTCTCGTATGTGGAGGAACAGACATGTTTGGTATACATGTGAAGAACAGAGGACCACAGATCTCACTGGCTCAGAACTTTGCCCATGGGCCAGGTAAGCTGGTTCCTGAGCTGGTCCCTGTCTCCGCCTCCCGTCTTGCTATCACTGGGGCTGTACATGCATGACACCACGTCCACCTTTTTCCATAGGTTCTAGGTAAATGGAGAGAGAGAGAGAGAGAGAGAGAGAGAGAGAACAAGAAAACATGAGTCATTGCAGTACCAGCTCTTTGATGGTTTGCTGTTCTTGTTTTATTCAAGTTTATATCTCTAATTCTAACCATAATCTAGCCTTAATATTTCTAATTCTAGCACATAATGGATACCCATAAAATGCTTAGTTCAAGTGATTTTTTTTTACTCATTCTTCTAACCAACAGAAATTATGATGTGTCCAGCACCAGCAATCATTTGATATGTATAAAGAAATATATCAGCAAATGATTCTGATAAACCACATGCTTTGTGGTTGTGATATACCTTCATTATACAGTATACATTACATGCTCTTATATTTCATACTCAAGAATACATAGTAATATACAACACCCCCAACACACACCAGCCCTCATAGTTGGTAGCAGCCAGTATCATTAATGTCAAGGGCAAACTCCTTTTCAAGCAATGGTGAGTACATGTAGCTCCGTGATTATTCATGGTTTACCAAAGTGCTTTATGAATTCGCAATTTTTTGTGTATTCTTATACAGTTCAACTAAGCCTTGACTCTCGATACTGCTTGAGGTTTATACGTTGTTTCTTACGTACTTCTCACAACAATCCTTTAAGGTTTATCTTACCATCATCCCCACTCCAGCAGAGGAACCGAGATGCAGAGAGCTAAGTTGCCCAGGTTTGCACAGCTCGCCAGTGAGGGGCTCGACATCAGCAGTGCCGTTGGACTCCAGCCACCAGCTCTTCAGTGTGCTACACTCACTCCCGCCTGCACAGTTTCACTGCCCACTCCGTGCACGTCCCAGACGCCCCTGGCCTCAGGAATCCCTACTTCCTCACAGCAGGTTCCTTTTATCACCCACACTCACAAGAGCTTCAGTAAGGAATGGAGGCAGCAGATGGGGCTTGACTGCCTTCAACACTGTTCTCCTCAGTGACTGTGTCCTTAGGTCCTGCTCACTGACTAACAAACAAGAGCTTCTGGAGTCACTGTACATGTGTGTGTGTTTTCACACATGCATACATGTGTGCATGCATGTGTGCATGCATGCTGATCACATGTGTGGAAGTCAAAGGACAACTTGCAGGCAGGAGTCAGTACTCTCCTTCCCACCCAGGGATTGAACCTGGGTCATCAGGCTCAACTGCAAGTGTCCTTCCCTGCTGAGCCATATTGCTAGACTATCTTATCTGAAAGTAAGAACTCTAATAAATATCAATGTCTAATGTCACAGAGCATTGGTTTTTGCACCCTCCCACCCCCAAGGCTGAGGACTATGGCTGTCGCTACTAAGTCCTGAGCTTTGTGGCTATGGGTACAAGTCTGGTCTTCCCCGATCCATTATCACTGTCCGAGTGTCATGTGACAAAGGCTGTCACCATGAAGCAGAGACACAGGAGAAGCTCTCCAATGAAAGCCCTGAGCAGGGAACAGCAGAGAGTGGCTGTGTGGACTGCATACGCTTCTTCAGATTATAAATACTTCTGAAGAGACTGTGCAGAAGGATGCCCAGAATCAAGACAGGGCTATGGGTCATTTGCCCTGAAACAAAGAACCTCGGTCACAGGTCCTTACCACAGGAGCAGGTTTATTAATGGTTTCAGTGTGTCAGGCAGCAGTTGTAAGCCAGCAGCCAGGTGTTTTTGGTTGGCTGGCTATCATGTGACTTGAGTAGCAATCTGTAGTTTGAAAGGGGAAAAATTCCATGTAGGATTTTCGTTATTGTTTTTATGCAAGGGGAGCTAGCCCAGCAGGGCTTTGCGCATACTTTGTGAAACCCACCTGAGGTCCTTTTTGATACAGACCTAGCACTGAGCATGACTGTTCGGGGTGATTTCCTAGCACCACTTCTTTTGGGTAAGACAGGACTTCATCTGAGCACTGAGGACTTTCATGGGGTGCTTTACCACGGCGTACATTCTGAATCTCTGGAACCCAATTCTCTTGATATATGAGTCTCCAACCCCAATATCATTAACAGCCCTCCAACTCTGCTACACGTTACAATCATCAGGAGAGCTTTAAAAAATGCCTACTGCTAGACTCATACTCCACATAATTTAAACTAGAGTCCCTAGAGTGGAATCCAGGCACCATTAATTTTTCAGTTCCCCAGATGATCCCAATCTGTAGCCAAGTCTCCAAAGGAATGGTCTGGCGAATGTTTCTCAGTATTCCCCTGGGTAGCATTTCCTGAGGGGTGTTGAAAATGTCCCCCATTACCTACTGACTCAGAACTTTTTGGGTCCTGTGCCTCAAGCTGCACTTAGGATTATCAAAGCCCCCTGGGTGACTTTGCTGCACCACCAGGGTAAAAGAACTCAGGACTAAATCACTCTCTTGGGGTTATAGTTTAGGCATGCTAAGCTTTCCTCTTTCTGGTCACTTCTTTAGAAAAGTTTAATTCTTATCATTAATGGCCATCTGCAAATTTCTAATAGAGAACTGTTCATGTGTTCTGGGATGACTTTCAAATAAGCTTTATATTCTAGCATACTCAAGTATAAAGTGGTCCAGTATTCCTGAAGGCCTAAATTATCTATTGAATTACTTTTTCTCAATTAGATTATGTTTCCTTCAT
Source organism: Rattus rattus (assembly GCF_011064425.1). Taxonomy (NCBI): domain Eukaryota; kingdom Metazoa; phylum Chordata; class Mammalia; order Rodentia; family Muridae; genus Rattus; species Rattus rattus. Next base: position 30,648,922 of record NC_046164.1, read on the forward strand.
TTAAAAAAGGCAAGTCTGAGGTAGAGCGTCGGCTCAGTAGTTAAGAGCACTGGCTGCTCTTGCAGAGGACCCTGGTTTGGTTCCTAGTGCCCACACTGTGATTTCCCACTGTCCGTAAATGCGATGAAAGGGATCCAACGCCCTCTTCTGGCCTCCGTGGACTCTAGGCATGCATGTGATTCACGTGCACAGACAGGCAAGTCCGTGTATGTTCACAACATAAATAGATGAGACTTTTTTCAAAGTTGAACCCAAATTGCTGAGATGATAAAAACATAAATCTTAATCTGAGATGTGAATTACGAAACACATCCATTTCTTCTCTCACGCAGTCATTTCATATACACACAGTCTCGTGATACACTGTCCATTGTGCCAGGGATCCAAGGGGCAGGAAGAGGCTTACACTTGAACAGGAGAGGTACATGAGCTGCTGTGTTGTTTGACCCAGAGCAGCAGACCCCAGCCGAGGGAGTTATCTGTAACCTTGCCAGTGTGAGAGAGGATTGAATAGACCTGCCTTCCCTGCCAGCTTCTGCCAAGCAGTAGAATGGGAGAAATGGCGGTGAATCTGGAGTCCTAAGTTCTATCAATGATTTCACGGTTGTTCGTTTCTTTACTGCCATTGGCACTGTCCTGGCAGGGACCACTTGGAGTTCTTCCAATACCACCACCCACGTGACCCTTGTAAACTCAGAGAAGGATTTCGTTTGTTTTCATCCAGTCCTAAAGAGGGCACCTTCCAGAAATCCGGAAAGCAACAGTTGTGGTGAGTTTGAGCCACAGGTTTCCTTCTCTAGCCTATAAAGCAAAGCAGAACTCTGGGATTTTAGGTCCTCACATAAGAAAATCAGAGGTCATTCTTTAAATGTTGTACTGAGACTGGGGGAAGGGGGGGTCAGTGTGAAAAGTATTTGCCTTGTGAGCATGAACTTGGATCCTCAGAACCCACAGAAAACCAGATGAGATGGCGTATGTCCATAACCCCACATTCCTATAGCAAGATTATGGTGGAAGACAGGACAATTCCTGGAAGCTCACAAGCTAGCTGGCCTGGTGTACAGTGGAGAACAAGACACTGTCTTAAACAAGGGGAGAGCAAGAATGAAGGCTGACCACTGCATACACACTCATACACACACACACACTCATACACACACACACACACACACACATGAGCGTGCACGCACACGTACATACACATCACAACACAGATACCCACACATACATATACATCATACACACATACACACACACAGAGACATACAAATATACATACACATTACACACACACCACATCCCCCAATACACACAGCACACAGCCCACACACACATAGACATACAGATTGCAAAAACATGCATACATACACAGCACACAGACCACACAGATAGAATACACATTACACACACACATATATACATACACACCACAGCACATACATATTGCTCTGCTAAGTAGGTTGAAGTCTAACATTACCAGAAAGCCCAGAGCTCAGGGCAAAATGGCATGCTCCCTTTGTCAGCAGGGTTTCTCCTTCTCTAACCTTGTCTGGGGAGCTCACTTTAGTGAGATTAAAGGTTCAGCTTTCTCTCTCCAGATAAGAAGTCATTCAGCAAACACCTGATTCCTGGAGTGTCTCCCCATGCTAATGAGACATCTCAGTACCTGAGCCTTCAGCCAATGACCTTCGCCTACCCTGGATATTCCTGCCTGCTTCTGCAACACTATATAACCCTTGATTCACCTTGATTAAAGTTGATCTATCTCCCAGAAGATGATCCTGGAGTGATATCATTTCTGTTAGTACTTACCGGCCATCCAAAACCCTGTTTGTCAACCTGGGGAGAAGGGAGACACTCTCCTCTCTCTCCTCTCTCTCTCTCTCTCTCTCTCTCTCTCTCTCTCTCTCTCTCTCTCTCTCTCTCTCACACACACACACACACACACACACACACACACACACACACACAGAGGTTTAAAAGAAGAATGCTATATCTATTCTCTTTATGATATGCTGTTTGCCATTCTTAAAGGGACATAGTACTGAGCATCCAATCGCCTTCCATGAAGGGTCCACTAAGGGAGCAACAGGCATAGAAGTCCTAATGAAGTGTGCACCATATCTGGGGCAGTAAATGCCTAAAGACACAGAGGAGGTTGTAGGAGCTTAGGAAGAAGAAAATGAAACCCAGGTTCAGAAGTAATGGCTCATGGTAATCAATGTTAACGTCAATAAACTAAGACCATGCAACTTGGAGGTCCAGGCAGATAGCTGTAGTCTTACCACAGTCTCACTTCAGCCCAGTGGGAGTCAAGGCTGAGCTGGAACCAGCAGGGGTTACCACGAGTTAGGGAAGAGGGAAGGGGATTCAGTCAGGTGTGGATGCTGGGACCTAAAGCATGACCCTTAGGAATGACATAAGGGCTCAGTGTGGCTGAAACACACACCAGCACTCGTTTGCTTGTTTTAGAGCTTTGGATTTTCCAGGACCACTGAGGAATCTTTGGAGGGCTTTCAAACAGGGAACAGTCACAGTCAGATTTGAGTTTTAGAAAGATGTTCTGGCTGCCACCTGGAAAATGAATTATGTTTCAATGGCTTCTGATCAGAGACAGGAAGACTTTACCTGGAACCAGTCTGTGTTGAGTCTGGATTTGTGCTCATCCAGAATGAGTGCGAGGTAGACCAGGTAGCCTTCTGGTGGGTGAAGGACTAAGTGGCCAAGTACACAGACAACCGAGTTATTCCCGCGTCGCTCGGACTGTGCATGTGAAGAATTCCTGACCTATATGTGATCCCCATGGTGTTGTTCTGTCCCTCTGCTTACCCGAGTTTGCCTGTAGTTCAGGTGGCTTCTAGCCAACTGACTTTGTACGTATACGGTGCAGCAAAGCCAAACTACAATATGATTCTCCATGCTTACTCTCTTCTTTCTCAAACGGGATGTCTTGTGGCACTTTTCCTGAAGTACTGGAGAAGTGGCATGGGTTAGTCAAGACTTTACTATCAAATAGACTTTGTGTTACAGTGGTGTCTGCCAAATCCTGTGGATGCAAGTGTTTGGAACATGTTCAAGGTAAAGCTACTTGGCAGATTATACCTGTGTAGTAAATACTTGCTTGGCATGCTATCCTTTCTGTCTTCTGATGGGTTTACGGGAACATAACTCCATAGGAAACCTCTACCAGAGCTCCAAGTGCATCTCTGGACTCTTGTGTGTTTAGATAGACTAACCAGCTAAATATAAACAAGTATTGAGTACCGCAATTGTGTTTCTTTATTTAAAAAAAAACTAATGAAATAAGAAAACGCTATTGTCTTTGCTCCCAGATACTTTGTTTCTCCCTCACACAGCCAATGCTCGGGAACTATCTGTTCATTTCCTTGTTTAAAAAGAAAGATGGAGAAGCCAAGGAGCCAGCTCAGTCTGTAATGCATTCACCACAACATAAAGACCGGAGTCCATCCAGCGGCATAGACATACATACGGGGGACACAATCTTCCAGTGGTACCTGGGAAGCAAAGACAGGTAGATTCCTAGGGCTCACTGCCAGCCAGCTTAGCCTAATCAGTGACTTTCAGGTCCTAGGAAGGAACCCTGTCTCAAAACAAAGGGCGGTGACACTCAATGAAGGACTTGTATCCGTGTATGTGTGTGTGTGTGTGTGTGTGTGTGTGTGTGTGTGTGTGTATGTACATGCGCACGCACTTTTTTGATTAAAGGGGGAAAAAAGAAGGAAAGAACAAAAATGGAAACCTAGCAGAGATGTGAAGAGCTGATTCGAACAGCAGGAGGCAGCAAGAGACAAAGAATGCAAGGCTGGACTTGGCTTCCCCAGCCCCCATCGTGTCTGGCTTAGAAGAGTATGAAGTGGGGAGAGGCCGGTGGAGGGGCAGGAATGGAATCCAAACCACAAAATCCCAATTCACAAAGATAAGTGGATGCAGACCTTGCTGGGGCAAGATTTACTGAAGACAATAGCCAGACTGGAGTTTCTCTGAAGAAACCCCGCCGTGGAATTCTTAAAGAAACCAGGCTCTCTTAGGTGGTATCCGCTGCGTTATTTGGGAAATATCCCCATACAGAAGACAACAGAATGTAGTTTTCTTTGAATAAAATTCGGTGACCTCAAGTTTTTCTGCTGTGAGTGAGAAGCACAGGTCTCAGAAGCCAGAGGTACCTGGGCATCTAGGGGTGCCTGGCATCTAGCACTGGACCACTCTGGACTCGGCTGGTCCGATGGGACCATGTGTGAAATACTGGGTCCGGAGGGGAGTGGTTTTAGTGTCTCACATGCCTCAAGAATCCTTGTCATATGTGAAAATCCGAGCCTTAATGCAGGATTCTCCGAGCCAAAGTAAAAACTTAATCAGGAAAAGGACAGATTGCCAAATGTTTTTATGGAGTCCTGGACTGGAATGGCGGAATTAGAAGTCCTGGCATAGCTTCGAGGATCCTGTCACGGCCTGAGCATTTCGGCTAGGCACGAGTGTGGAAGCAGCTAGGGAATGGCACCAGTCCTGTTCCGACTTTGAATAGTTGATGCGCTGTGGACTAAAGCCACAGAGTGTGGTACTCAAATTCCCACGGGATTTTTCCCTTCACCGTCTCCCCAAACTCTGGCTTTCTCGTCGGTAAAATAACGTACTTAATAGGGATCTTGGGTGGATGGGAAATGGTATAGCTGATGGAACTGGGACACAACTGTGGTCCAGGCTGAGCTGGATGCAAGCTCCTCTCCCCTGCTCACAGGAAGCCCCACCGGGTTTACCCAGACCTCCCGGAGTTTTCCAGGCACCCAGCCAACTCTTCCTTAAATCTTATCCTCTGGAGTGTTGTCTATCCTGGTTCAACTTGAAATACGATATATAAATTTTTTTTACTTATAAGTTGCTGTAAGTCTTCTCTCAAGTGAGATGTACTTGAAAGGCAGTGTCCTCTACTTTGAGTCTGTCTTAGCGATCATGAAGAGCGCTATGCCTTTTACAGACGGCTGCAGCACGGCCAGAGAGAAGCGGGCTTTAGAGCTGGCTAGCCCACGATGACAAGGGTCAGTCCTGACTGTAGCCCGGCTTCATTTTAGAAATTTGGTACCAACTTTCCAAATCCTAGCAGGAGAGGCAGGGTCAGGGACATCAAGAAAGCCGCAGTGGAGGCTTGTTGTGGAATATTTAGCATATTTACTGTATCCGGTGACCCTCTCTTTGAATCCGATACAGATTCTCTACCTATAACTTAGGGTCTACAGTCAGTGCACCAGACACATTGTAATAGATGGCTGCAAATGTCTCTCTGTTTTGATCTTGGCATGTACCTGCTTATTAGTGTGAGGTCTGTGTTATGACTCTGAAAAAGCCCATTGCTTCTGAATAGAGTTTTGAATTTTTTTTGTTTGTTTTTGTTTTGGTTTTTTTTGTTGTTGTTGTTGTTGTTGTTTTGGGGTTTTTTGTTTTTTGTGGGTTTTTTTGTTTTGTTTTGGTTTCTTTTGTTTTGGCTTTTTTTGTTTTTACATTGGTAACAATTTCTTTGGCTTAATTAAAGCTTTTTGGTGAGGAGTAGTGTTCACTACGTCACTATGCAACTTGGGCTGGCCTGGAACTCACTATGTAGACCGGGCTAGTCTTGAACTTGTAGACATCTGTCTGCTTCTACCTTGGAGGTACCTAGGATTCAATGCTGACCTCACCAGGCTCAAGGTCATTTTTCTATGTACTCAGAAGTTTAATACATTCTATCTTCTTTGGGGAGGCCACCATAGCTTAGGTAATTCTTAACCTCTATAGCCACATGGACAGAACCCAAGCAGACACAAACCAGCAACCTGAAGAAGGATCCTCCTATGCCCTGGCAAGCCCACAAAGCTATAAAAACACCCAACTGCAGCAGCGAAAGCCTGTCAACATGGGACCCTCAATAAAGTGTGCTTGGTCTGTGTTTAGCTAGACAAATGGCCATGTGGCTCCTTCTGGTTAGCATCAGACTGTACTCACAGTTCTTCACCCAGTCAGCAGATACCCAGGCACCGTGTTGAGGCAGCTTCATGACTGAGGTGGTCCTCATAGGCTCACATATTTGATTGCTTGGTCATTAGGGAGTGGCACTACTTGACAAGAATTAGGGGGTGTAGCCTTGATAAAGTAGGGGTGGCCTGGTTAGAGGAAGTATGTCACTGGGGGTGACTTTGAGGGCCAGCAGATCTGGATATAGAGCTCTTGCTACTTCTCCAGCACCATGTATGTCTGCACACCGCTATGCTTCTGGCCATGCCGATAATGGACTAAACCTCTGGAAGTGGAAGTCAGTCCCTATTAAGTGTTTTCCTTTATAAGAATTGCTGTGGTCTACCTGAAATGACCCCTAGCCAGGCACCATGTGGCCCAGGTGAGCAGAGGAAGCCTGAGATCACCCTGAGCTGGGTATCACGTAGCACAGGCAGGGAATAGCACTCCTGAGGTGACCCCAGCTACCCAGAGGCTCTAAGTGGCACCAAGATGTAAAAGTAAGTGGTGGAGAGAGGGACGAGCAGAAGAATGTGTGCACAATGAAGAGAGATGGAACTGGAGATTCAAGGGATGCGAGTAGCCACCTACGGCCATGATGAAGTCCTGACCTGTCCATCTCTGTCCATGACCCTGCAGCAAAGGGAAGTCTTACCACCAAAGGCCAGGCATTCATCCTTGGTCTGAGCTACCTGCTGGGGTCATGTTAATGTCTGATGTGCCCAGCTGTCCACACCCTGCACCTAGTCATTGTGATAGAGCTGGCCATGAAGGCAGGAGAGCAGGAGAGCTGGCCCCACCCCTCACCAGCTGAGGCCCCCAGGAGAGCGGGCTCTGCACCTCACCTGGGCAGCAGAGTAGAGCTGACCCCAGTGGTGAGGGAGCAGGTAAGCAGGCCTCAGGGACATAAGTGTGGGAGAGCTGGCCCCACTATTTGTCTGCTGTGTGGTGGCACGGGCAAGGAACAGGTGCTGCCCACAGCCCTCGAAACTCACCACCTATGGCAGGGGAGAGAGCTGGGAGAGCGAGCCCTGCCCCTTACTTGAGTAGCACAACAGAGCTGATTTAGTCTGGGTTTCCTGGCATGCACACGAGTGAGCGTCTATTCACATTGTCTTGTGGAATTGTGCAAGTTCGTAGGGATTTCTGTTGCTGTTGTTTCTTAAGAACTGGTTCATTTTATCTAAATTTATTAGCCTCTGTCCACAGAATGTCAAATGTGCTATCAGTAAACATCAAATTTATATATGTGGTGATATTCAAAGTGTTCCTTTATGATCTTTGTGACGTCTGTGGAGTCTACAGGGACAAGCTGTCTCTCATTCCCCATGTTTCATTTCTCTTTGTTTGTCATTTTTGCTGAGGGTTCTTGATTCAGTTGATCTTTTAAAAACAAAATCCACCTTCTTCCACTGACTTTATGTATTGAGTTTCTTCAGCCTTGGGCTCTTATCTCTACTATGCCCTTCTATTTGCCTCGAGTTTATGGAACTCTGGTTTTCTAAGTCTTCAAGGTGAGAGCTGTATTACTTCTTCATAACCTTTCTCCTTTTCTACTGTGCACTTTTACTGTAGCAAATTTCTTAGGGCTGCCGCACAATGCCATCCATAAATATTTAGGGATAATTTATTTTCCGTTCAGCTCAACATATTTTGTTTCTCTTCAGAATTTCTCTTTGGCCTGTAAATTATTTAGAAGTATACCATTCCCGTGTATTTCGAGACAGTCCTGTTATATTTCTGTCAAGGACTTTTTTCAGTTTGAGTCTCTTGTGCTTGAAACAACATATTCATTATGTTGTTTTCAGTTCTCTTTAAAACATTTAAGGTTTACTTCATGGCCCAGGTCGGGGGCAGGGGTGTTCTGCTATTGACAGTTGGAATATTTGATCTTGCTGATTGATGTTACCGTAAAGCTATTCTATATCCATAGTGATTTCAAGTCTATTAAAGGCATTATTTTGAGAGGAGGCTGAAGCTACCAAGTATAATAAAGGATTTGTCTATTTCTTCTTTCGTCTGAGGCTTTTTTGCTTCACCAGCTTTATAGCTTTATTGAATTACATTTTGGTTATCTGCTCTTGTGGAGTGCCTTTAATTTTTATACTACATTAATTATCTTCTCTTACCCTTACTTTGTGACACACTAGAGTGGCTATTTGTGCTCCCCTCTGATTGAAGTCTGTAGGCTTTCTCCATCCTTCCGCTTCCCGCTGAACCGTATCGTCACGTTTGAAGTGAGTTCTGCATAGTTTCCCAACGATTAGATGAGTTATAGTTTTCACTGTCTGCTAATATCTCTTTTAACAGGAACAGTTATAATTGATGCAAGTTTGCTATTGTGTTAATAAGTTATTTTCTTTTATTTGTCCTGCTTTCCTGTGACCTAGTACATTTTTCCCAATTCAATTTTGATTTATTTGAAGTATGTTGAGTTGTAACTTACCAGAGCTTTTTATAGTGGTTATTCTAGATACCATTTTATATATGTGTGTGTCTTAACGTAAGTGTCTTAGTGTTTTATTGCTGTGAAGAAAGGCCATTACCAAGGGAATTCTTATAAAGAAAAACATTTAATTGGGGCTGGCTTACAGTTTTAGAGGTTCTGTCCATTTTCATCATGACAGGAAGCATGGCAGTGTGCCAGCAGACATGGTGCTGGAGGAGCCAAGAGTTCTACATCTTGATCCAGAGGCAGCAGCAGGAGACTGGCTTCTGCAGGCAGCCAGGAGGAAGCTTTCTTCCACACTGGGCGGAGCTTGGGCAGAGCCCCTCAAATGCCACCCCCACAATGAGTCAAAACCTCCTTCAGTAAGGCCACGCCTCCTAAAGGTGCCACTTCCTGTGGTTCAAGCATATTCGAACCAGTACGATAACCTACCAGGGCTATTGTTTTATCGATTTGAGTAAAGGACAGAAACTTGATTCTCTTTGTGTTTATTTTTCTTCCATTTATAATATATGACTATCCTAACATTTCCCCTACACATATTCACACCCACATGTTATCGTTTTCATTTCTACCATCAAATATATTTTCAAAACTCAAGAGAAGGAGACATCTCATATATACATATTCCATTGGTTCGCTAAATTGGACTTTGGTGGTATCCATGCTGTGGTCTGTTGTGGGTTCCCTATCGGGTGGGGAGACGTGTGTGCATCTCTCCAGGGGTTGTGTCTTCTCAGTACACGGATGTATCCTTGCTCACCAAACAGATGCCCTGAGACCATCCTCTTGGGGCTTTATGGGGTCTTGATGATGTAGGCATCGTTTTCACTGCTGCTGTGCTTGGGAAAGAGCGTACGAGTTCCAGGTCTGTGAGTCCATGGAGGTCCCACGAGTAACCAGATCCCACTTCCAAGGGTCCAGCCAGGTGACACAGCTCGGATATGCTGGAAGGGGTTGCCTCTAGGCCACAATGGCGAGTATTTCTTATCAGCAAAAAGGCTAAAAATTTGGCTAAAGATAAAAATATTATTCTAAATCAGCTTAGGAAATTGCAAGGGTTTTAGGAACTGTGAGCCTTGAACAAATGCTAGAAGAGACGTGTTCTGTTCTTCCACAATCTTTTGCTTACTGTGTTAAAAGGAGCAAGGGACGGAACCATTGTTCTTCCTTTTACTGTTTTATTTGGGGTTAGAGGACTTCAGGTCACCCTTCCTATAGGGCAGGAAAACGTCTAAAGGCTAATCGTCTTACTTTCCTTCGTCTGAGAGTGTCTCGATTTGTCCTTACTCCTGAAGAGTCCTGTTGCTGGGCTGGTCCCTCTTTCCTGTCAGTCGTGAAGGCTTTGCTTTCACACCTTCCTGGCTGACAGACGTCCACTTACTGAATTTGTTGTCCACTTTGGCTGAGGCTTTGCTGTTCTCACTACTTCCAAGTGTTTAGCTTTGTCTTTAATGTTCATGAGTTTGGGCCTCTATGTCCTGGTCCGAGTTTTACCTAGTTCCTGTCATCTTTAGACAGTGGGTCATTTATCAAATGTGCCCCCCTTTCAGTCATTTCTGCAAGACATCTTTCAGCCCCCCCCCTCCCGGATCTCTCTTTAGGACACAGATGACATCAACCATGGGCACTTTTGTTTTATCTCCTTCTCAGACTCTGATAGTGTAAGAAACATCATTCTGCGTATGCGTATAGATGGCACATACCATTTTTCTTATATCCACAGCCACACATTTATTTCTGCCACCTCTACAGAAGAGAAGCCAAGCCAACTGTGAATCCATTTCTCTCACAGTGAGGTGGTGACCTTCAACTAAGGCTTCTACTAAACATTCCTCCCGTGGAGAGGGCAGGCGGGAACTGCACAGCATTTAATGGGCGCTTTATATCTTAAAGGAAATTTTACAGAGAAGGCATAGAAAAGGCAAAATGAAACTTGCAATAACAAAAGTCAATTTTTTTTAGAGAAAAAGATCAAAGTGGTAACAGATGCGGTATGATGCTTTGTATAAAGGCTGCCCAGAACATAAGACTCAATCAAAAAGGCTTGAGAAGAAACAAGACTGTGCACGAAATTCCAAGAACAGCCTTCACCACTTGATTAGCAGCAGGGAAGCCCCTCAGTGAGAGGGTATGGAGTTGCCACTATTGAATGAAGGTGCTCAGAGCTGATTGGCCCTTATAAAGATGACTTCCCTCCCCCTTTCACTGTGGTCCCTGTATCATTGGCTTCCAGGCCAAACTGAACCTTTAACTGACAGGTTGAGGGTCGAACTGAAGTAGGACAGAGAAATGGTAAAATTACAGGAAGTAGGAAAGGAAAGAACTCTTCACGCCTTTTGGGTAGGAGTCAAAATTCAGCAAACAACACTGAAAACCATGTTTGTAGTCAATATTCACAGGTTGGTTTCTTTCTAATAAGGATTTCTTTGGCCTTTTGACCTATGCTTTTCCCTTAGCCTGTAATCCTGTGCAGTGCCCCTCAGAAGCCATTCAGAAGTCCACTTACTAAAGGAAAGTTCCCTAGCTAAGAAAAAAATACACAAAACACTTTTACTGAATTCTTATATCCTTCGGAAAATGTAATTTCAAAATCATGCACCAAAACCACGCACGCACGAACGCACGCACGAACGCACGCACACGCTAGATCTGGATCTGGTTTATTTCCTCTGTCAGTTAAAGAAGGCGGGAGAAATCTCAAGAGTGACAGGTAGCAGTGAAGAAATCTCAAACACAGAACACAGGAGCAGACAGAATTAAGAGTTGAAGAAAGGGGATGAGGAAACATGCGTGCAGTGGACGCACAGAGGGGGAAAAAACCCTCTGCAAAACAGAGAGGACTCGGGAACCTCCCCTAACTTAGGGTTGGTTGGTTTGAAAAACAGCTAGGACAGTTGTTGATGTAACTTGTCAGACCTTGAATTTGTCGAGCCAGTCCATCAGCAGAGGGTGCTGCTGAGAGACAGCAGTTAGCAAGCCTTTGTTTTAAACTGTCTGGCTTTTGTGGAAGGTCAGGAAGGTAAGGAAGGAGCCATCTTGGAAATTCACCACCTTTAGTACCTGGCCAAGGCCCCTTCCTGTCTGTCCTGTGAGTCTAACTCCTAGTCTCTTTGTCTCTCTGTCTCTCTCTCTGTCTCTCTCTCTGTCTCTCTCTCTGTCTCTCTCTCTGTCTCTCTCTCTCTGTCTCTCTCTCTCTGTCTCTCTCTTTCTCTGTCTCTCTCAGAATTTCTCTGCTTCTATCGGTATTAATAAACTTTGACTGTCTCATAGATACTTATCCTGGAATGTCTTTTTGCTGTGTAAATCAAGAATCCTGGCTTCTCTGAGTAGAAATGTCAGAAAAAGACACCTTAGGCTGCTACAGCGGACAAGGTAGGGTTTCACACTGCTGCTGTCGTGACCGTTGTGTTTTATGAGACAGTGGTGGTATAATGCAGTAGGCCCATGCTGGGGTGTCCCCCTGAGGAATCAATCAGCTCAGCGGTCTGGCAGGCCTAATATAAAAGGAAGTTTATTTGGGGAAGAGAGCCAGGGAGCAGAGTGGAGACCTGGAAAGGGGTAGCGAAGGGGTGGGGGTGGGGCAGAGAGAGGAAGAGAGGAAGAAGCCAGCTGGGAACACATGGGGAAAGGAAGAAGGAGAGGGGGATGGAGGGGGGAGGAGGACAGAGACAAAGAGACAGACAAAAGGGGAGAGGGGGAGGCACGGGGTGGGGGAGGTGAGGAGGGGAAGAGAAGCGCAGAGCGCAGAGTGGTCCTTTTAATATGGGCCCGGTTGGCTAGCACCTGGCAGGTGGCTATGCAAGCCGTTGCTAGGTAGCTGTTGGTCAGAGTCTAAAGAAATCCAACATTCCTCCATTTTTGTTTAATTAAAAAATGAGGAACTGTAAAGGAGTGATGGTGGGGCAGGAATGAGGTCGTCGTGTTCTTTTAAGTACTTCCTGCTGACTTTGGGGTGAGGATTCTTCTGGGAACCTAAGAAAATTGAGATGGGATGTTGGTCAAGTCCTGGCAGATCTGTTTCTTTTATTGCTGTCCAGGGTCTGTGGGACCATTTGTGGTTAGGAAAGTGCAGGCCCAGAGAAATGCCTGTGAGGGGAGAATGGGGCGTCTGTGGGCTGTTTCTCTGGAGCTGTCCTGAATAGAGATTTTGAGTAAGCGCCTGGACTTGGCAGGATACTGAAACACATACATGTTAGAGACAGAAAATAAAGTTAAGTGGGTTTGGGAAAAAAACCTTTTTCTTAAGTGTACATTTGAAACCTTTAGGCTCATGGTCTTGGTGGTTGAAGAGGAGAGTCCCAGAAACAAAGAACAGGAAGGAGTCCCTCCCCCTGGAACAGGCAACAGGTGGGAAACTTAGGTTAGTGATTGACAGCTCTCCTTATCCAGATGGAGTCCACTTGACCCACAGAGAGGTAGAGCTGAATGGGTTTCCCGGAGCTTCAAACAATCTTTTTAAGTTTACAAAAGAGGTAAATTTGTTAACAGTGTGGACATTCTTTAAGGTGAGCTCGGGGAAGACAAAAACCTTTGTGGAGCAGAAGGGGAAGAAGGGCTTTTCCCCTCTATTTAGAATGTATATAAATTTAGCATAATGAGAAATATCTTTAAGTCTATATTTGAAGGACAGCCAAAGGAAATTTAAAATCGTGAGCTGGTGACTACGACAGCTGACTGTATAGATTTGGCAGGAGAAGTATCTTTATGTCTATATTTAAAAGACAACTAAATTGGAAACTTTAAATCTTGATCTTGTGATTATGAAAATGGATCACACAGTGGAATGTCTTTTTTTAATCAGAGTTAGGTTAATAATTTATCAGAACTCCACTGATTAATGTTAGAACTCTGAACTTTCAAAGTCCTAATATAACAGCAGTAGAAGGAGAGGAAGAAATGTGAAGCATTTTGTATGTTAAATCATTTTTCTGTTCTCACCCAAGTTTTTTTTTATGTCCTCTAACCTTTATGTCTTGCAATTACCAACCTCAAAATGCCTTCCTAGACCTTTAAATATTTTCTTAGATCCTCCTACCTTAAGCTTTCATGTCCTCAGAACTTACATAAGCTTTACATCTTTTTCTATCCAATTATTTACCATGAGACCCAGGTGGTTGGTCACTGGGGAACAGCCACTACATACTGAATTTCTCTGGAAGACGGAGTAGCAAAATGATATAAATGTTACAGAACTTGTGCATCTTTTATCATGAAGCCTGGGCAAGGGAAACCTGTTTGTCTTTTTAATAAGACGTCTGGTAGTTAATGAGCTGGTGGACTAATGAGCTAACCCGGAAGTGGATTACTTTGGAGTAAGAAGCTAGTCGCCTGTTCTCTAGCTGTCAGGCTAGAGTTGGCTTAGCTGTCAACCAGAGACCTGAGAAGGAGAAAAGATAACCTAGATGTCATTAAGTGAAATGAGAGAGTTTAGTCTATAGTCCACTGTCTAAACAGCTCTTCCAGGTTCCTGTGGTCTCTGTCGCAATGCAGGCAGACGCAGTCTGGCCCTCAGACCCAGAAGATGAGGGCTTTTTTTCCCATGAAGGAGAGACATGGGGGAAATGACCTCACCTTGTTTCAGATAATATAAGACATTCAACTTTTCAGGTGTCCTTTGTTTTTCCACAGTTCAGGCTGGGTACTGGCAGCAGGCAAGGTACTGGGGCAGATTTTCCCAGTGGTTGGTGTACCACAATCCAAGTAAAGTCCTTTGTCCCTATACACATATCTTCCTGGAGACCTTTGAGTGGGGGAGGTGGGGAGTCACTGTTAGTATTTGGGGATCTCTATCTTAGTAAGTTTAAACATTTAATGCCATATTCATTGGATCTCTGATAGGATTGAGAGCTAGTATCTATTAAGGATATCTGAGTTAGACAATCTGTGTCTGTATCTAATTATCTGCCCTGGCTGTAACTAGCACGCATAAAGCAGGAAGATAAAGCTTACTATTATAATTAACTACATAGGTTCTAAGCATGGCTTTAAATATTTCTGAACATATTAGAGGAGATCGCCATTCATAAGATTACTGGCTATCAGTTTGCATCTTTAATTATAATAGCTTTTATGAGACTAGAACTGTTATAATGGCTTTTGAGAGTAAAGTCTGTTAGGGCTGAGCCTTAAAAATCATGATTTTGAACTGAATTTCTTTTAGTATTACAGCAAAAGGTTTGAAATCTATAAGCATAGTTCATAAAAAAGAGATTGGGAACCTTTGAATTTTATGTGGTGTATTATTATAAAAATCTATAGTTTATAAAAATATAAGACTATATTATAACTTGATAATATTAGCAAAAACAAGACTAAACATATCTCTCAGGTAGTGATCTTTGAACTTTTTAAGGTTGTAAACCTCTAAAATGATATAAAAAAAATCATTCAAAAATGAAAACATAGAATATTTTACCAATTTACTAAGACAGGATAGAAACCATATTATCATTTTATCTCAATTGAAAATTTTCTTTAGAGCTCTGCTTTTTTGGTGTGCTCAAGTCACATGTTATTGCCCTGTTGCTGAAGGGACTGAGGTAGCAGGATAAACTCCATTTTGTTTTTAAGATTCCATTCTAAGTTAACTTGCCCTTAGAGAGGCATGGCCTCCACCCTTGAGGTCTGAGAAAAATCACAAAATGTTCCTAGCAGTTTCAAAATAGACATAGCAGCTGCAGCTAGCTGATAACAGCAGAATGGCCTAAGAAAACCCTTCTTGTGGTTTAACCAGGTGCTGTAAACCTATTAATTTAGAGTTCAACATTCCTCTCAGGTAATGCTGATGCTTGGAAACTCCCCTCTCCCCCAGCCCCCACTTGCCTTTTTTTTCCTTTATAAATATCCTTCTCCTAGACTTTGGGGCACTCTCCTAACCTGTTGCGTTCTCCTATCCTGTTCCATCAGGAAGGTTCGTGGCCCGCTTGAGCTTGAATAAAGATTCTCAGGTGCTTGCATCAAAGCTGTAGTTCCTGATGGTCTCTTTTGGATTTTTTTCCAGATCTGGGCACAACAGTTGCAAGCACCAAGCAAGATGGTGGTAAAGCCAGGACTTTCCATAACAAAGATGGCTGCCTGTCACATGACTACCTTTAACCAAGATGGCAACTACAGTTCTACCTTTTCCAGCCCTTAGCAAAGATGGCGATGAGCCATGTGTTGGTTATATCCCAGGATGTAATGTCATGTGATTAAAAATTACCTGAGCATAGACTTTTAATTACTATTTTCAGCCGTGAACTTTAAAAACATGCCTGAGTCTGAAAAGGATGAGCAGTAAAACATTTTAGACCCAGCCATAAGGAAAATCGTCAGAAAATAGCAGTAGAGTCTGAAATAACTTTAAACTTATATATATATATATATATATATATATATATATATATATATATATAAATAAGAAAACCGAGGGATAGATTGAGACTGTGGCTAATGAAAGGAGAAAAAAACAGCATCCTCCACACAAGCATGCATTAGCTATGTATCAGCAAAAGACAAATGGTTAGATGCACATTTTGCCTGGTGGGCATGGTAGGTCTGGGACATACAGGAGGGCATTTGCACACAAGCTGTTGCTAGGTAGCTGTTGGGCAGAGCCTAGAGGAATTGCTAACAATAACTACTGGACCCTGCCAGAGAGTGCCTCTGTAGACTAGGAAGCCCTTTTGTGCCAGCCCCTTTTGGACTTCGCTGATACTGGCTCTGACTCTCTGCTTCCCTAACTGTACACTGTGCTCAGTGAGGGCTGAAGCAAATCCCACTGTCTTTACTTCACTCCAGGATCTGAGACTTAAAGGACACCCAGTAGATGCCTGTCTAAAGACATCTGAGTGAACTGTGAATCTCTCTGGAGGTATGGAAAAAAGACCTTCCTACTCCAAATGCAATATTCATTCAGTTACCAACTCCAAAAGATTTTACTGAGTGTCTACAGAAATAGAAGCTCTGACTTCTTTTCTAGCCACAAGCTTCCATGGAGGTGCCATGTCAGAGCTGTGATCTCACATGTTGGTTGTGGCTTCCACATTGAGGCTAGAAAATAAGTAATGGGTCAAGCCTAGCCACACCCCCTTTTTTGCAACACAGTCTGATCGGGACACAGTCATACTCACTTATTTATACATTGTCTACAACTGTGTCCATGTTAAAATGACCTGAAATTTAATATCTGGCCACACATACTAAAGTGGGAGATCCTGACAGAGGGATGTCTACATAACTTCTGATACTCACCTGGCAATAGCTACAGTATCAAGCAGGCAGACCACAGATTGATCCTTCAGCTAACACTCACAGCCAAAGGGATGGATATTAAGTTAACACACAAAAATATAAATACTTGTCCACTGAAAGCCTCAAACACATATTAGTGACAAAAAAACTTCCTATTTTCATTGCAACTGGGTTGTTTGTTTTGTTTTGTTTTTCATTTTGATCTCTTTGGGGTTTTTTGTTTTTCGTTTGTTTTGTTTTTGTCTACATTAAAACCTACACACAGAGCAGAGGCAACCAGAGGGGTCATTGCAGACAACGCAGAAATATTATGTTTAGGCATATATATAACTCGTGTATCACTGACTCTTGAGGATTTCGCCTATTTAGTATGTTTAAGGGGAAAGCTGGGAGCTCACTGTGGCTGGAGAGTTACACACACACACACACACACACACACACACACACACACACACACACAAATATTTAAAGATAGACAATGAATGGAATTCCCTAAGAATATTCTCATGTTTTAGTAATTACATAAGGAGTTCCCAGGAGGGACCTTTGAAAGATGGCTCTTGGTTGGAAGTAGAAACTCCAGTGTGTCTGTTAGAAGCCTGGCTCCAGCTTTATAGTAACTTCAATGTGTATGTGATGCAAAACTCGGAGAAGAGGGAGTCCCCGGTACCAACGTGAGAATTCCCTGAATCAGAGCAAAGGCATTTTGTTTCAGAAGCTCCAATCAAGGCAACCTTGCACTGCATTTTCTCCACATGAGCAGTCTGTCAGGACACCTCAGTGACTACCTTTCTATTCTGTCCAAGGTCCTGCCTGCATCGTGGACTGTCTAGTCCCCAACCCTATGAGCAGTTGGTACAGGCTCCATAACAAGGTGAGCTTCCCTAGACCTCCATCTGACTGAGAAATAGCAACGAAGCCTCTGCCAAGCAGTGTCCTATTGCTGCAGCAGGAGCTACGGATAAATGCTGGCTTCTACACCTGCGACTGCCTCTGAGGAAGTAACCAGAATAATCCAGATTCTGCATATGGGAGAAGTGACTCTCAGCAATGTGACCTAAAGATAATAAAAACAGAAGAACTGCATTGACTGCACAATAGTGTGGGGATTGGCCCACAGGATGTGCAATGCTGTGTGGACATTTTGGACATTTTAAATAGAAAGCTTTTACATTTAAAAAAAATGCTTCCAATGCTACAAAGTAAACGCCTCACTGTGGCTGCGTATAAAATGTCTGTGGATGGGAAACCATGGGCAGATGATGGGCAAAGGTTAAAATGATCACTTGAAAGCATTGGAAATAGCATTTTTTTTCCTTCAAGATATTTGCTCTTGCTGTTGCTATGACGGCATTTTTAAAAAGTGTTTAAAATAATTGAGTAAGCCCAAAGCACCATAGAACTCCCCTAAGCTGGATGAGGTGGCACTCTCTCATACTCACCACTTATAAAATGTTTTCTTCTCCCGTTGCTTAGTCATGGGTTATAGATTGCCCACTGACATGCATCTTTTCTCTTGAGGCAGGAGACCACCACTGCGGACTGATAAGTCTTTCTATGTGACTCACAGGCATCAAAACCTCAGCCCTACACAGCCAGCACTATATACAAAGATTCCACCCAGGGAGCAATGGTAATTGATTTCCTGTCTAGAGAAATTGACTTTGAGTGGAAGAAAATGTTTGACTTCTAGCCCTAGTATCTGTAAGAAGCATCTGGTCTATACTTCAGAATTAGTCCCTAGACCAGGATAAGCTTATAAACGAACTCATTTCTCCCGCCTCATCGAAATCCATTTGCTAGTTTATTCGCTCACCAAGCCTTTATGGAATATCTTCTATTAATCCAGCAACTTCTCTGCACAAAATACTAAAAGGTATAAAAGACAATCTATTTGTGGGGCTCAAAAACCTAATCAAGAAGGATAGACGAATCTTGAACCGCTCTGCACAAAGCTCTTGTTTTCACCATCTGTGCCACAGACAGAGGAAGTCCTACCTCACAGCAGAGGGAAGATTTGGTGAGACAACCTATGCAAAGAAAATTGAAATTGCTCAAAAATAAAATAAAATAAAATAAAATAAACCCTGCTCATTTATTCCCTGTGGACATTGTATGCTGGCTGCTATGGGTATCCCAACAGGAGCAAGGATGGAATTCCCTGGGATTTTGCATGTATAAGGCAGGGTAGGCTCTTCAGAAGCAGGAACCTGGAAGGGATGGATTACTCCAGGGAAGGGAGAAGAGAATAGAATCCTTCCAGGGGAATGAACTCAGTGCATGGCATATAAGGTGGGAATGTCACACACACACACACACACACACACACACACACACACACACACACACACACACACACAAATATACATACACACATACACACAAACATATGCACATCACACACACATATATACACACTACACATACACACACATATACACATACACACATACATATACACATACACACATACACACACATACACACACAAATACACAAAGATATACACTTACACATACAACACAGATATGCAGACACACAACACACACACACACACACACACACACATACACACACATATACACACATACACACACATACACACACACATACACACATACACACACATACATACACACACACATCCACACACACATCCACACACACATCCACACACACATACATACACACACATATACACACATACACATCCACACACACACACACACACACACACACACACACACACCCCTTTCCGTGTACATACCACCATGCTTTAGTAGCTTGGAGTTCAAGGTTATGTTGCATTACTTACAACACCCTCATGAAAATGAAGGAAGACCCATCCAATGAGAGTCAACAAATTCTAAGATTGCTGCAATGGGGAAGCTACCACTGTTACTGGTTTTCAGCAGACGCAGGCAGAAGGGTAGAAAAGCCCCTAGCAGAACACAGGAGGCACTGCCTGGGTATATTGGTCCAAATGAAGCTGCAGTTGAGCAGCTAGAGGTGGAGCGCCCATTCCTGTAGTTGGTTGGCGTGTACTTTGGGCTTTCTCTGGTTGCCCTAAGTTGGAAGCAGCAGCATTGAGAAAGGTGTCCATTACTTATCAAGTCTAGGCCATTCAAGCCAATTCTTATTGGGCGGCTGCCTACAAGTCTGGCATGGCCGACTGGCTTCCTAAGATGGCCATTACAGATGATGAGCTGGTTCCCCAGGGCTGGGCACTGCTGATTGAGACAGAGTTCTCATTTTCCACATGATCTGGCCATTGTCTATTTGCTTTCTATCTCTCTGTTCAAATTAAACGCCTTGGGTTGCCACCTCATTTATAGTGGAATGCCTTTCCTTTCTCCCTATGCTTAACGTGTTTGAAAAATGTGTGGACTGTGAAGAAAGCCACAACATGAATGCATCTCTCTAGATCAGGGATGACACCCCTCAGAACCCCTTCTTACTCTAGAGCACACTCCTTTCCTCGGCACCCCATCGTCATGACATCCTGGAAGCCTAGGGAGTTATGAACCCTTCCCTCTGGCACTCACGGTGCTGGGTTGGGCACTGGCCCATACTTGGTCTGAAGATTCATCCTGGCTTCTCCTGCTTCTCTGCTGAAACCAGACTCTAACTCTTTCTTAGAACTTGACGCTGCATTATAACCCACAGCGTCTTTGGCTGTGAATTTACAAAGACAGCTCTTTTTCTCCCAGATGGATGTGTCATGTATGTCACTCTTCAGAGAGAAAGAGCGAAATTGCTGCCCAAAGTGTTTCTATGAAATGTCTGTATAATAATAGAGGCTGGACCAAACCCGTTGCTTCCTGATGAGCTGACATTGTGCAGAGCCTAGCAAAAAGGAAGTCAATACTCCTCTTAGACAGCTTGTCTGAGAAATCAGATGTCTTGATCACACTTCTGGCAAATCCAGGGCTGCAATCAATTCTTGGATGGGTCCTCTGACCGGCGCTCACGCTGGCACTATTCTAAGCTGTTGATTAAAGAAGGATCCATATGCTTTAGACACCAGATGTGTGAGGAGCACACAGTTAGCCAAGAAAAGTGGAGAAGCCTGACTGAAGTTTTCTCCAGATGGACCACAGGGGTGTCTGAAGTAAGTAAACTATTTTTAGTAGGTTAGGTCACCAAGGTCGAAAGAAAAAGAAAGGGCATTCAGAAATCATGTTTAATCTGCTTGGATGTCCATGAGTTTATTTCTTAAAGGTGACTTGAGTTTTACCTTAAGTAATTTAGTGTATACCAAATGCTTGTTATAATACATGATGCTTACTGAAGAAGCATTTTAAAAAGAAGAATAAAAAAAGTTAGGTCACCCCTCTTTGCTTTTTGTAGCATCACTCCAAGTCAGGGCAGGACCATTGGCTAATGAAAAAGATACTGTGGGTTCAAAGGAGATGTATCATCGTATTGGCAAAGAACTGTGACATGTAAAACTCTATGCTTAATTCTGTGTGAGAAGTAATCAAGGCTACATCTGCTTGATGCTGTTTTCAACCAGAGCCATTCCACACCGCCCCCCAAGGAATATGAGATGAGATCTGGACACAATTCCCCAGTGTCCAGAATTTAGAAGAGATGCTACTGTGACCTAGGGAGAAGCCAGGGGTGATGCCCACCATTGTAAAATGCACAGGACAGCCTCATCATCAAAGAACTATATAGCTGGAAATGTCAAATTTCCAGGGAAGCTAAGAAGCCCTGTCCTCACATGAGTCATCTACTCCCCTCTCTCAGGAAGTGGGAGTAGAGAAACAGCTTGAGACTGAGAGTTCTAGAGAGAAATATATTATAAGTTACCATTTTTCTCCATCCTCCTCCTCACTATCAACTTGCCATCAAAGACCTGCTCACCTTTCTAAGTACCTCTGTGTCCAGCAGTAAACTCTTTGCCAGTTGCTCCATGGGTAATCCATGGTTCTTGACCATCATATGTTAACCCCTGATTAGCAATTTTTAATGCCATGACAAAATACATAATAAAAAAGCAACTTAAGTAAAGAAGGATTTATTATGTTTGAGGGGATATAGACTGTCATGGTAGAGAAGACATGACAGTAGAAACATGAGGTGGCTGGTCGCACTGTATTCTGCAGACAGGAAGCAAAGGGAGATGAATGGCGGTACTCAGGTGACCTCTTCCGTTTTCCTTTTGTGTTTAGCCTGGAAGCTGGGCCCTGGATTGGTGCAGCCCACATTCAGGTTGGGTTTTCCCACTTCTGTTAAACCTCTCTGGAAACCACCTCTAGAAGTGTGTCTCCTAGGTGGTTCCAAATCCAGTCAGGTTGACAGTGAAGGTTAACCATCTCGAGCCCAACTGCCCCCTTTTCTCTGGCAAACTACTTGTTAAGACCCCACTCAGATATTCACTCTGTCTTCCTATCCCTGCCCCTCTCAGCAGAGAAAAATCCTCCCTCTACCTCCAGCACAACATTCATCTCACTGGTGTGATGGTTCTTTGTGTTTTAGAAAAGCTAAGCTTCCTAGGCATGAAGTCTTTCCCATGCCTGTGCCCCTCAGTTCTGACAGTATGTCTATCACTTAGTAGGTGAACAACTATTTTATATCGAATTCCTGATATAAAATATATCCCGAATTCTGGTGCTTCTCCCACAGAGAATTCAGATTTCATAAACAGAGACAGCTTTTGTTGTGACTCAGAGAGAACATGTGTTATCTAGGTTATATGGAAATCACTCAGCACAATGGCTGACACATAAATTTTTAGTAAATGAGGATCATTTTCGTTGAATTTTCCTTCAAAGCACCTCAGCAAAATGCAAGTCACAGCTACCAGGAATATGCAGGTAGGAAGCTGTCATCCACCCTGCTGTCATGAAGACTTATGATTATCATTGAGCGAAGCACAATTCTGCCTGGTACTTATCATTGCCTAGTACCTGTACTCTGGGGCTGGACATGTCATATGAGGTAGACCAGATGGCAAAACCGATTTACCCTTCACTCTATCACATGGAGTCATAGCTGGGAAGTGGCTACCTGGACTGGGACTGGCTCCTTGGATCTCCCATGAGAATAGGACTTGCTCTCAGTTCCCAACAGTAGCAAAGCAGATGTATGCTGCTGAGCAAAAGCTCTTAAGAGGCAAATACGTCTCCTCCATGCTCTCTCCTCATCCATTGCCTATGAACAGATCCTAGGAGGCCCTGGGTCCTAGATTCACTGAGGAGAGCCACTTCCAGAAATCTTGAATCATTGCACCAATTCAAACCACATTATTATAGCTGATGTGTTTGGGTCACATCGTTACAGTTTATCCTAGTTTAATGCACACACTATGGGTTTGCAATGAAAATAAATGGAGCTGTGTTCAAAGTAAAAATTGAAACACGACTTTTAGTCTTTCTTCCTTCTAGAATAACATCGATATGATGCTAAGGAACAACAACCTGGGCAGAAGAGATTCACAAGAGTATGGAGATACTAACAAGTTTCTGGGAGGCAGGAAGCAATATAGAAGACAATTGGCTGGGCTGGGATAGACAGTGCAGAATCCTACTCCAGACTGGCTTCACATGGAAAAAGCTAGGTGTCTGCCTAGAGGAATTGTGCAGCCATGCAGCTAGGGAAACTCCAGTGGAGGGCAGGAGTGGGAAGTAAAGTAGAAAGAATTACTTACTTGCAGGTTCAAGAGAAAAATATTTTCTAGTGACTCCCAGTCAGTGCTCAGAACAAAACAGGCAGGCATCTGGCTCCCTTGTTACTGCAAATGGAAAGAGAATGTTTCTCTAAATGACCAGACAATCTGTCCAGAATAAAGCAGGCTAATTAGAGATGATGTCAGTGTCTCTGATAAACCTCCTTGTGTTATGATATCTGGAGGGCTGCCAGCATCGAGAATGGCACCATCCCACTCATCAAAATAAGATTCGTGGATGAGCAGCTTGGCTCCTATCAACAGAGATCCTCACCTCCCATTGGTTGATGTATGTAGGAAGATCAAGTAGCCAAGCATCTTCTCAACTTTAAAAACAAAATAGGAAGCATCAGAGAAGATTCAGATAGAGAGACTCCTGAAGAAACAGGGAAATATAAAGAATTGACAAGACCATCTCTGCCAAAACCCTAGAAAAAGTATAGAAGACACAGCATCTATGAATCGCCAGGCACAAGAAAGGGTCAGACAGAGCAGGCGTGGACTATGGGGAACTAAAAAGGTGGTTACTGGTGGTTGCATGCAGATTGCAAGTAAGTTTTTCAGATACTCCTATTTGATTTGGAGATATGGTAGTTAATGTAGATTGTAAACGTAACAGGGCCTGGAATCACATAAGAGACAGGTCAAATGTTGTCCATAAGTCCTGAGAATGACTTTATTCTCCTAGCACCTCGACTGATGCGCTTGAGAAATTCAGATTGCTTTGGGTTGGCGGAACATTAGATCAAATGATGGGCTCATAGAGAACCCCTTGCTTCCTTTCAGCTTACTTAGGTTCCCTGTGGTTTTCTTGCTTTGTCTCTCAGGAGGGAAAAAAAGAATAACCTAAAAAATGCAGGACACTAACGCTGTTGAAAACTAAGTCTCCTGGAAGTCGAGTCAGACTCAGATTCCAAAGTCCGACTTTACCAAAGACCTTGTAACGAGAGAACAGAAAGAACTTCCATATATTTGCATATGTGCTACCCAGAAAATATGCTGGTGAGGATTTTTAAATAGTCTATGATATCTAATCTTCACAATAACATCTTATAATCCTCTAATTTTCAAATGAGGAAATTAAATTCAGACATATTGGTGACCCAGGGAAGCCCACACATCTGGTCAGAATTTGAAAGCAGGTCTAACCAGAAACGTAATTGTCGGAGACTTCTGAGACCAAAGATAAACAAATATTAAGAACCCACTGCCATCCTGAGGATTGAGTGATTGGAGAATGTATAGATGGATGTAAAGGAGTTGTTTGAATTCTAACAGATACTGG
Organism: Rattus rattus; assembly: GCF_011064425.1. Lineage (NCBI taxonomy): Eukaryota > Metazoa > Chordata > Mammalia > Rodentia > Muridae > Rattus > Rattus rattus. The sequence continues at coordinate 30,673,567 of NC_046164.1, forward strand.
TAACCAATTCAAATCATTAGTATAATCTCAAAGTTTACAAGACAAAGGGCAGTTGGAATTTAAAGTTTCTGAATAATGTGGGCTGTGTCCAGTACTGAAACTCAGGGGGTCTGAGTGAATCAAAATAGATGCCTTCTAACTAATTAAAACCAAATGCAAGTCTTTGACAAACATGATTAGTGCAAGTTACACTCGATAGATGGACAGATCATCTGAGATTGTGTGAGGGCAAACATCTGGATGTGCAGACGGGTGAGAGGCTGAGCTGAATCGCCCATGTTTGGACAGCTGGATCATATCATATTTAGGGCAATATCTTCTCACCCCTACACCCTTGCTTCCCACCAAACAAAAATAAGTTACTTCTCCGAAGTAGCTCCAGGTCACGTACCTGACCTCTGCTGGTACACAGAGTTGGGGCCAGAGGCTGCCACTTCATCAAACTGTTAACCTGCAGTCTGGGGACTACTGGGGTTCCGCAGGAAGCTGGAAGTCTTCCAATCACAATTTCAGCATTCATGAGGCTTTGGCAGGGACTGTCTCTCTTGGCCTATGAAAGGGCAAATGCATGTCATCTTGCTGCTGTTCTAATTTTTCTTGCTCTTGGCTCATAGGTGAGATGACCTGAGGAAATATCTGTTTTATTGACAGGATCTTACCATGTTACATCATGTCAGGGTCTGAGTACTAGAAAGGTGCTTAACACCACACCCCAAATGTGGTGTTTTTTATTTACAATTGAAGGTCTCTGTTTAAAGTGACATTCTAGAATGCTCTTGTTTCCTTATGCCTTACTCGATTCCTATTTGTTTAGTTTGTTGCAAGGTAGGGAAGTAGGAAAGAGATACATGGTAATCGGATGAATATTCATTTATGGCATCGTTCGCTGTATATTTCATATACATGCTGCACGACTGTGGGGTTGTTCATTAACATTTTCATTATAGTGTTGATCATTATAATGAGTAAATAGACATGGATAAAATATCTCATAAGAGGTTGATTAAATAAATCATGGGATATCCATAACTACATACTATCAAAACCTGAACTGATAGAGAAACTATGGAGAACTAAATGGGGAAAAGGAATGTTCTAGAGAGAAAATGGAAAGGGGGAATGTTGTAATGTGATTTGCGTGAGCCCCTCAAAGCTTGATGCGTTGCAATTTCTCCATTATGGATATTGCCTAATAATTATGAGGGTGGTGACTTACCCAACTTACCTGTTTGTCAAAGGTCCTTTGGGAAGAGACTAGGGCATCAGCAATACTGGTGACTTTATAAGGAGGGGAGGAGAGACCAGAAGAGACAGACAGGAATAGACACGCCCTCCTTTGTGTTTGGCATGCTCTGCCCTGGACCCTGCCAGTAAGAAGACAATCCTCAAATTTGGGCCCTTGAAATTCTAGAACTGGGGCTGGGGATTTAGCTCAGTGGTAGAGCGCTTACCTAGGAAGCACAAGGCCCTGGGTTCGGTCCCCGGCTCCGAAAAAAAGAACCAAAAAAAAAAAAAAAAAGAAATTCTAGAACTATGAGCTAAGTGCATATATTTCTTTATAAGGTTTTTACAGTTGTTTGAATAGAAATGCCCCCTATAGGTTCCTAGTTTCCATGCTTGGTCACCAGAGAGTGGCACCATTACGAGATAGGACCTTGCTGCAGGAAGTGTGTCACTTGGGGTGGGTTTTGGGTTTCAAAAGCTCAAGTCAGGCCCAGTGTCTTCTCTTCCTGTCTTATGCAGATCTGGATGTAGAACTCTCAGCTACTCCCCAGGAGTAGCTGCCTGTGTGCCATCAATGCCCCCCACCACCACCACAACGAAAATGAACTAAACCTCTGGAACTGTAAGCCAGCCCCAAGTAATTAAATGTTTTCCTTTATAAGAGTTGCTGTGGTCATGGTGTCTCTTCAGAGAAGTAGAACCCTGCCTAAGACAGTCCTCAGTCCCAGAGCTTTCACAATGATACTGAGCAACGGGATAATAACAGGAGCCCTAAAGGAGAGATGGAAAAATCATGAAATGGCAGACAGAAAATTTTAGATGTGACCAGGTGTTTCCGTGGGAAGCACCGTTAAGTCCTCAGTAAGAAGCTGATAGAAGTAAAGTCTTATGTGTGTGCACATACTTCATATGCATATACTGTATATGATATACAGAAACTTTAGCCGTGTTAGCTCTACCCGCAAGTTTTAGCATATTTGTGTATTTTCCATACCCTTGTTTCTTCAGCTTTCGCTTTTCAACTCAAAGAATTTTGTTATTAAAGAGAGACATTTTTAGAGGGTTATTTATTATTAAAAATAAAAAGTGGTATGTTATTTGGCATAAGCTAAAAATAATTAAAACCCTTGACAATAAAACTTTATTATTAGATTCATACTGTCAAAAGTCTGGACCTGAAATCTGTTCTAAAAATGTTATTTAGCCAACAGCTAAATTGTGCTGACAAGAAACATTCTGATAATTTCTAGAATCAAAGGGACTAGAAGCAAATTGAAAAAGGAACAGTGGTGTTCTCCAGATGTCATGAGATGTCACTTACAGAAATATTTGTGTGTCCCTTAAAATCTCATAAGTCAGAACCTCGATTTGGTAAACACTGTTCTAGGAAAGAGTCTTCTCTCTGTCCAGCACACTGGAAATCTCTGCACTCCCCTCTTGGATAGGGGGATCCAGTGGCTTCAGAGACAGAAGGAAAAGCAGAGGCATGTAATAGGGTCTGCCCAAGAATAAAGCCACTGTGGTTGAGGCTGGGTGATCAGTAAACACACAACACAGAAAACAAACCATTGGCGAGAGCAAAACCGTAAATAATCGCATATGTACGTCAATGCCCTGAGAGGGTAAAAGAAATCTGATGCCCATGGGAACAAACAAATGCACACGCAGGACCACCTGGGGAGCAATGCTGGGTGAGGTGAGGTCAGCTGTGAAATGTAAGTGCACCATATTTCTTTTCTATCTGAGAAAGGCAAACCAAAATCTAGAATGGATCTCTCAATTTATGTGGTTGATTTCTTGGTCTTTGGGGATACATTTCCCCTTAGCAGTTGGTGGAAGAATGGACCGATATCTTCTTGTCCTCTCTACTATCCTACACATATTTGCAAAAATTGCTTTACTTTCACAGCAACCCTGAATTTATTAATGCTACCTCACTTTTACAGAGGCACCTAGCAGCAATGGTAGTGACAGGCCACTCAGCCAGAACATGACAACCACACCTTGCCACTGGTCCTCTGGCTCTTAAATCAAGCAACATGATCTTTGGTGATCTTAAAACACAAAAGGAATCATTTTTAAAAAAATTTTCCTGTTTGTATCACTATTGGGTGATACAAAAGCATCCCTCAGCAAGTTTCTGGTTATGAAATACTTAATTATTATGCTTCTTGGACTCCAGACAGCCCATGGACCTCTAAATTAGATCCAAGTCATCTTCAGAAATCCTACTTAATTCCTAAGACAGGAATTTTCACATTCCATGGCTACTTCTCTTTTAAAGGAGCTACAATTTGGGAGTTGGGCTATGTCTTCTGGGTTGATGGGTAGATATTAGCATCCTTAAATAGCATTTCTCTGGTGCCCACACAAGCCTGAAAAATGCAAGGGTTGTTTGGTATCCTGCAAATTAATGAGTGTCTTGAATACTAATAAGTATGTTAAGAGCCCCCCCAAGAGAAGATGCAGGGTGAGTATTTTTTGTTGGTGTATGGGAAGGTCATGAGGTCTTAATAGACTGAACTCCTTCCTGTGTGCTGGGGTAATGTCTACTCTCCACAGGTACTATTTAAAGTCCCCACGAAGTCAACAGACTGTCACAGAATGGTGTGCCTTCTGTTTGTTATCAGAGGGCTGCGGCTGTAAGGTCTTCTTGTTTCTAAAGAGGCCACACAGCTGGAGGATTTAGTTACTGACTTTAGTGTCAGCTCAGGAGCCCATGCTTTGGGACTAGTTGTGTTCTCAGAGTACAAAGTGTGAGTGGACAGAGAGCTAAGCAGAGGCGATTGCTTGTGGTGTATGGGGACCAGGAAAGTCCCGGTCTTGATTACTTGCTAGGGTTTGGCTCATGTCCTGCATATTACCCCTGTAGAATGAGAAAATTGTGTAGGGTCTTCAGGAATGAACCATCTGGTCAGGTGTGGTGCTCATGTGTATAATCCCAACCCTTGGACTACAAAGGCAGGAAGATCACTGCCAGGTGTCATAGTTCCACGACAGCCTGGGTTACCCTGTCTTAATTCTAACGACATAAATTAACTACTTTTTAAATAAAAATAAATGAACATGCATCTGTGATTTGGTCCTCTGGAGCTTGAGCGTTGATGTAGGGAAGACTATGAAGTCCAGTCAAAGCCAGAATGCTAAGCTCTTGTGGCTTACTGGATTTGCAGGAAGCTGTAGAAACATTTTCATACCACTAACCATACAATGGCCTCTGCCTGTCCACTGAAGGGTTCTTAAAGCAGGAAGAAACAAGGTGGGGCCTGGCTCTTCCAGCTCATCTCTCCTGTATGCACTGATGGTGCAGGGAGAGGAATGGGGGGTGGGGAGTTGAGGGTGAGGAGGTGGGGTCCCTGCAGGCATCGTGGCCAGCAGCAAAACAACAATCAGCAACTAGAAAACTAAGAAAGGAAACTAGGCTCAGCCAGACTTAGTCAGGCTGGGTCAAACTTCTGAAGTTTGATGCTGTGCAGTTTATTCTGAGTATTGTTAAACAAAATACAACTTGGAAAAGGTTTCCTGGTGTAATACAATCCCCAGTGGACAAGGAGACACAATTACATTGAAACTCAATTCAAAGTACATGTCAGTTCTTCCAAAAAGAGGGGCTCTAGAGATGGCCACGTGAATTAGTTTAAGGTCCTAGGGAAGGATCAGACATGGTGTCAGTCACACATACAGAGACTGTAGAGGTCGTTTGGGTTATTAGCCACCTTGAGTCCTGGTTGTTGGATCTTGGGGGAACCCCTGACTATACAATCATATAAGGTCATCTAGACTATGAAGTTTCTCTGGTCCTGGTCATGGGAGCTTGATATGGCCTGTCTCTTTAGATAATAAGACAGGTCGCCTAGACTATTAACCACCACTGGGCCTGGTTGTGGGAGCTTGATATGGCCTGGCTCTTCAGATAGCCCAGATCTCCAAGCTATTAATCACCTGCAGTTCCCAGCTTTCTGGGTGGAAAAGCAGGCTATACATCTTGTTCTCTGAAAGGACAACCCTGCATGCTTAACATTCCTGGTTCCCCTAGTGGTCTGTAGGCTCAAGGACCTTTGTGCTTCCAATGCGATGGGTCAGTCAGTGGACCAGTGAGACTTAGGAACAGAAGCCCTTGTAAGTGGATACTACCTGCTGTTTACATAGGATTTGAAACTAAGAAACGTGTTGTCAGGTCAGCATGTGTTCATCTGCTCAGAGTGACTACCGCCATTGTAAAACTGGACACTAAGATTGAATTCTTCCTGTGGTCAAGCCTAAGAAGGAGGACTGCCTTTTGATGCACTTAGCTTTGGTTAAGAGAGAAGAACAAAGCCTAGAGGAACAGTGCCTTACACATGCTTGAAGCTGGTTTTCTTTTCCCCCTTTGAGATAAATCTAGAGTAGTCCTGTGCGGAAGAATTAACAAAACAGATGTGGTAGGAAAAGGTTGGCACCATGCTGACTCTTAGCTGAACTTTGGTTCTTGAAATGTCCCCAGTCAACAATTAAATAACATTGAGGGTGTCTAGAAAGATGGCTCTGTAGTTAAGAGCTGCTCTTCTGGAGGCCCCAAGTTCAATTCCCAGCACCCACATGACCACCCACAGTTGTCTATAACCCCAACCTTCAGGAGATGCAAGGCCCTCTTCAGGCCTCCAAAGGCACCAGGTAGGCAAGTGATATACAGACACACAAGCAGCAAAAGTACTAATACCATAAAACTAAGTAATAAAAAATTAAAAATAATAATGTTGGGAAACAATTAGCACTTTCTGCCCCCAAATGCAAGAAGAAAAGTTATATTTTCATTGACTCAAGAGCCTTAAACACTTAAGTCTGTGGCTGGATCATCTGTCTGCTTTTCTTGTCGGAGTATGGAATTACAGAAAATGATAGCCAGAGAGGGTCTAGCATGACCAGCTTCCTTGGGGGCTTCCCTGCTTGCAAACATCACACTCCGTGCTTCTACTAGTGGGGTAGTGGCCTCACAGAAGGAAGAGAGGCCAAAGAGTCCTGCGAAATGAATCTCCACAGACTCTGCCTGACGTTTTCCCTGATGATAGGGCTGGTATGCTTGCTACAAGACTTCAGAAGTGGCGGCCATGTCTACCTTTGAGTCCTCCTAGCAAAATTCTGGGTGTATAAGTGGTCCAGAGGAGACTGTAACGGTCTGGACCAGGAACGAAGGAAATTCACCATCAATCAGGAACCCAGGATCCTGCTAGCTTTTGGATAGCTGCCCTCAAATATGCCTGAATGTTATCCAGGGTGGCTCGTCCTTCTGCCTTTGTTTTAACAGTCAGGAGGGAGGAAAGGCGAGGAATGGCCAGCTCTCACTCTCTCTCATCACCATTCTGCATCTTCCTCTGCAAGGGATGTGTTCCCAGCCCCCCACCCCCACCCCCCAGCGGCGTAGTGCTGAGTTCTCTATATACTGTGGCTTTTTTCCCTATGCACATTTACGTATAACAAGATGGACTGAATAAACTAGGAAAGTAACAATCATAAGGAACTATAACAACCGTCAATAGAACCGCCAAACAGGCCACGGTTAAAAAAATAAATGTCACAATGCAACAACCTTGCAACTATGAGTCTGGTAAGAAGCCAGTCTCTGACAAGTGAGTGTGGTTTGCGGTGTGAGTGCCGATCACTAACGGATACTTCCTGTCCAGGACAGAAAGGGGCGGAGCAGGGTGCATTTCATCGCACCACTCAAATCTGTACACCTTTAAGCCATATGTGTTCTTTACTTCAGGAATATTCCGTATGTGATGTTCAGATGGCAACTGAAACCTCAGAAAGCAACATTATGCATAAGGCGGGAACTATTGTGATTATTATGATGTAACTGTTGTACTAAGCAAGTTCTATCAAATTCATCAGAATTTTATCAAATAGCCACACCCAGCTTTGGGGGTGGGGAGGCGGGAGGGTGTCCTTTTTCTTCTTTCAGTCTTGTGTTCCCCTGGCAGTCTGGAGTTCTCCACTGAGGAGGGAGAAGGTTGGTCCCGAGGAACAGTTGACAGACTTTGTCACAAAAGTAAGAAAAAAGAATGAGTGCAATTTGTTTTAGATCGAATCAAGTACCTTGAAACAGAATTAAGCAGGTCAAAGTCTTACATTAGCTTTAGGCTGAATTTTAAATGGGAAAGCGACAGGCTGCTTGCCCGTAAGAAAATTTATTCTGGGACCAGTGACCAGCTGCTGTGTCCGTGGCACACCGTTAAATGATTACACGTGGCTAGAATTGAGAATTGCCTTGACATTGGATCCCCGAGACTCTCTGTCTCACCTCATCCTCAAAAAGTTTCTAAAAATACAACATTTTCACCGGGAACTCTTTAAAGCAAATGGAAAAATCAAGACAGAGATACTTGGTTCTCTACACAACTCAGAAACTACCTATTCACAGGGCGGGGCCAGCGAATTAGAACTCCGTCCTCGAACGACTCGCTTGGCCCATGACCACACGTTTGAACTCTATGTGGCATGGATGCCCTGCCTCTTCAAGCTCCAGTTAGAAAAGCTTCACACATCACACACAAATCAATCAATGGTTGCTAAATAAGTAAGTGAAGAAAATCCTTCTTGGCCACCGCAACTCAATGGTGCAACCACTACATATTCTGAAGAACAATTTAGTAATTGTCTGGTAAAGAAACATGTTGTGGATTAGAGAACAAATTACTGAAGGCCTAATTGTTCTAAGGAAGTCAGAAAATATTTGGTTGCATTGAGAAATCTTGGCCTTCTCCATGAGTCAGGGCCCTCTTTGCTTTGTTTATCTTATGTAAGTCACTTAACCTCATGACTCCTCATTCTTCTAGGCCCAGTGAGAATAATTGTTGTCCTGCCTACCGTTCGTGGTTGCTGTGAGACGCTAACGCTTCTTCAGGATGTAGATGAAATCACTAAATCATTGTGAGAGCCGAGCTCAGAGAGCTCAGAGTTCTAGTAGGAATTTGTCATTTTATGGAACATAAAAGTTAAGCTTCCAGTTTTGACCTCCTGACCCCATAGCCATATGATCCTTTATGGCCCAGACTAGCATTTCTTGTTTTGGAGTGATGACCTATCATCTCTCATAGATCAGAAGTCTCGAGTCTGAGAGGTCACTTAATAAAGAATTATGAGTTCACTCAGTAAATCAAAGAATTCCATGATCTGACCTGGCCTCTTGTGCACTGAAGACACCACGCCTGCCTTTGACTTTTCTTTTGTATTAAGAATGAAGTTTTCTGTCTTAACTTCTGTCCTCAATTGTACAGTAATCTACCATCTCAGAAAGAAATTCTAGAAAAATAGCATTCAGTAGAAATGATGGATGAAGGCCACCACCCACTGTGAGAAGATGTAAGGGTTCCACAGTATAAATTGAAACCTAATCAGGTAGCATCGATATGCCATTCGATCTGCTTTCCTAAGGTTACAATCTATAAACATTACAAAGGGAGTCTGATTGAACACTCGATACACAGTCTTAAAATTATGCCAAAGTGGAAGAAGAAAAGCCCGAAATCCTGCAGGAGACAGGCCAGGGCTTGGGAGATGAAAGGCCCCTATTCCCAAGGTAAACTTCCATTATTCTAATGGTCCTTCCTAGGGAACCAAAGCTTCCTAAGGAAGCACAGCAGATAAGCAGAATTTGAATATGGAAGGCCTCCTCCTGTGTGCAAACGGAATACAGAGCAGTAGTTGAGCAGAGAGAGAGTTGCTGTTCGTTGGGGATGCAGGGTGGATGGTACTCCAAAGCTAGGAGAGCTTGGGAATGTGGTGCATTTAGAGTTTTCCCCTCGTGTGTGTGTATGCACCGCTGTTCTCAATGTATGCATTTTTATGAGCGAGAGAGAGAGAGAGAGAGAGAGAGAGAGAGAGAGAGAGATTCCAAATGTGGCTGAAGAATGCCACATTGCCTGTTTATTTTATAGAGATATAAATGGAGTAGGAAAACTGATGAGGGACAAGGGATCAGATTCTCTGATAGGCAGAGAGAGAGAGAGAGAGAGAGAGAGAGAGAGAGAGAGAGAGAGAGAGAGAGAGAGAGGCAGGCGCGCCATGGCCAACTAGATAATCAAGATGATGAACTCCCAAGACATCAGCTCCTTCCTCATCCTCCTGACCTGAAACAAAAGCCCAGCATCTTAAACCAAAGGCCTTGTGGGCTCCTTTCTCCTTGCAGTAGGGCCCTGCTAATGGAACAGCTCAACAACTTCAAGGACAGACATGTTTACACAGCAAGGACAGACATGCTTACACAGCAATTGGGAGCCAGTCAATCCTCCTGTCTTTCTTCAAACTTATCAGTTCTAACTTAGGGGAGGAAGACCCTTCAGAGACTTAAAAAACCCAGGCCTTAAAATGAGACAGGATTTTTTTTTAGCTTCCTGGGTCCCTCTTCCACTTTGCAGAGCATCTCGATCTCTCTATGTCCACTAGATGTCTTTGCTTCCTCACCTCCAATAAACGCCTTGCTTTAACTGCTGGTTCTATCTGCCCCTGTTACGTTAGAGATTTCGCCACTGCTACTTGTCAAGCTTTGAGACTTTTTTTTCCTGCTTTTTAATTCCTTAATTGTCAGAAGAAACAAACACAATCATCACCCTTAGATGGTGACATAGTTCAAGCTACCAGGCTTTTCCGTCTCAGGTTAGGAGGATGAGGAAGAAGGTAGCCATCTCGGAAGGTTACCATCTTGATTTCTTAGCCATGGCCCGTCTCCCTGTCTGCCTGCCTGTTGGGACTCTGTATAACTCCTGTGGAGTTAATAAGGGACTGAGGTAGCAGAATAAAATCCATTTTGTTCTTGAGGCTTCATTCTAAGTTAACTTGCCCGTAGAGAGGCACGGCTCCCTCCCTTGAGGTCTGAGAACAATCACGAAATGTCCCTGGCAGTGGCAAAATAGACACAGCAGCTGCAGCTGGCAGATAAGAACAGAGTGGGCTAAGAAAACGTAAGTTGTTCCCAGGTCAAGGTGCTCCTTTTTGATATGTACTCCCTCCTTGTAGTTTAATCAGGTGCTATAAACCAATTAGCTTAAAAACCAACATTCCTTTACCCTCCCATGTAATGCCAAGGCTTGGAAACCCCCCTCTTGGGGTTTTTTCCTTTATAAACCCCCTTCACTTAGACCCGGGGGTTCACTCTCCTTCCTGTTCTGTCAGGAAGGTTGGTGGCCCAAGCTTGAGCTTGAATAAAGACCCTCATGTGCTTATATCAGCATTGTGATTCCCAGTGGTCTCTGGGGGATTTTACACTCTGGCACAACTGAGTCTCTGAAGGGCCTTCCTCCCCTAAGTTAGAATTGGTGAGTTTGAAGAAGACCATGCCCCTGTGGGAGGAAGCCACTATAATTGAAAGGAACTATAGGTAGAGACTAGGTGTTATAGCTTATATCTAAAATGTCCATCTAAGCTTAGAGTCTAAGTCCATGTTAAAAGCATGGTCTTCCGTCAATGGTCCCATTGAGATGTAATAGATCCTTTAGATAGGGCCAAGTAAGAGGAAGTTACCTTTTTACCAGTATGACTTTGAAGAGGATAAAGATTTTCAGCTCTTTTCTGTCTATTTCCCAGCCACCACAGGGGAGTGAACACCTTTCTCTACTTCTAAGATGCACTATCTCACCACAGGGCCAAAGGAATGGGTCCAAGTAACCACTGATCAAAACTACTGAGGCTGTAACCATGAATCAAAACACGTGTGGATTTTTCCTTCTCAGCTGATTATCCCATCCAAGTACTTTGTCAGAACAATGGAAAGCTGACTGACAGGGAAAGTGACAGATGAATTTCAGAGGCATGGTGGTCATACTTATCACCCCTGTAGATATCTGTATGAGTGTTTGAGAGAGACTAAGATGCTTTTCAAGTCCAAGATGGCGGCCGGATGGTTTATTGGGAGACCCACCCCAGATATGGACTACATAGTCTGGTAACAGATCAGATGAGAAAAGGCTCAGTAGAAGGAAGAATATTCATTCACCTTCTATTTGCTTGGTCTTTCCTGTTGCCATGGAGCTGATTTACCTTGCTGCTGATATACCACACTCTTTCTCTGACCTCAGAACCAGTACTCCTAAACTTCCGTCATTCTCTAAAGACCAATGGCTCTCCAGGAACCCTTTTGACACCCATTTGGAACTATGGAGGCTCAGGAACTGGGTTCTCAGTCTCTCGGATATGATTTCAGCTGTCGGTACTCTTTTAACGTTAGCTTATTCAAGAAATTATATAGGCATATATAATTTATGCATGTTCATATTGATATGCCTATACATTTATATATATACATATATACACACATACATAGATACATACACACACATATATATGTATATATATATACATATATATATGTATATACACACACACACACACACACACATATATATATATCAGTTATGTTCCTCTAGAAAACCCTGTCTCCTAGGGAGGGCATTTTAGATTACGAGACAAACATGAGACTTTGAGGACAAGAGATAGAATGTTGTATGGACATGACAAAGGGAGAGTTGTGGTGGTTGACATACCTGTCCCTGTGACCCAGTGACTCAGCTGGAAAGGAGATTCAATAAGGAAGTAGACGATTAAGTCTGCCTGCAGACACCACATCAGGGCTTCCTTTTCTTCATTAAGATAATGATGGTGGAAAACCCCATATTGAATACGATGGCACCATTCCATGGGCTGGACCCAGGCCTGCATCAGAGGGGAGAAAGTGAGCTGAATATTGGCACCCATGAACACACTCTCTCTGCTCTTGACTGTGGACATGATGTGACTAGCTGCTTCAAGCTCTTGACCCTTGACTTCTCCACATGGTGGACTGTAATCTGAAATTGTGTGTTAAAAGAAACTCTTCCCCGGGTTCTTTTATCAGGGTGTTTTATCACAGCTACAGAAACAAAACTGAAGCGGTCACCAAGGCAGTCTTTATCTAAGGCAGTCTTTATTTTCTGAGCCTTAACCTTAAAATCACTGAATTCATTCCAATGGTATCTATGACTTTTTTATCCAGATTCCAGGACTTTATTTTCCTACTTAAACATTGTAATAATTTATTTTTATGGCTTACTTATTTGTTGCTGGCTTTGTTTGTTTGTTTTTGAGATTGGTTCTCTCCGTGTAGCTTATGTAGCCTCAGGTAGCCTCTAACTTGAAGTCTTCCTGTCTTAAAGGCCTGGGTTCAGGTATTGCAGATATGTATATAATGCCTGGTTCCATGATTTTGGATTTCTTTCCTACTACAATCATTTTATAAAGCAATTTATATAATACATCTTAGAGAATGTTAGAGGAGGTGTGTGACGATTTTTGCAACTTCTTTTGAAATGTATCAAATGGCTCAATAGGTACTGGCATTTGCTGTTAAGCTTGATGACCTGAGTTTGGACCCCAGAAACCATGGATATCTTCCATCCCCAGAGGACGGTAGAAGGAAAAACTGACACCTGCAAGTTCTCTTTTGACTTTCATACATGTACCATAGCATGCACACACACATACAAACACACACACACATACTCACATTCAAACACACACAAACACACACACATACTCACATTCAAACACACACACACACACACACACACACACACACACACACACACCTCTAATCGTAGCAGCCACAAGACTGAGACAGGAGGATTGTTGTGAGCTCAAGGCCATCCTGGACTATACAGTGATTATTATACTAGCTAGGTCTGTATAGTAAGATCCGATCTCAATAAAAAACAAATTTAAAAAAAAAATCTTTTTACAAATTAAGTTTTAAGACCCTTTATAACCTGTTGCAAATTTAAAGATTATATGTTTATGAAAGATGAACATTTTATAAATAATTAACAGACCATATTTTTTATTCCAATAACATTTTGTCATTACTCCTTTCAACCTAAAAGATCATAAGAATCTCAATTGAATAGAAATGTATAAAAGGACAGTCATTTTAAATTCTCTACAAACTTTCCTTGTAAAACTTAGACACAATAGACTAATTGAGTCCTCTCCCTCACCCCAGTGAATTTCTATGAATTGTTAAATGTATGATTGTTTGATAATTTTCCCCTTTCAAATAGCCTTAAACTAATTCAGCCTGCCTATTTAAAACTCTGATTCAAGGTAAAAATACAATTCAAAAAAGAACACATTTTCTTTGGCTCAAACTTATCAACATACAATTAATGTATTTTTGTAACAGCACAGACTTCTCTTTTTAAAAAGATGGGTTCCGATTCAACAATTGACTGGAGAGAAAATTACCTTACTTAAATATCTGGTCTATTCGAGTCAATAAGAAGACTTAGCCAAAAGGGAAACTCTGACTCTGCAGACCTTATGCGTTTATTGACGTGTCTTTCATTAAGGAAAGTGTTTTGGATGAGAGATGCCCCTCGCCCCTCGAACCCTTGTCCCCCGCCCCCAGGTTCAGGCAATTGAGTCCCGGGTTCCCATTTAGTGGCACTGTTTAGGAAGGTTGAGCTGGTTCACCCTTGGTGGAAGAAGTATGTCACTGGGGGCGAGCGTCAATATTGCACACCCTCCCTCTACTTCCAGTTTTCTCTCTACCTCATGCTTGCCTTTAGAAGATGTGAGTTCTCAGCTTCCTGCTTTCTTATCCATCAGGATAAGAAACAGCCAAGAAACATGTAAGGAGTCCTAACAGGTATCTACCTGCTTGGCACTCCGTTCCTTGGCTCTGATAAGCCTTTCTTATCCATCAGGATCTTTAAGTCCAGTGAGCAGCTTTCTGATACCACAGAGTTTGTAGTGACTGCATGTGACAAGAGAAGCGAACCCAGTACATGCCCCCATGAACAGTCACCTTATGTCCAGGTCTACCAAGGCATCCTGAGAAAGGGAAGTACATAGTTGCTGTAAGTAGAGAATAAATACCATTCACTAGTACTAGGCTACTATCTGACTACACAAATAGCGTGCATGGGCTAACAAGAAATGCGATGTTTGCTCCATCTTTATAGCGTGAACACAGTTCAGTCATTTCCTTTGTATTGATTTCCTATCACGGAACGTAAAGGTCCGCTGCATTTGCGCTCGACAGGTAAGGAGTTCTAACAGGTATTTATCTGCCCGGCACTCTGTTTCTTGGCTCTGACATTTCCTACACAAAGCCGATGATGGTATCTGCTACCTTTCATAATACCCTTTGCTTTTCAAGGAAGCTTTGCCGAAAGCAAGCTTTGTGCTTGTGAGGCCCCATGGGGAGCACAGTTAACTTCTCAGTACATAAACAGAGTCTTGTCTTCCAGAGGAAAGAAAATGACTTGTGAGCTGGCCAAGACAAGACTGGGGTTCTCTCTGTTCCTTCCAGCGTAATACCAGTGCCTCACAGTCCTGCCTTCTGTGAAGTAATTGCAGGCACTGCCCTTGTGGCCACTTAGGACCAAGTAAAGCAAAAGCTACCCCAGTAACTGCTATAAAGCCTGAAGAAAGAACATCACCACTGTGCTTCAGTAAGGGGGCTCTTACACAACACAGCATTTAGCCTTGTTTCTCTGCTAGACTGGCTTCCGCACAGAAGGGCTGACCTGCAGCAAGCAGGTAGCTGTGACTTACCTCCATGCCTGACAAAACAACGCTCCTTCTGGTGGGAGCAATCAATTCACAAGAAATTACAAGGAGTTCAGCTTGCCATGTACCGGCTTAGTGCCAGTGTCCATAACAAGTTGGTTTCTATTAGCGGAAAGCAACTTTGAAGAGAGAAAACACTTTCAAATCCTCTAGCTTTACATACCTTCACCTGCTAAGGCTCACAAAACTACCTGAGCGGCGAAGCAGACTGTTTGCCATAATTAGTCTACAGTATGACAACACCCCTCCTTCCAAGGTGTCGATTAAAATAAATAGAACGTCGTCTTGCACTAACTCCAGTCTGGAAGATTCTCCCCATTTACCTTCTTCTTCATAACCAGTCATCCATCAACTTCATTTTCTCAGACAAGGGGCCATAAATCAAAACGGGAGCTTCAGCACAGATTCAGGGCAATCCGTGCTCTCTGTATGAGAAAGCAACATTGCCCCCGGCCAATGGCACCGAGAGACTGCTCACTAATAGACTGAAAATGCTAAATGGATGGACCGAGATGAGACATGAGCTTCAGCAGCAAGTGGTTCTTCTTTAACAGGGGAAAACAACCCTAGCTTCCAAACCCTAGTCTGCTTAGACTCCTTTTTCTTAAACAAATGGGGCTTTCAATGCTCTCCGATCCAGCAAGCATTTGCTGTAAGAAAGTTTGGAATGGCAAATGGCACGAGGACACTGCCCAGGTCTCGGCCGATGTGAAGCGGAAGGCCTGGAGGTGGACACAGGATTTGCCAGATATGTTATATTTGTTTTATCTCACTCTGGTCCTTTATGCTTCATCTTCTGCGATGCTTTTCTGCATTTTCCTTAGCGCTACGGCTTGGCGTGCAAAACGGTTCCTCCAGGAGTGGAAGGAAGAAGGAAGACAGCAGAGATCAGGGGTGAGGTGTGGATTTCCCCTGATGGGATAGGATGGGATTGGCTGAGGGGGCTGCTCAGGGGAGTCGCTGCCACAAAACAGATTCAGAGACAGGAGGGAGCCCCCGTAATGCAGAGGTTTCTGCAGCTTGCTTCTAGCAAAGGTGCTCTAGCAATCCCATCTGAGGCTCTAAGTCTTAAGGAATTGCTAAGAATACATTTAAAACCTGTGTTTAAAATTTAAATACAATAAAGTCCCTTATGCTTACAGCTCTGTGCGCTTTTGTTTGTTTGCTTTGGTGCGTGAATCGGTGAAAGTATCTTCTCAGTCACTCCCCTCCTGAGAGACACTTAGCGGTCATGTGTTCTACCTCTTACTCCTAACCACTTACAACAAGCATTCGTCCTCCACTTTGAGCTCTTCTCGGACACCATGTAAGTAGATAGAGATCTTAGCTTCCACAGTCACTTGCCACACAGTTTAGAGTCATCTGATGGAGTCTCAACTGAGGAGTTTCCCAGATCAGATCGGCCTGTGGCCATGTCTGTGAGACACTGATGATTGACATGGGAGGACCCAGCCCACCATGGGTGACACCGTCCTTAGGCAGGTAGAGACCTATGCTGAATAAGAAGCTAGCTGAGTAAGAGCCAGCGACGAAGCCAGTAAAAGCACCTCCATGCTTTGTGCTTTCGTTATTGTCCTGACTTCTCTCAGCGATGGACCGTGACCCAGAAGTGGAAGCCAAATAAACCCTTTGCTCCCCAAGCTGCTTTTAGCTAAAGTATTTTATCCAGCAACAGAAGGGAAGTGAGAAGACTAGAATAACGTTTGGGTTAATGTTTGGGGTTCTCTCATTTAGAAAAGTCTGTGTGAGATTTATCCACACCATCTACAGTACCCCAAGTTCATTCCTCCATATTACTAGGTAGTATTACTCTATACCGATACAGTGTATCCACACATTTGCCTGTGGCAGGCTGTGGAGGATTGCTTCTAAGTGATTATAAATAAATGCTATTCTGAGCATTTTACAGATTTTTATGTGAGCATAAAAAGTCATTTCCCATTGCTGGGCCATATGGTAGATGGTTGTGTAAGCTTATAAAAACTGATAATAGATTTTCTAGATTGGAAAATCACCCACTCAGCCCCCTCTTTTCCCTTCCTTCCCCCCCCCCTTTCTCCATTATTTCTCTAGGTTTGCGCTCAAATTATACGGAGCACACAGAATGGGTAGAGAACATGTATAGTTGATAATCCATCATCCTTAAATATCTGATATAATCCCCACACCTCACAGGCTGCATCCATCCTCAGGGCAAAGCCACCAGAAGCCATAGGGTCCATGAGTTAGGGAGGAAGATCCTGTCATAGGCGCCCACTGCCCCACAGCATCTGCTGCTACTGTGGAGGTACAGCTTCTCACATGACCTTGCGCCTGAGCAAGACTGGGTGAGTAGAAATAGAACATCACAGGAAGAGGACATTTCTACTAACCCTTGTCCTTCAAGGCCCCACTTCCTGCTTCTTTCTTCCGCCTAAAAGCTGAGGGTTTACCTTGAAGCTGTCTACTCATAACTACGAGGGTCCAGTGCTGTGCTGCCTTTAAGTGTCAGCCAGAAGATAGGGTGAACCATCAAAAGAAGAAAGCAACCTGCCCCATAGCAGTCGCTCTTCACCATTTTGGTTCCCTTTGTAACCTGTCTACTCTCAGTTCTCAGACAGGAGCTTTCTGTGTTCTGTGAGGATTTTAGTTTTCATAGGGAGATAGAGTGAGGCACACTCAACCTATCACAGACCTTCAAGGTCCAGTTCCTGTGTGAACTGCTTTTGTTTTATAAGCCCTTTTGTTTTAGAACAGAAATCCAAATTCATGTTTCCTTCCGCTTGTGCTGAGGTATTTTGACATCTTGAGAATTGAGTGGTTTCAGTTTGTTCCTTTTGTAATTCAAAAGTACTTGGAGCTCATAGGCTATCGAACATGTTAAAGCAAACATCAGGTGTGCAGACTCTGCCTATAGTAGGCTTTCTAGATAGGAGAACTGCTTTTGTGATTAGAATCCGTTACACTGATGATATTCTCTTAGACCATTGGAGCCAGCTGCAGTAACCATTAGACCTCAATAACAGACAGCTGTTAAAGGATTCGCAAGTGTCTGAGAATGAAGGCCCGTTAGCAGTCCTGTCCCTGTGCTCCTCTCCTCTCCCTCCCTCCCTCCCTCCCTCCCCCCCCCCGTGTCTGTGCCTCTGTGTGTATGTCTGTGTGTGTGTCTGTGTGTCTATGTGTGTGTGTCTATGTGTGTGTGTGTGTGTGTGTGTGTGTGTGTGTGTGTCTGTGTGTGTGTGTATGTGTGTCTGTCTATGTGTGTGTGAGAGTGTGTGTGTGTGTGTGTATGTCTGTGTGTGTGTGTCTATGTGTGTGTGTGTGTGTGTGTGTGTGTGTGTGTGTGTCTATGTGTGTGTGTGTGTGTGTGTGTGTGTGTGTGTCTGTCTGTGTGTGTGTCTGTATGTGTGTGTGTGTGTGTGTCTGTGTGTGTGTGTCTGTGTGTGTGTGTGTGTGTGTGTCTGTGTGTCTGTGTGTCTATGTGTGTGTGTCTATGTGTGTGTGTGTGTGTGTGTGTGTGTGTCTGTGCCTGTGTGTGTGTCTGTATGTGTGTGTCTGTGTGTGTGTGTGTGTGTGTGTGTGTGTGTGTGTGTGTTCAGAATGTGGTTATGGAACAGGACATAAACCTCAATGACATGCAGTAAAAACAACCCTGTTGTGGAGACACAGCGACCAGGGATCTGACTACCCAGAAGTCAGGAATCAAGTGATCGTGGAAGCACTAAGAAGGGCTGATGAGCGTCCTCTGTAGAGGGGTTTTTGTTGTCGTTGGTGGTGGTGGTCATTTTGATTTTTAGTTCAGAAACTTTAAAATAAAAGCATAGCTGGGGCCCGTTTATTTCTTTGTTCCATAAACTATGTCTGTTTTCTAATCATCAACCTTTCACATTAAAAACTTGTCAGTGCCTGGAACTTCTTTGAGAAAACCAAAGTAGCGTTCTTAGTTCAGCCATCTTTGAGGTCTGATAGTCTCTTCTCTTTCCCACTGGCTAATTTACGGTGGTCGTTCCTGTGGTTCCCCCACCCCTCGCCAGTTTCCTGTTCCCTTTCTATTATCAGGCGGGTTATAACTTGTGTGAACATTCCCTGCTTGATATATATTTTTCCTCTCCAGCTTTCTTGTGTCTATGCTTACAATGCTCGCCTAGGACTTTTTAATTGCAGCCTATTTGAACACAAATGGCTTGTGAACTTTTCATCCTTCGCATTCCTGCGACAGTAAAAGGCAATAGAGTCAAATTTAACTACAGAGGACAATTGTGGAAGGTTCTCTGGAGCAGAACACAGAATAATAAGAATGTTTCATTAGCTTCCGCGCCCCACAGAGCACTCGTGACTGTTCTTTTCCATCCCTGCTCCTGTTACTGCACTTACAATGTCTGCCGTTCTCTCTCAAGGGCCAAAATAAAGAGATGATTTCTTCTGCAGGCTAAAAATGAGCTGACTGTTAATGAGGGAGAAGTGGCAGCTACACTGACTATGAAATTCCACATCACCCAAAAATC
The DNA here is from genome assembly GCF_011064425.1 of Rattus rattus. Classification (NCBI taxonomy): domain Eukaryota; kingdom Metazoa; phylum Chordata; class Mammalia; order Rodentia; family Muridae; genus Rattus; species Rattus rattus. The sequence goes on from NC_046164.1 coordinate 30,692,853, forward strand.
AAGTGTCTGCTCACTGTCAATTGTACGCCTACCTAGTGCCAGATGAAAATGAAAGATGTGGAAAGCAGCTCCCTTCTGATCCTCCCATTCTCCCCCATCACCTATGTGTATCAGAGGTCAAACCCAGATCCCCTTATTTACACATCAAGCGCCCCTACCCATGGAGCTATCTCCCCAGCCTCTGTGTCTTAGGGTTTTACTGCTGTGAACAGACACCATGACCAAGGCAACTCCTACAAAGGACAACATTTAATTGGCACTGACTTACTGACTTGAAGGTTCAGAAGTTCAGTCCATTATCATCAAGGCAGGAACATGGCAGCATCCAGGCAGGCATAGTGCAAGAGGAGCTGAGAGTTCTACATCTTCATCTGAAGACTGCTAGCGTAATAGTGGCTTCCAGGCAGCTAGGATGAGGGTCTTATAGCCCATACCCACAGTGACACACCTACTTCGGCAGAGCCATATCTTCTAATAGTGCTACTCCCTGGGCCAAGTATATATAAACCATCACACTCTGATTCCTGAATTCTAATTAACCCCATTTTTCTTCTGATATTTTTTCTTGGAAAATATAACCATTGATTTAACTTACCAACACCCAGAACATACATTATAGCCATAGTTATATGCTGAAATCTTAACCCTTCTGGTGATAGTCTTAGGAGATGGAATTTGAAAAGAGGTGATTGGTTATAGGCAGAGAAGCCTCATAAATGGGATTATGGTTGGCATAAACAGGACCCCAGAGAGCCCTGTCTCTCCTACTGTGTGAGCAAATAGCAAGAAGACAGGCATCTGTTATCTAGGGAGGGAGCCCTCACTCCCAAATCTGCCAGCTCCTGCTTCTAATAAGTACAACCACTAGAACTGTAAGAGATAAATGGTATTTCTGTTACAGCAGTCCAAACAAGGTAAGACAGTGTCTCAAGAACAGAGAATGGGACGCACATGGTTATAGATATGTATACAAAGTTGGGAGCAGAGTGAAACAAGGCACAATAGGACTCTTCTAGTTTAAACTGTGGGCTCTGAAAACCTGTTTGTGCAATTTATTTTGTTTTTTTTGTAAACAGATATTGCTGAGATGATGAGAGCAGATGTGTGTTAAGTTAGGACTTACCTCAGCAACTATTCCAAGCAGGGGGCTTACCGCCATCTTTCGCACTTCCATGATTTTAAAATTCTGACTTGCTAACGACAAATATATCTTAAAATTATAACGCTATGTCAGAAGTGAATTTCTAGGCGAGACAATGGGAGTAATGTCTGCGTGAATGGCTGAGAAAAAGACAGCAAGTTGAAAGCTTTCTCTTTCTTTCTTTCCTCCTCCTTCCACTAAGGGAGAAACTGGTCTTGGCCCAGAGGTGACAATGCAAACAGCCATAAGACTGGGAAGGAGAAAGGACAACAAAGAGGAAGGCCTTTGGCTAGGAGACATGAGAGAAGACAGAAGTGACCACAGGCTAGCCACATGTCTGGATGGGGCAAGGTGGTCAGGCTAGATGAGCTGTCTGGCTAAGGCCTAAGTTGTGTGAATATTTGGGGAACTAGCTGGTCAAGGAATAACTGCCTCCATATTGATTTCCAGCATTAATATATACAGATATTAATAATCATCTTTTACAGAGTCATTACACAATTGTATCCATTTGTTGAATGACAATGTTGTCCCTCATAAATATGCGTAACATCTAATTTAAAATGCTAAACAGGGAGTTACTATGTGGCCCAGAAATTCTTACAGTGGCTATATACCCATGAGAACTGAAAACATAGCATCCCAAAATGGAAACCAACCAAGCCATCAGTTTATTAACTAATGAATTATTGATAGGTAAAATATGGTTTCCATACAATTGGATATTATTTGGCCATGAGAAAAAAATGGTGTTCTGATACATGACAAAGCAGAAGAACCCAAATGAAAAGATTATGTCATCTAATTTTTTTGTTTTTGTTTTGGTTTAGTTTGGGTTTTTTGTTTAGTTGCTTTGGGCTTTGTTTTGTTTTGTTTTGTTTTTGGTTTGCTTGAGACAGTCTCTCTACACAGACCTAAGTGTCTTGCCACTTGCTATGTAACCAGGCTGGCCTGGAAGTCACAGAGATCTGCCTGCCTCTGCCTCCCATGCTGTGTAGCACCATGCCCACTTAACCAACAGATTGGGAAAAGATCTTTACCAATCCTACATCCGATAGAGGGCTGATATCCAATATACACAAGGAACTCAAGAAGTTAGACTCCAGAGAATCAAATAACCCTATTTAAAAATGTGGTACAGAGCCAAACAAAGAATTCTCAGCAGAGGAATATCGAATGGCTGAGAAGCATCTAAAGAAAGTTCAACATCCTTAGTCATCAGGGAAATGCAAATCAAAACAACCCTGAGATTCCACCTCACAGCAGTGAGAATGGCTAAGATCAAAAACTCAGGTGACAGCAGATGCTGGCGAGGATGTGGAGAAAGAGGAACACTCCTCCATTGTTGGTGGGATTGCAGACTGGTATAACCACTCTGGAAATCAGTCTGGCAGTTCCTCAGAAAATTGGACATTGAACTACCTGAGGACCCAGCTATACCTCTCCTGGGCATATATCCAAAAGATGCTCCAATATATAACAAAGGCACGTGCTCCACTATGTTCATAGCAGCCTTATTTATAATAGCCAGAAGCTGGAAAGAACCTGGATATTCTTCAAAAGAGGAATGGAAGCTCTCTGCTCCCAAGCCCCGTGGGAGAGAGACCCCACCGCCTGGTCAGGTTGGCACTCCTGAGGCTGCAGAGCGGAAGAGACCACCAACACTGCCCACCCCTGCCCACATCCCTGGCCCAAGAGGAAACTGTATACAGCCTCTGGGTTTCCTTAGGGGAGGGCCCAGGAGCGGCAGGACTCCTGTGCCTGAGACACCGCCGGAACCTGAAGGAACAGACCAGATAAACAGTTCTCTGCACCCAAATCCCGTGGGAGGGAGAGCTAAACCTACGGAGAGGCAGACACGCCTGGGAAACCAGAAGAGACTGCACTCTGCACACATCTCAGACGCCAGAGGAAAACACCAAACGCCATCTGGAACCCTGGTGCACGGAGGCTCCCGAAGAGCAGGGCAGATATTCCTGGCTGCTGCCACCGCTGAGAGGTCGTAGGCAGCACCCCATGAGCAAACTTGAGCCTCGGGACCACAGGTAAGACCAACTTTTCTGCTGCAAGAGACCTGCCTGGTGAACACCAAACACAGGCCCACAGGAACAGCTGAAGACCTGTAGATAGGAAAAACTACACGCCCGAAAGCAGAACACTCAGTCCCCATAACTGGCTGAAAGAAAACAGGAAAACAGGTCTACAGCACTCCTGACACACAGGCTTACAGGACAGTCTAGCCACTGTCAGAAATAGCAGAACAAAGTAACACTAGAGATAATCTGATGGCAAGAGGCAAGCGCGGGAACCCAAGCAACAGAAACCAAGACTGCCTGGCATCATCGGGGCCCAGTTCTCCCACCAAAGCAAACAGGGAATGTCCAAACACACCAGAAAAGCAAGATCTAGTTTCAAAATCATATTTGATCATGATGCTGGAGGACTTCAAGAAAGACGTAAAGAACTCCCTTAGAGAACAAGTAGAAGCCTACAGAGAGGAATCGAAAAAATCCCTGAAAGAATTCCAGGAAATCATAAATAAACAAGTAGAAGCCCATAGAGAGGAATCACAAAAATCCCTGAAAGAATTCCAGGAAATCATAAATAAACAAGTAGAAGCCCATAGAGAGGAGTCACAAAAATCCCTGAAAGAATTCCAGGAAAACACAATCAAACAGTTGAAGGAATTAAAAATTGAAATAGAAGCAATCAAGAAAGAACACATGGAAACAACCCTGGATATAGAAAACCAAAAGAAGAGACAAGGAGCTGTAGATACAAGCTTCACCAACAAAATACAAGAGATGGAAGAGAGAATCTCAGGAGCAGAAGATTCCATAGAAATCATTGACTCAACTGTCAAAGATAATGTAAAGCGGAAAAAACTACTGGTCCAAAACATACAGGAAATCCAGGACTCAATGAGAAGATCAAACCTAAGGATAATAGGTATAGAAGAGAGTGAAGACTCCCAGATCAAAGGACCAGTAAATATCTTCAACAAAATCATAGAAGAAAACTTCCCTAACCTAAAAAAAGAGATACCCATAGGCATACAAGAAGCCTACAGAACTCCAAATAGATTGGACCAGAAAAGAAACACCTCCCGTCACATAATAGTCAAAACACCAAACGCACAAAATAAAGAAAGAATATTAAAAGCAGTAAGGGAGAAAGGTCAAGTAACATATAAAGGCAGACCTATCAGAATTACACCAGACTTTTCACCAGAAACTATGAAAGCCAGAAGATCCTGGACTGATGTCATACAGACCCTAAGACAACACAAATGCCAGACCAGGTTACTGTATCCTGCAAAACTCTCAATTAACATAGATGGAGAAACCAAGATATTCCATGACAAAACCAAATTTACACAGTATCTTTCTACAAATCCAGCACTACAAAGGATAATAAATGGTAAAGCCCAACATAAGGAGGCAAGCTATACCCTAGAAGAAGCAAGAAACTAATCGTCTTGGCAACAAAACAAAGAGAAGAAAAGCACAAAAACATAACCTCACATCCAAATATGAATACAACCGGAAGCAATAATCACTATTCCTTAATATCTCTCAACATCAATGGCCTCAACTCCCCAATAAAAAGACATAGATTAACAAACTGGATACGCAACGAGGACCCTGCATTCTGCTGCCTACAGGAAACACACCTCAGAGACAAAGACAGACACTACCTCAGAGTGAAAGACTGGAAAACAACTTTCCAAGCAAATGGTCAGAAGAAACAAGCTGGAGTAGCCATTCTAATATCAAATAAAATCAATTTCCAACTAAAATTCATCAAAAAAGATAAGGAAGGACACTTCATATTCATCAAAGGAAAAATCCACCAAGATGAACTCTCAATCCTAAATATCTATGCCCCAAATACAAGGGCACCTACATACGTAAAAGAAACCTTACTAAAGCTCAAAACACACATTGCACATCACACAATAATAGTAGGAGACTTCAACACCCCACTCTCATCAATGGACAGATCATGGAAACAGAAATTAAACAGAGACGTAGACAGCAAACACAGAGGCGAATGCCAGCAGCAAACCACTGATTTGAGAATAGGACCCCCGTTGAAGGAATCAGAGAAAGAACTGGAAGAGCTTGAAGGGGCTAGAGACCCCATATGTACAACAATGCCAAGCAACCAGAGCTTCCAGGGACTAAGCCACTACCTAAAGACTATACATGGACTGACCCTGGACTCTGAACTCATAGGTAGCAATGAATATCCTAGTAAGAGCACCAGTGGAAGGGGAAGCCCTGGGTCCTGCTAAGACTGAACCCCCAGTGAACTAGATTGTTGGGGGAGGGCGGCAAGGGGGGAGGAGGGGGAGGGGAACACCCATAAGGAAGGGGAGGGGGGAGGGGGATGTTTGCCCGGAAACCGGGAAAGGGAATAAAACTCGAAATGTATATAAGAAATACTCAAGTTAATAAAAAAAAAAGAGGAATGGAAACAGAAAATGTGGTACATTTACACAGTGGAATATTACTCAGCTATCAAAAACAATGACTTCATGAAATTTGTAGGCAAATGGATGGAACTAGAAAGTATCATCCTGAGTGAGGTAACCCAATCACAAAAGAACCCACATGGTATGCACTCACTGAAAAGTGGATATTAGCCCAAAAGGTTAGAATACCAAGATACAATTCACAAACCACATGAAGCTCAAGAAGAAGGGAGACCAAAGTGTGAATGCTTCAGACCTTCTTAGAAGAGGGAAGAAAAATACTCACAGGAAGAAATACAGAGACAAAGTGTGGGGCAGAAGCTTTAGGAAAGGTCATCCAGAGCCTGCCCCACCTGGGAGATTCATCCCATATATACCCACCAAACCTAGACAATATTGCAGATGCCAAGAAATGCATGCTGACAGGAGCCTGACAGAGCTGTTTCCTAGAGGCTCTGCCAGAGCCTTACAAATACAGAGGTAGATGCTGGCAGCCAACCACTGGACAAGGTACACAATGGAGGAGATAGAGAAAAGACTGAAGTAGCTGAATGAGTCTGCAACCCCTTAAGAAGAACAACAATGTCAACCAACCAAATACTCCAGAACTCCCAAGGACTAAACCACCAACCAAAGAATACACATGGAGCATCCCATGGCTTCATCCGCATATGTAGCAGAGAATGGCCTTGTTGGGCATGAATGGGAGAAGAGACCCTTAGTCCTGTCAAGTCTTGATGCCCCAGTGTAGGGGAATGGCAGGGCGAGGAGGGGGAAAGGGGTGGGTGGGTGAGGAAGCACCCTCATAGAAGTAGGGGGGTGGATGGGATAGCAGATTTCTGAAGAGGAAACCGAGAAAGGGGATAACATTTAAAATATATATAAAAAATACCCAATAAAAAGAAAAAATACTTTAAAAATAATTTATTTGACGCGAGGTTTCAAGATAGTGGCCCCTGGGTGCTTGGCCCAGAAGCAGAGGTGAAGGTCCCTTCGCAGAAAGTAACCTGGGAGCCGCCCGCTAGTCTCTTTTGCAGTCCCAGGAACCTTGCAGTCCTGTGAGTGTGTGAGTCCTAGGTGCTCCGTTTCTGTGACCCTCCCCAGAACCTGAGAAGTCACCTCAAAAACACCAGGCCCAAGGGCTCTTCCTCCTCCGGGTCCTGGTCACAGGAACCACAGACTTCAGATTTCCGGGGCTGGCGTGACGCTGCCTCCGACAAGTCCTGTGCCAATCATGCCAGCTGAACTAGGTCCATCTCCTGAGTTTGTGTCAGCATCAACCGTTGCTATGGTTTCAGCAGGTGCTGTTGAGGCCTCCTTCAGTGGACCTGGACCGCTCGGGTTGCATTTGTGTTGTCTGGGTTCCCTTGGTCTTTTGACCTCATCTCTCCAAACTACTTTTTTTTAGGAGAGTTTCTTTTGTAGACGAAGGCACTATGGTCTTGTAAAAAAATTCCCCTTGACTCATGACTGATGTGTTTTTAGTTGAGGGGGTGGGTGGTGGCATCAAAACGTGAGCCTGGGGTTGGTTTAAAAAGGGAAACAGTAAAGATACGATCAAAATAGAAAAGGTTGTATCCATGCCTTTTCTAGTTCTCTATAATCAGTACCCTTCCCTTCCTCCCAAACTCCTGCCCCTCTGTTTTCTGATGAAGATTTATAATGAAATAATCGACACTGATCAGTTCTGAAACATCTGGGAAATAGCAGGGAGCTTGGTGAGAGAATCATTAACTAAAACAACTTACAAAGTCTCCACCAAGGAGTCAAGAGAATCACAGTTGTAGAGTCTTACATTTACCTCAGGATCTTCCCATTCCCAACCTAGAAAGAAAGTAGATTTATTTACTGCTCAAAGTGAGTGACAAGAGGGGCAGCCTGTAGGAAAATGTCACACACTTTCAACTGGAAACATTTGTTCTTTTTTTCACTATGGGCAAGGTTAAATTTTGAAAGTTTCATTCATTTGAAATGGAAGAGAAACAAGTGATACTAATGAAAGCAGGGCTTGAAAATATTTCCCTACAGTGACTACCACTTTTAATTACCTTAAAATACATAAATCAGGAGTCATATGTGCTAGTAAGAAAAATATATATCTTAATTATTAAGTCTGGGGAGCTCTAAAACTTCATTTTTTATATCTGTTTTGTTTGAGAGTCATGAATCGTTTGACTTGGTATTTAATTAAAATAAATATGTTTGAATGAATTGCTTTTTGCCATCTGGGGTGTTGAATAGTACACATCCAGGGAGAAAAGTAAAGAGCATGTGTTTGTCTTTGAACCTAGATTCATTATCCCCACTCCTGTTTCATTTACCGTGTGATGCATGTGATGGCTATTCTTGTTTGTCAATTGACTACAACTGGAATGAACTACAACCAGGAATGAGGGCTCACCTGTGATCCAGATCTTAAGCCTAGAAGACACAGGTGTCTGACCAGTATCTTATCATGGAGATCTTGAGGCATAGGGGCCATGAAAGGCTTAGGCCTGGGCAAGGTAGGGCAGGCCTTCAATCTCAGGAGACTGAGGCCATCAGACCTCTGAGATCAAGGTCAGCCTGGGACAAAGCAAGTTCTAGATCCAGACCTGGTGGCACACACCTTTCATCTGGGCCGCGCCTTCTGCCGGAGGCCTACATAGGGACATTGGAAGAAGGGGAACTCACTCTTCTTTGACTGGTTGCATTTACCTGACAGCACATCTGTTGGAACCGACTTCTTCAGGATTCCAGTTTATACAGAAGACCAGCTGACCACGAGTCTCATGGGACTGAACAACTACTAGACTCTTGGACTTCCCATTCACTGCTGACCACTGTTGACTTAGTTGGACTGTAGACTGTTTTTTAAATGAAGACGTTAATCATATAAATTGTCAATATGGGATGAAGATCAACATTCTCACCAAGAGTGGAAAGTTGATGAACCCCACAGACCAAGCCCAAAAGGAAGCCCGGAAAATAGAATTGGAAAAGAACAAACAGCATTGCATGACGGTCTGAGCTGTGGCTTTGAAGATGGAAGACCCCAAACGGATTATCTGGGACAGGGAGAAACTGGATGAAACGGGGTTTAACCCAGTGCACAGCCACAGTTGAGTGAGAAAGTACTGAAGGACAAGCAGAAAAAGCTGTGGGAAATCTTTGAACAAATTTTACAACTTTATGAGAAAGAAAACCCAGATATTTACAAAGAATTGAGAAAGCTAGAAGTAGCATATGAACAGAAGAGAACTCAACAGAGCCAGTGCTTTGACGCGGTCAAGAATGCTCAGCATACGGAAGTTGAGATCTTCCCTTTTGCCAGACATGCCGCATGCTCCTTCCAACATCTTGATCCAGAATATTCCTCTTCCTGGTGTCCAGCTACCCTCCATCCTGAAGAAAACTGAGCATATGGGCCTCCAACACGAGCAATTTCGATCCTTCCTCTCCTGGGACATGGTGTTCCACGTTTGCCCCCTGGCAGAAACCTACCTGGCCCTCCACCTGGCCCACCTCCTCCTCAAGTTCTGCAGATGTGTGGCGGTAAAGTGGGCTTTGCTCTAGATCTTCCCCCTCAGAGGCGAGATGAAGACATGCTGTACAGCCCAGAGCTTGCTCAACGGGGTCATGATGGTGACATGTCCAGCGCCAGCGAAGACGATGGGTATCCTGAGGACATGGATCAGGATAAGCAGGATGACAGTACTGAGGACAGTGACACTGACAGATCAGATGCAGAGGGTGACAGGGGTGCATTCAGTCACTGCTATGACAGTGAGCACACAACGCTGAGGAGAAGTCAGGTCTGAGCATCCGATTTGCCGATGTGACTGGGAAATCAAGGAAGAAGAGGAACATGAGGGAGCTGACTCCTCTTCAAGCCATGATGCTGCGAATGACAGGTCAGGAAATCCCTGAGGAAGGATGGGAAGTAGAGGAGTTTTCAGAGGAGGATGAAGACGACGACTGACGATTCTGAAGCAGAGAAGGAATCGCAGAAGCAGCATAAAGAGGATTCCCACTCTGGTGGCTCGTCTGACGCCTCTTCACAGCAGCAGGCTCCTCCACATTCCGTTCCTCCTCCTCAGATACAAGCCCCGCCCTCCCATGGCAGGACCGCCACCTCTTGGGCCACCACCTGCCCCACCCTTACGGCCTCCTGGACCACCTACAGGCCTTCCTCCTGGGCCATCACCAGGGGCTGCTCCATTCCTGAGACCAACTGGAATGCCAGGAATCTGAGAGCCTTTACCATGATTTTTACCTCCAGGACTACCACCGGGCCAACCTCTTGGCCCTTTCCCAGGCCCACCCCCAGGTCTGCCCCCTGAACCTCCTCCTCCAGGACCCGCACCAAGGCTACCTCCTCCTGGCATGATGCGCCCGCCTTTGGTGCCTCCTCTTGGACCTGCTCCACCCAGGGGTGTTGAGGGCCCCGCCCAGCCTCATTGAGCGACTGAAGGCGGTTGATGCAAGTGCAGCCGCCATCGAGAAGAAAGCCACAGCGACCATCAGTGCCAAGCCCCAGATCGCCTTTCCCAAGGCAGAGGTCACGCGATTTGTGCCCACTGCACTGAGGGTGTGCCCAGAGAATAAGGGGCTACTGCTGTTTCCTGAAGAAGGGCAGAGGAGGATTCTGCTGTGCCTGTTGCCAAAGCAGCCCCCAGATCTGGTCCTTCAGTTCCTGTCTCAGTACAAACTAAGGACAATGTTTGTGAAAGAGATGGAAGGGCTGCTGTGACAGCTTCTCTTGTTAAACTTAGATCCAGACCAGCCTGATAAAAAGGAAGGAACAAAGGACAGTGGGGGGAAAAAGGGAAGTTAAGCAAAGCCATACTTGGTGCAAGTCAGTAATCCCAGCTCTCGGATAGGAGCTGAAGTAGGAGGATCACAAACTGGGCTACACTGTGAGTTATAGACCAAGCTTGGAAGTGAGACCCCCATCTCAAAATAAGATTTATGCTAAGTAGAGTGTGGTGGTCAGTGGCTATAAACCCAACTGATGCAGGAGGATGGAGAACTTGAATTAAGCCTGGGCTAAGAGAAAAATTACTTGGAAACGATCCAAAACAAAAATCCCAGAGAAGAGCACCTCTGTCCCTCATACTGTACTCGTGCAGTTAGGGTCTCTAGTGTATCCAAGGGGACATCCAAATCGGTAATTATCTGACTCCAAGGTCTGCGCTTGTGAGTGTCACAGATCTTCCAGCTCAACTACAGCTTACTGGGTGAATTCTGCCTGCCTAGAACGAGGCACATCACCCACTCCTCTACACACCCACCTGGAGAGCTGACTGCAAAAGAGGATTTGGGGGTTTTCTCTGTTTCTGTTTTCTTGAGACTTTCTTTGTGTCCATGGCTGTCCTGGAACTCACTATGTAGACCAGGCTAGCCTTGAACTCAGAGATCCGCCTGCCTCCCTAGTGCTGGGCTTAAAGTTGTGTTGCAACCACCACTCTGGGACAAAAGCTGGTTCTTCAGCCTGTCCTACCTAAACCACAGGAGGCTGGTCCTTGAACACTGCTGCTCACGACACAGTTCCTTCCTTCTCAGGGTCTCACAGCCACAGTCACAGACTGGGCAGGAGTGCTGTCCTTGTGGATAGCATGGATGAACCTGATAAGGAATTACTCTGTTCTAGGACTATGTATGAGCCGGAGAGGAACCACTGGGTTCCAGAGTGAGGACCCTTTGCCTCTGCTCGCCTGCTATGGTCATCACTTGGTGCTCCATCGAGACTTTAGATTGCTCTTAGGCTCAGACACTGGAGGAAGAATGCCTCAGCTTGTTCTTACATATTCAAATTATAGGCCCATGGCCTTTGAAACAAAACAAAGTGTTTTCCCCCACTGGTTTACTTGGGTACTTCAATTTACCAGATTTCTGAAATTACACAACCAAGTGATGTAAAACAGTGATTAAATGTCATATACGTTTTATATACATTTAATTAAAAGATCATAAATTTAAAAAAATTTATCTTTTTAAATTTTTATTTGTGTATGGGTAATTTGCAGACATGTATGTCTGTGTGCCATGTGCATGCAGTGCCCATGGATGCCAGAAGAGGGTAGGCTCTCCTTGGACTGAAATTAGAAACGGTCATGATTCTCCAAGTGGGCGATGGGAATGGAAGAACGGTCAGGTCTCTTAACCGCCGAGCTCCTCTCTATTCCTTGATGCTTCGTTTTTATTGAATGTCTGTAATAAGCAAATTTACACATGCAGAAAGTAAGGTTAGTGGATTCTAGGGGTTGAGAAGAGAGAAACAACGGCTGCTGTTAGTGGTTAAGGTTTATTTGGGGGTGATAGAATTAGATATGGTGGTTAAACATTAGAATGTACTGAAAAACAGTAACTTGTCCACTTTAAATGAGATGTGTGAAAAAACTAAGATGAAGAGTGCTGGAGAGACGGCTCGCTGACTGAGAGAACTTGTTATTTTGCAGAAGACCCAGGTTTAGTTCCCAGCACCTACAGGGAGACGCACAATTGTCTATAACTCCAGTTCCAGAGGATCCAATTCCTTTTTCTGACCTCTGCAAGTTCTTCTGCACACAAATGGTGCACAGACAGACGTGTGGGCAAAATAGCATTACAGATAAAATAAATAAGTCTTTATATATATATATATATATATATATATATATATATATATATATATATATTTTATGACACCTAACATTGACTTCTGATCTACAACAAACACACACACATACACACATACACACACACTCACAGAGAGAAATTTGTGTTAATTTGTTCCTAATAGTCACTGTTGACTGAACCTAATTCTTCTCATTGTCTCAGTGAAATGAGCAGGTCTCATTTACATGCACAGGCATCGGACATGACACACTTATATTAACTCTGCCATGGCAAGAGCTTTCCTTATGTCTAACCTGACAACGCAAACCAAGAACCTAGTCTAAGAGGCAGAGTGCTCACAGCACTTCCCGGTTCCAGGGCTTTGCTTTGACCATGTTGATACTGGTCCATTTGATGTCTGTCTTCATTGCTTTATAGAGACACCATGACCACAGAAACTCTTATAAAGGAAAACATTATTGGGGCTGGCTTACAGTTTCAGAGGTTTAGTCCATTATCATCATGGCAGGAAGCACGGCAGTGTGCAGGCAGACACTCACTGGACACTGGAGGACCTGAGGGTTCTACACCTTGATCTGAAGACAGCAGAAGGAGGCAACTGTGCATGGCACTGGGTGTAACTCGTGCCTCAGACACCTCAAAGCCCAGTCCGTAGTGACACGCTTCCTCCAACAAGACCACACCTCTCATTAGAGCCACTCCCTATGGCCAACCATTCAAACACGCGAATCTACAGGTGCTGTTCCTCTTCAAACCACCCTGGTGGCTAAGCTCTAAAGGGTACTCTCAATCAGCACGCAAAAAGCAATATATTGTGGTTTCTATGGAGACTGGAGAAGTCATAGGAAACGAGATCAAATGTACTGCATCACAAGCAGCAACTTTGAGTCAAAAACAGTGTTTTCTCATCTGCAGTATGACCTGGAGGATACCATGGCCCTGAAGATCTAGATCCCATCCTAGATTAGTCACCCTCCAAGCTGTAGGAGACATAGCATGGCTGCCAGCACTAACTGCCTCCATCTGTCATAAACAGGGACAAAGCCAGCAGCTCCTAATCTGTGTTTCATTGTAACTAAAATATATCTCAGGTAGGATATGCAGTGACAGAACCCTGCCCCCTCACCTATGTGTCTATTCTAACAAACTGGCTGATGCAGTCCTAGAAGCTGACGAGTCTCAACGTTCCAACATCCGTGGTCAGCAAGCTGTTGACCTGAGAGAGCTAACTGTATTTCCATTGAACTCTGAAGGCAGGAATATGCTAGCATCCTAGCTCCAGGTGGCCGGGCATGAGTGCCCCCTCTATGTGTGTGTTTGGGTGTGTTGGGGTGTTGGGGGGAAGTTCAGTCTTTTGGCTCTAGGTCTTTAATGAATTAGAGGAAGACTACTCACATGGTGGTTGGCAATCTGCTTGATTCATCCTATCAATCCAAATGGTCACTTCATCCAAACTATGTTACGGACAAATTTAGAATGATGCCCAACCAAGTAATTGCACACCCAAGAAGTTGATATACAAGATTAATCACCACAACCAGGTAAGCTAAATTCAAGCAGTATCTTAGAGACAAGTCACATATCGACAGGCCTGAGTTGTTCTGGCTGGCCATTACCATATCTCTTTCCCAGACCAACGGTGATCCAAAGATAGATGTAAAGTGACAGGCAGGCCATCCATAGGCCCAAGGGACCATGGATGCCTAAACCATGCCAAAAGAGAGGGTGTGGTGAAGGCTCACTGCTGTCTCTGCCTTCGAGCCCAAATGCTCGTCATTTTCATTCTTAGCATAAAGCCATTCTGCATATGCACCCTTGTAACTGTAGGGCCACGTTCTGGCCAAAGGCTTTAGAATAGAGAGATATATGCCATTCTAGGCCCTGCCCTTATAGGAAACAAACACACCTGCCTATTTCTCAAGCACACTAGAATTCAGACATACAGATGTATCATCTCAGGCCCCGTGGGTGATGACATCACTGTACGGTTGGCAGGTCAAAAAAGAGAGATCCCGGGCTCCCAGTAATCATGCAGACTATAGCTTTTATAGTATTACAAATTTTTGTGTGAGAGAAAAATCTAATTTCTCATCTATGGTTGACTTTGACATCTATATCTCTCAAATATTTGCTGACTTTGTGTCTGTTATATGGAGCGGTAACCTAATAGAAAACACATTCATCAGAATTTTTATGGGGGAGAATAGTGGGTTAAATAAATGGAGTGGCAAACACCTGTTAATGTGTCATCATTACTCAGCATTCAGTGTGACTAGTCACTGCCCACTCCACGTTTCCATTAAACGTTTTCTTGAGCCATATGTGCCTCTCTTGATCAATTGATAACTTAGTATTTTTAGTAACTCTTTTTTAACATTGTTCTTCTTCAGTATTATTTCCTTCAAGACACAGGCCATTTCTGAGTTTCCCACTACTGTATTTGTCAGTTTAAGATGCCGATCACTCTCATAGACAAGATCTGACGATTTGTAGAACTCAAGCCACAAACCCATGTTTGTCGTCTCCCCTCCCCCACATTCTCCTGCTCCCTCTTCTTCCCTCTCCCTCTCTCTGACAGAGTTAAGAAGTCATGATATGTTGTGACCTTCCAGCTCTTGCCCCTCAAACTGTGAGAGGAATGTTTGACTCAACTCAATACCTAGCTCCTTGGCCTGTAGGCTATGTTGAATTAAGTCACATGATATAAAACTTCCCATGAAAGTCAGATATTACCTTTGTCCTGGGGTTTCCTCTGGAGCCGTGTCCCCACTGTGCTGCCTGTGAAGCTCCTCTCTTGGACTATCTATCTGTCTGTCTGTCTATCTATCTATCTCTATCTGTGTGTGTGTGTCTGTCTGTCTGTCTCAGCAATCTTTCTACGTGATTTTGTTTCCTTTTAATTTTTGTTTTTTATATAAAAATTTACTTAACTATTTTACAAACAATATATTTTGATCACATTCCTCCAACTCCTCCAGACCCTTTTTAACCCCACCCACCCACCCAACTCCATGTTCTCTCAAATAAAAACACAGAATAAAGATCAAAACAAATAAACCAACAAAAATGAGAAAGATAAAAGAAGTATCAAAACAAAGCAAAGGGCTGGAGAGATGGCTCAGTGGTTAAGAGCACTGATTGCTCTTCCAGAGGTCCTGAGTTCAATTCCCAGCAACCACATGGTGGCTCACAACCATCTGTAAATGAGGTCTGAGGCCCTGTTCTGGTGTGTCTGAAGACAGCTACAGTGTACTCATATAAACAAAATAAATATAAATCTTTTAAAAACACATGGAGTCCATTTTATATTGACCAATTGCTCCTGGGCCTGGGGATCTGGGCCTGGGGTTCTGGAATGTGACCGATAAACCTGGTGATATTTTATTGGAGAAATTTGATTTTCCTTTTGCCAGTAGGCATCAACTGCAAATAGCTTCTTGGTTAGGGGTGGGACCCTGTGTCTACTTTCCCTTCTTAGTGCTAGAACTCTATCTGGCTTGAACTGCATAGGCCCTGCGCATACTGCCACTCTCTCTACGATTTCATGTGTGTATCTGTCCTGTTGTATCTGGAAGAAGCTGTTTTCTTGGACTAACTCACCACGTCTGGCTCTTAGAATCTTTCCATCTCTTCTTCCACATAGCTGCCTGAGTCTTGAGAGGAGGGATTTAATAAACACATACCATTTGGTACTGACTCTCTGCTCATGGACAACTGTGGGCCTCTGTGTTAGTTGTTATCTACTGCAAAAGGAAGCTTCTCTGGTGAGCGTTGAGTGGTCATCTGTAGATGTAACCGTATGTCATTAGAAGTTACGCTGTTGCTATGATCCTTTAGCAGATCCTGTAGTAGGATCCTGTGTATGTCATCTACCTAGTCTCGGGTGTTTGGCCACTTTATCAGTGTCAAGCATGGGTTCCATCACATGCAGTGGCCCTTAAATCCAGTTTTTAAAAAGTGGTTGGTTATTCCTATAACATATGTGCCACTATGCACCAGTACATCTCTTGCAGCCTCTCTCTCTTACTCATTTTCTTTAAGCTCTCTTTCTTAGTGAGGCTCCTACACAGGTTTTAAAGGGAAGCTTCTCTTTCCCCCCAAGGCCTTATCGTGTTGTCCTGAGATGGTGTTCTATCCCTCCTAATTGCCTTCTTACCTTAAGTCCTGGTCATGGCCCCCACCTTAGTGAGATCTCTTCATTACATGTCAGCTCTTTTTCCAAAACTGCCACTCTCTGTTTATCTGTTATAACGGTATTCTCTGGGCCCAGAATAGCATATGACATAGAAAAAGAACTAAACTAACATTTATTTCATCAATATATTTACTCATCAGTGAAACCTGTCTTAGGAACTGGAACACGGAGAAATTTCTTTGCTCTTTTCAATATAAGCACTGTCCCTAGCCTGGGGATTGTAATATATTTTGACTGCAACAACTCATTACACTCTTAAGCTATAGAATCCCACAAAGTTTTGTAGACACTCACTTAGAACCACAAAACTTAGAAGGAAGCCAGATCTTCAATAGCTCTAATCTTCAATGGTTCTAATCCAAACTATGGAATACTTTTTCATTGATAAAAAGATATGAGCTATCAGGCCATTAAAGGACAAAGCAATATATTTCTAAGTAAATAAAAATCATCACAAAAGGTTACATCATATACATATACATACATATACATATGTGATACAGAGAGAGAGAGAGAGAGAGAGAGAGAGAGAGAGAGAGAGAGAGAGAGAGATTCTGGGAAAATAAAACCATGGAAACAATGAAAAGATCTGTGATTGCTAGGGATTTAGCGGGAAGAAAGGATGAGAAGAAGACAGATTTCTACATCCAAGATACAATTGCATCACAAAAGGTTACATCATATACATATACATACATATACATATACATACATATACATATACATATCATATACATAATGAGATTCACCGTCAGATATTTGTCAAGACACATGGACTTACAACAAAGAATGGAAAGTCTAAAGAAAACTATGACTGTCAGACTGTTTCATAAGTTGCCACAAATGCATTGAAATTTAAAATAAAGGCACATGGTAACAGTACATGAGCTAGGAAGGAGTAGAAGAAACCTTAATATCAGGAATATTAAGACAAAGATCAAAGTCTAGAGCAACTACTGAACTAACACAGACACAAATTCTGATTGGAGGGATGAGGATATGGCTCAATGATTAAGACTTACTTGTCTTCCAGAGGTCCTGAATTCAGATCCCAGCACCCATGTGAGGCAGCTCACAAGCACTTGTAGTCCAGCCTCATGTGTATGATGGCTTCTTCTGGCCTTTGAGGACACCTGCATACACACATGGCACACATACATACATAAAAATAAATATTTTTACATTGTAATTAAAAACATGTAAATGAAATTTTTATAATATTAAAAAACTTACCCTGGGGTGGATAAGTAAACAGGAAATAAAGGCAAAGAATAAATTTAAAGCAAATAGCAAAATGTTAATTTAACTATGTCCATACAGTAGAATATTCAATAATAAAAATGAACTTTGTGTACATGGAAAAGAATGAATGAATCTCAAAATAATTATGTCACAAAAAAGAAACTAAGCAAGTGCACATAATGTATGATCACATATTTATAAAATTCTGGAAATGCAAACTGAAATGGATCGACAGAAAGACTGTTGACTTTGTAGAGTACCTGTCCTCATCTCGTGATATCTGACAGAAGTAACTTAGAGATGGAGATGTTTGTTTTGGCTCAGTCTTTGGAGAAACTCAGCCTATCACATGGAGAAGGCAAGGGGTGGGCTTAGTCCCAGAAAACATGGTCAACAAGGAAAGAGAGAGCTTGGGTAGAAGCAGGTTGACTCAGATCCCCAATGTCTACCCTGTTCATGGTTCTCTTCCTCTAGCTGTGGTCCACTGCTTAAAGGTTTCACTGCCTCTCCAAATAGCACAATCAGCTAGGGACTGAGCATACAAACCCATGAGCCTGTAAGGACATTTTTCATCTGAACACGACACCTAGAAATCAGAGTGGGAAGAAGAGAGAGGTAGGATAGGAAGGTAAAAGGAAGAGAGTGTGGCCATATTCATGAACTAAAGCCAAGCTTTCACAGATGTATTCCCATGTCAAAATTTATTAAATTGTACACCTTAAGCATGTGGTTTATTGTATTTCAATTATACTATAATAGGGGCGTTTAAAGAAATAACTATATTTTCTGAAACAAATTAGTGAGACAAGTGTCATTACTTGATGTTATTGAACATCTGTTTTGTGTCACAGTTAATAAAAGACAGCTGGATTCCCATCTCCATCTCCTGCATTCAAAGTGCTGCATTATGTTGTTTTAGCCTAAGAATATAAATAAAACCTACCCCCCCCCGATAAGTACAGCGTTAGAAGATGGAAGAATAGCTCAGTCGTCTTCAGATCTTTGTAGATGTGTCTGATACCACAGCAGAACTTGACAAGCAGTAGTTTGTTGAAGTTACAGTTTGAATCTGAGAGGAAATTAATATGCCTTTTGATTCTGATGTGTTTATCTCCCTCGCTTCATTGTGTATTGAATAAAATGTGTTACAGATCATTTTGTGTGTATGGCTTTTTAATGGCATGATGATTTGGAAAATATTGATGCCCTGAGTTGTGTAGATCTTCTTAAATGTAATAGTGCTTCATTATACATACATACATACATATATACATACATACATGTATATATATATATATATGGAGAGAGAGAGAGAGAGAGAAGCACATGAATATATATACTATAAAATGTGCCTGTGGGAATATAACTACTATAACATCT
Source organism: Rattus rattus (assembly GCF_011064425.1). Lineage (NCBI taxonomy): Eukaryota > Metazoa > Chordata > Mammalia > Rodentia > Muridae > Rattus > Rattus rattus. Next base: position 30,711,888 of record NC_046164.1, read on the forward strand.
TAGTAGTTTCATAGAAGTATTTGAGTATATAGTATACACCTGTGGAAATATAACTACTCGAGATAAAGATATGAGCAATGGTTTCTTTATTTTTTTTAAAAGATTTATTTATTTATTTATTTATTTATTTATTTATTTATTTATTTTATGTACGTGAGTACACTGTAGCTGTCTTCAGACACACCAGAAGAGGGCATCAGATCCCCATTACAGATGGTTGTGAGCCACCATGTGGTCACTGGGAATTGAGCTCAGGACCTCTGGAAGAGCACTCAGTGCTCTTAAACACTGAGCCATCTCTCCAGCCCGCAATGGTTTCTTTATTGTATATATATTATATATATTTTTTCAATGCATATCAATAAATTATGTGAATATACACACATAGCAGTAGGAGACTACTGACAGCATCAAAATGTCTTCAATTTTTAAAGAGTTGTCGAACTCTAATTAAGTATAAGATCTCAGAAATTCTAATTTTCACTTGAAAGCTCAAATTTTATTATTTGGCAAGTGCCGTCTGCTGTTTTTCTTGAAATGACAACCTCATTTTATTCATTTTCTAAAAAGAGTGCCCATCAAGTACTCAAATCTGAGTAACTTCAAATTCTAAACCAGAAGTCTGAATGCCTGTGTCTCACAAAAGCCCGCGTGTCAAGACCTGAGCCTGTGTGGCATTAGCAATGAGACCCTTGGGAGATGGTGAGCATATGAACGCAGAGCCCTCGGGAATGGCACAGTGTACTTAACAGAGCACCATGAGCACCACCTTCTGTCTTCCCTCCATGGGAGGACGATGGAAATGGGCCCTCACCAAGCACAGGACCTGACGAAGCTTTGATGGTGGGCTTCCAGCTGTTTTCAAAGTTCATGACCCATGATCTCTTCAACTAAGATCATCAACAGCTGTGCAGCTCACTCAAAGTTACATTCCTCTCCACAGCCTATGAATCCTCCCCTCCCCTGCCCGTCTTTCCCTTCTCCTTCTGCTGCTGCTCACTGCCCTCTCCTGCCTCAGCCCTACTGGCTCCCTATCTCTCCTACATGTTCCTTAAGACGTTTGTACCAAGTATACCACTCCCTAAAATCTACCCCCCGACTTCTCCACAGGTGCTGGTAAAGTGACTTTCTCAGTGACGTCTCTCCACGCCATCCTATACAACCATTAAGTTATTCATTTCCTGGGATCCTTTTTCCTTCTCTACCCCATTTCTCTTCATCATTTATACAATTGTCTGACATAAGTTACAGTCCTCTCCAGCCTTTATTTGCTGTCTGTCTCTAGCAAATAGAGTGAAGTCTCCATAGAGACTTTTAGAAAAAAGTTTTGTGTATTTTAGAAAAATGGTAGCCCCTAAATCCATTAATAATAGCTTGCCTTACAGTGAGTGTTAAGAAAATAAAGGAATAAATATGTTGGCTGCTCTAACTCTTACTTGAGCTCTTGTCCTATAATCACATCTGTTTATTACATGTTCTCCATAGCCCACTCCACAGTGCCTTGTCTCGGCAGCCGGCATGGCACATGAAGTACACGGAGCCTGGGAAAGTACCGCCTATCGTCGGAGACCTTCCAGGACAACACACACTACTCTTTATCTGCTTTGCACCCAACTGTTTCCTGGCATCATTCACACATTTCGAACGGATACTGACAAAGCAAAGGTTGACTCAGGCTGTGAAGCAGATAGAACTAGAAGGGGACCTCCCATGACCCTATCCGGGGTCCAGTTGGACTCTGGCAAAATCCCCAGAATTTATGGATGCTTCCTCACCAGAAATGCCAACCCTACTATGTTAGGCCACTCTCCAGAGAAATTCCTGTCAAGCATCAACAGTGACCATTGTGCTAACACGAGGCCAATGCCCTTATGATCCCTGCAATATTTATTTACACCAACTCTCTAATGGTTTTTAGATTAAAACAATGATCTTGGTGTGTGCTGTGCCTCTGTCCATTCCACAGGCTAATAGCAGACTTCCAAATGCTTTCTGTGAGAACTGGGGACATTTTATAATGAAAAAACCAACCTTGCATGTTTGCTTAGTCAAGGTGCTTGGACGAGTCACTCTAATATTCAATGTCTTCTTTATTATAACTCACCTAAATAGTGGAAGGATTAGACATCTTGATGCCTTGATAGGACAGATTTCAACATATATAATAGACGAGTTGTGTCCTCTTTACATTTCTATCTTGAAGTCCTAAACCCTCAGAATACCAGAATGTGACTTTATTTAGAAATATGACTTTCATGAGGTAATTCAGAAAAAAAAAATGCTAGTGTAAAACTCTCATTCAAAATGACCCATAAGAAGAAGGAGGTGAGGATTTAGTGTATGGTAGAATATTTGCTTATCAAGAACAAGGCCTTGAACTCACTCCTCATATCTGGAAGAAAAAAAATGAAGAGGAGGAGGAGGAAGAGGACAAGAGGAAAGAGGAGGAGGAGAAAAGGAACAGGAGGAGTAGGACTATGCAGAGAAGGCCAACCATGTAGCAGAGTAGTAAGAAGGTAACCATCTTGATTTAGCTCTCCCTGTGTTCAAAACTATAGGAGTATGCATTTCTGAGTATGAACCAGTCAATATGTGGTATTTTATTATGGCTGCCTAACATACTACTTCATTTCTTATGTTGTATTTATGTTCCCATTCCATAGATGCGCATCTATTTACATGCTCTATCACAAATCACAGAAAATCTTCTGAAGATGCAAATGTCTTCCAACGCAAAAGAATTTTGAGAGAGCCTGCTACAAAGGTCTTGTAAATGTCTTAACAAATTATCACCCACAAAGCAATGCTCAGACAGGGCTGAGATAGTCTTTATTCCTTCACGATAACAAGAGATGAATTAGGGGCTACCATAAAGCTGGTTTACAGAATGCCAGCCAGAATCTCGTATTTCACTTTCCTATGGTACCAGGACTGGGTTAGCACAAGAACTGTGGGGCCAGCAGTTAAAGTAGTTGCTCCTCCTGAGGTGACTCAAAGCTCAGTTACCAGCCCCCACTTCACATAATTGCCCATAGCTCCACAGGGAAGATCCAACACCCTTCTCTGGTTTCCACAGGCCCATGCCCTTACATGCAGATACCCACCCACATACAGACATGAACTCACAACTAAAAAGAAACATTTTTTTTTAAAAAGAAGACTGGATTTTTGCCAGTTAGCCTTGCTGAATTATATAAACTAGACACCAAATGTATTTCTTTACAGTGAAAGATACTACTTCCTAATATGTGAGAAATTTTTATTCCTTTCCAAACCAGGGTCTTTTCCCTAGCAAACTGTTGGGAAAGATATATTGGTTACAAACAAGTGGAAGTGACAAGGGATTGAGGCACTCATGCAAGGAAGAGAGCTGCAGGAGGTTATCAAAGACTGAGCACCATGGGTGCTCCTGGCCCCCACAGAAGCCAGAAGGAAAAATAGGCCCTAACCTCAAGCAGCTGAGAGCAGCTTAGTGGACGAAGGAACTGAACCTGGGTCCTCTACAAGACTATCGGTCTAGCCCCTCAGAGTTTTGCAGTCTTCCTGCCTCTGTCATCTCATCTTAATATTCCATTTCTTCCCACCACGCCTTTCTCATCAGTTCCCCAGAAGCTGGGTACCGTTTGACTATGTTGACAGGCATGAGTAGATTTGATCAAACTGACTAAAGGACGAATACAGGTCACATACAAGCTTGACAGGACACACATGGCAAACAGACCAATAGATCTCTGGTCACCGTTCTTCTTCATCTCCCAGCTTTCCCCTGCTTTGGAAGCCAGGGCTCCTGATGTTCAACCCAATGCCACTGTCGCTGGAATGTTTTTAATATCTACACTGACAGTGAATTTTCTGTGTCGAGGAATATGCCCAACACGTGTGCAGTCTTGGTTTATGACTAAGATAGCATTCCAGGGAGAAAGGACAAAGTCTTGTATAAACAGTGTGGTAGCAATTGCATATCCACATTACTTCATATCACACTCGAAAGTTCACTGAGGATGAATTCCAGATAGATATAAAAAGCTAAAATGATCAACTTTCTATTACATACATCTATTCCACAGAGGGGGCTGGAAGTGGGCTGGCACGGCATGAGCAGGCCCTGATGTCGGCCACATGGACTGTGCCGCAGGAGGAAACTGGCATGGAAACTGGCGAGGTAAAGCATGTTCAAACCCCAGAAATCTCAAAACTTGAGACCTGAAGGAGTAGAACTAGCTCCCTTTCTGTTTCCATGCCTGCCCTGGAGCTGGTAACCTGGAGACCCCCAACCAGGTGGTCACAGTCAGTCACGTAGCACAGCACCTGGAATTCTTCCCTATGCAAATGGGGCATCTCAGTAACCCTATGCCTTCACCCAATGAGTGACCTTTTCCCCTTCCTGGATGGTCTCACAACCCTCCCAAAAACTATATAGCCCTTGATTCACCCTGAATAAACTGTATGTGTTCAAACCCACCGCCAATAAAGAAATACAAACAGATAAGATTCTCTCGGAAAGCTGCTTGCTTCATTAAAGATCTTCAGAGAAGGCCCTTGCCTAAAAGAGCCCTAACACTAAGATTCTCAGAGAAGGCCTCTTCTCTCCCCTCCATCCCAGGCACTTGCTCCCAGACCCAGATCCTGCCCATTCGAGACTCAGCTTCGTCATTTCAGCTCAGTGTGCAGTGGCATCTGAACACCCTGAGAGGGAGAAAGTCTGTTTCACTCTTCTGGCCTGGCATGCAATGGTATCTGACGACCCGGAAGGACTGTGCCCTGTCCTCTCCAAGCTGGCACTGGCACGCAGACACCCAGAGAGAAGAGGCAGACCCAAGAACCACACCCTAAAGTTGATCCCAAATAAATAAGTAAATAGATCTTATGAGAGTATTTTCTGTGGCTAGGCGAATAGTTTTCTCAACAGTATATTACAAAGCCACAAACTACAACACTGTAAAAATTTTTAATAGATTGGGACTCAAGAAAATTAAGATCTCTCATTCTTTATTATCATGATAAACAGAAGCCCCAGAATAAGGGAAAATATAATACATAATACAAGAGAGAACATATGAAGAATGTAGAAAGAATGTAGTACTACTTGGAGGCTTAAGGAAGAAAGAAAATTGCTTTAATATATCATGGTATGACTTTGGCTATGGGAAGTCCTCCGCAATGCCTCTTGGAGAAAGACCAGTTTTAATTCCATAGAACCTTTAGGTTCATCTTTCTTGCTTTACAACCCCAAAAGAAATAGTCTACCAAGTCCAAACTAGAAAGGACGTCACATTAAAAATATGGAACTGCCTATGATTGTATAAAATATTGTTAATATCCCTACTCCCTGGGGAAATGCAAATGGAAACCACGGGTTACAACAATATACTCAACAGAAGGGACAAACTAAAAGAGACAGAGGCACCAAACTCTCAAAAGGACACAAAGCAACTGATAAGGACTTGAACAACTCTCGTTTATTGTTGCTGGGAGTCTAGGCATCACAGTAAAATATCATTTGTCAATGAACACTAGAGAGAAACGTACACCTGTACTCCCCAGTGTAGTCTAAATAAAGATAAGTACTTGGAGCAACTCTGAGGTATAAGCCAATGCTTCCGTAGTTACTTATAACTGGGTGCTAAAAACAACCATAAGCCCATCAACTGAAGGATGAGGAACTTCTCATATCCTTATGATGGATTGATATGAACAAGTTTTAAAAGGAAAGACTATACATGTAAGTATCAAAAATGAATGAATCTTTAAGCCATGCTGGAGCAAAAGAAGGCAGACAACAAAAGAAAATTGTTGTGTGAATCCATTAAAAGGAAGTTTGTGAGGAGACAGATCTAATGAGAAAAACAACAGAAGAGTAGTTAATTCAGCCAGGGGCTGGTATGGACAGGACAGGACAGGACATGAGGAAATTCTCCAAGACTCTATAGATGTTTATATACTAAAGCAGATGGTAATTACACAGCTTTCTCCCCATGTGTATGTATGCACACGTGTGGGCATGTGTGTTTGTTCAGGTGTGTGCATGTGTGTTTGTGCAGGTGTGCATTGTGTATGCTAGTGTGTGTGCATGTGTGTGCATGTGTGTAAATATATTGTGTCCCATACCTGTATCATGTTATATATTTGTGCATTTTAATTTAGTGCCTCAGTAAAAAATTGAGTAAATAAATACATTCTAAGTAAGTGACCAAATGGGCAATGGTAATAAAATTTTGCAATTTTTTTTTGCCTTTTCTAGACTATGTTTGGAGCCACAATGAAATCAAAACTAAAATTAATAGCCTGATAAGATATTGGCCACAGAGTTCCCAGAGGCACCCAAAACAGCATAGGCAATGCCACTGCTCTTGGTTACGCTATATAACTAGACGGCAAGATCCCTATTGTGGAACACACTACACACTGTAGTCAGAGAACACAGAAAATCAGTCTCAAACTGACCTTCCTTCTGGTTGGCTTTCTTGAGTCCAAAAGGTGCCATGGAGGCTCCTAAATGAAAAAGGACATATTTTCTTAGAGACATTGTAGTAGTAGCATGTTGTGTTATCTGGCAAGATGCCCACTGGTACAATAGTGGCAAAATTGTTGGCCAACTGCTGTCTTGATTGATTCAAAGCCTGCTTCAAGAAGTGACTTCATGCCTGATACTGTTAACATGGTCAAAAACCATGGCTAGGAAAGTCTTGATCTCTAGGAAAGAACCTATTGATTGTTGTTTTTCTAAATGGCCATGTTGTCAAAGTGACCTCTAAATATTTATGTTTATACCCTTAGATATAAGTCATAGACCCAACCTTGGTAGAGAAACTTATTGAAACATGCTGGTGCAGAGATGCTCTACTGTTCGACATTGCTTTGAATAAATGCTGGCAGACTACTCAGCCTTTGATGGGACATCTATCTCTGCCCACACAGCTCAGAGAACTTCTCTGAAGATGATATAGAAAGAATATAAGAACCAGAGGATGGGAGGGGTGTGGTGAAATGTTATCCTCTGGGCATCACATGACTGTCACTAATGAATTCATAACAGTGATGATTGAAGACTTCCATATGATCAAGCCAGTTAAAAATCCCAGCATGGAGTTGGGGAGGTGTTCTTTCTTTAGGCCCTGCCCCTAACTGTGGAGTTACTAGCAGTTGATGGTTGATAGGGGAAGGAGAGTCACATTAAGAATGTAGCTAGTCAGCTAAAGAAATGGCCCAGTGGTGTAAGCACTGTTTGCTCTTCCAGAAGTCCTAAGATCAGTTCCCAGTTACCACATGGTGGCTCACAACCATCTATCCTAGGATCTGATGCCCCCTTCTGGCATGCAGGTGTATATGCAGATAGAGCAGTCGTATACACAAAATAAGTAAATAAATAAATCTTAAAAATAAAACAAACATCAAAAACAAAACAAAATAAAGCAAAAACCCAAATGTAGCTAGTAACCTGGATCCATAGGGGCTCACAGAGACTGAACCATCAACCAAAGAGCATGCCTTTGACTGCATCCCTACCTGTATGTAACAGAAGTGCAGCTTGGTCTTCACACAGGACCCCAAAACCAGAGCTCGGACTGTTTCTGACTCTGTTCCCTGCCTTTGGATCCTTTTCCACTAACTTGGCTCCCTTGTAATGGCTCAGTTGGAGAAGCTGTACCTAGTCCTACTACTGCAACTTGATGTGCCAAGGCTGGTCAATAACCATGGGAGGCCTCCCCTTCTCTAAGGAGAGAGAGAGGGTTGGGGGAGGGAAGGTAAAAGGGAGGGACTGGGAGGAGAGAAGGGAGGGGAAGTTGGGAAGGAGATGAAGGAAATGTGAAGAAAGAGTGATACAATCAAGATACATTGTGTGTGTGTGTGTGTGTGTGTGTTAATGTGTGTGTGAAATTTTAAAAAATAAATAGAAGTTGACATCGTAAAAAGAACCTAATAGCATTGAACTAGTAGTGATTCAAAGTGACTTTAACATCACATTATTTAAGCTTCTAAAGTTCTCTTTCAAGTATAATCCATGTGTCCATAAGTAGAAAATATCATGTTCTGGAGTTTTGATTTTTCTCACAGTCTGCTGTCTGATATTAACAACCTAACGGCTATTGCAACATCTGACCCTAAGCCATTCTTGAAACCATTATTAGGTGAGGGCCAGTAAACCGGGGAAGTAGTTTTGTCTTCTCCAATTGGGAAGGAAATGCTAAATGTGCTTATGCAAAGAATGAATTTAAAGGACTTGTTAGTGCTGCTGAATGGGACCCTCCTCTTGTGGCAAAGCCACCTCAGTAAATCACCTCTGACCTGGTGGGGGCAAGAGGGTCTTGTTTGTTAGGAGGGGAAAGCGTGAGCAGAGGTCTCTCTACCAGAGCAGCCACCAACATTGCCTGAAGAGGAGAGGGGGAAGATGTGTCCATTCAGGTAAAATCTAGGCTTTTCTGGAAGCAACATTCAGGAAAGCAGATATAAATTTGCACAGAAGGCAGCCCTTGAGTGCTTGGTGCTCTCTTGCTGACCTACAAAATAAATTTCCCTCCAAGGAAAAACAATGTCTTTCCTTAGTCATCCTTTACTTAGAAATCATATCAGATAAGGAAATAAGATTTAAAAGGCAAGATGGAACATAGGAAGTGTCTATTTCAGGCCTGGTTCTACCCCGAATGGTAGAGCTCCCAACTTCCCACAGTTGTAAAATGGGTTAAGTCAGCTAACTGATGTCAGCTCTCCCCACCATAACAGTACATTGTGGTCCACATTCTCTAGTTAAAAACTTGAGGACCAGAAAGTTGGCTCAGAAGATACAGACATCGGGCCTGAAGCCCTGGACTGAGTCCCCAGAACCCACCTAATGGACTGAGAGAATTGACTCCTGCAAGATGTCCACACATTCACCGTGGCACACATGTGCCCCAATACCACACACACACACACACACACACACACACACACACACACACTGAGAGAGAGAGAATTTTAAAATTAAAATGTAATTTAAAATTTGTAAAGGTTTTTTAAAAAGTTTTTTTAACCTTGTAATAAAGTTTTAAAGATTTTCATTAACTGTGCTTTTTAAAAAATGAAACATTGTTGCTTGAGGGGTGACTTTCCAGTAACAGGACATTTCGTTGTCTCTGCATCTCTCCTGGCGCTGTGTCTTCAAGGCGTTCCCTTTCTTCTAAAATTTTGTTCCTGGAGTAGCCTCAGCCCGGCGTCAGACTGCCAACTGCCCCGTGCTATTTCCCCTCCCGGACTCTCTCCGGAGCGCCAAATAGAATGCCATTTAAGAACAATCATTTTGTCTATTCACACACAGAGAAAGGAAGAAAGGCCACAATCACAGCCCAGATCCTTCCTCCAAACTCAGGAAATGTAGCAGCTTTCCTCGCAGGACTTCACTGACCTTCAAGGGCAGATCCTGTGGGATCCGAAAAGGTTGACAGGTCACTCACCAGAAAAGAGCTGCAGCCTTCTTCTCGTTCACGGTATGTTGGATGTTGATGTCATGCTGTTCTTAAGCCTAGATCAGATCTGTAAAAAAATCAGTTGATAAATGTATTATTGCCAAATGCCCTTAACTGTGTATTAATCTAACAGGGATACAACTCACCTTGCATCGCTTTGAGGTGAGATTACCTTTTCTCCTAAACATCCTGGCTGAAGTTCATCACTCAAGTGGAACAGAAAGACGTGGGATACAGGTTTCAAGACTGAGAAATTAAAAATCCTCTTGATCAGAAAAATGCTGTTTCTTTCCATGGGGGACCAATAGAGTTTGAAGACAGTTGACCTCAAAGATGGCTACTCAATTGACTTTGAATGGGGCTAATATAAATACAACATTCAACAGAATTCAAAAGAAGGAAAAATCTACACGTCTAAAGTCATTCATATTGATAATGTCTGTGGCGGGAAACTCTTATCTTTTCCTGCTTCTGAAGCTTAGGTTTTTTAATTCCCTAACTACAGCCATAAAAGTTTATTTTGAATGTAATCCCCCAAACTTGATTTGAGAACAACCAGCATAAACATCTTCAAGCGGCAGGGAAGAAGGAGGAGCATGAGGTCCATATTAAAATACTGAGTGGTGGGTCCATCCAACCCCGAGGTACTAAATCAGGATCTCTGGAAATGAGAGTGGTGATATATACATATATATACATATATGTATACATATGCATATATGTATGTGTATATATATATATCAATAAATCCTAGGACAAACAGTCCTAGGCAGCAACACTGAGGGTAAAGAATTTCCTATTTAGTTTCAACATCTACTAAAACCAAAATGAGCCCCTTAAAACAGAAGTCTAAATGAACTGAGCTTTGAACTCATAATTGAGGATATAACTGCTTCCAAGTATGTTTTCTGAGCACAAGACTCATCTGGAGAACTTGTGAAAATGCAGGTGGGGTTTGGTGCGTCCTGTGTAGATTCGGGAGTCCTCACAAGCTCTGGGGTGGCTGATGCAGCAGACCCGAGAGCCACTCTCATTAGGCACAGAGCCTTTGGGAGAATTCTGAGTTCCACACTTGCCTCATGGCCAAGGGGCCTGGTCTCCGCCACTCTGAAATACTTTGAGGTGACCTTGCTGGCAACAATAGTATCTAAAACCAGCTGTTAGAGTTGGGCTCCACATCTAGCCTCCTCTCCCCAAGCCCATTTTCCCCATGTGTAATCCTGGGCCGGATGTGTGATCACTTCTGCCTCAGTGTCTGCACTCATAAAATAGTTACATTACTAATGAGTAGGCCTGATGGCATGTTTGGAGACTAGGGAGACGTAATGGAAGGAACATAAAAATGGATGTCTGTTCATAGCAGTCTATAACTCCAGTTCCCGGGGATCCAATACCCTTCCTCCTCAGACAATGCACACCTGTGAGGCATGTGCATCCATGCAGGCAAACACGTGCACATTTTAAAGACTGGTCAATGCTCAGACCTGTTTTCCTACTTTCATCCAAACAACTTAATGGGAGGGAGGAGGGGATGCCTTCGTATGAACAACGTAATGGAATGTGAAGTTCAGAGCAACCAGCCAGTCATCACCCTGCTGTCTGGCAGGCTTGGGGAGACCGGGCTGCTTTATAGCGAGATAGAGAGAATAATATCCCCATAGCCAACACCAACAATGTCCACGTTCTAATTCCTAGAATCTGAGTATGACAAAAGGCCCCTGGCAGAAAGGACTCTAGAGCAGGCCCTGGATGGGGAGATTGGCCTGGGTGATCCAGTCAAACCCATCGCAGTCACAAAAATCCCCATTAGAGAGAACCATGGCGTGACATGTGTGTAGTAACGAAAGGGAGAGGCTGGAATGGTGTGGAGAAGAGACCACAGCCAAGGAATGCCTACTGCTTCTAGAATCTGGTAATGGCAAGGAAACAGAGCCTCCCCGGGAGCCGCCAGGAAGAATGCAGGCCCATAAACATCTGGATTTGGGGCTTCTGAAATCCAGATAAACAAGAAGAAAAACATGTTAAAAGGGTGAAATTGGCAGTGACTTATTCCAGCCGCCATAGTGAAGGAACGGGGGTGGGGTTGGGGGTGGGGGTGTTATTCTGGTGTTGAGAGCCAACAGGCTTCAAGGAGAAGATCAAGGTGGATCTCTGAGTACAGTGTGGGTATAGAGCTTAACTGAAAGAATGTGGACTCTGGTTAAAAATGACCTCCCTTAGGCTCCCATGTAATGAAGCGGTGTCACATTTGTGATTGACTAAGAGGGAGCCACTTATTCTGGGAGAGTAGGTCTGTCTGTTACAACGTCAAAGTTGCAGCTTATTACTTATAGAGACACCTTTAGGCCAAGTTTAAGTATATAAAGGTAGCTGTCAGCCAAAAAATTCACTTCACCAGGAGGAAACCCTGACATAGGGAACCAGAAGAGCTCTGGTCACTAAAAGAACCCACTTATCAACCAGCTGACAGCGGGTATGAGAACACTGCTCTTGATGGAGTGTGGTGCACGTCTACGTTTTGTTGCTCTTGGAAACAGCAGTAATTGCAAACCACAAACAAGACCATGGGCCTTGGCCTAGGAGTAAGAAGAGGCCAGAATAAACCATATCGGCCCACTCAGCCTGGGCGGCCTGCAGCTGTGCACCAGCTGACGTAGAGGTGGTCCTCCCACAGAGTGCTTAGATGGAGTATGGGGAAGACGGAGGGAACAGAAATAACCTTAGCTTAGCATTTCAGGACCCTGATATACATCAGTGTGCATGCTTTTAAAGGATTTCTGAAAATAGCCCATTAAGACTAAGTCATGGAGGCAACGAGAAGTAAGATGGCCAGGAGCAACCATCAGCTTGCACACTCACTACCCTGCTTCCCTCTGGCTCTTGTCCGTCTTTCTGTTTCCCTCACCTTTCAGAATTAGGGAGTTCTACCACTTATAAAAGATCTCAGAATATACTTCCCCAATAACAACAAATATCTAAAATATCCAGCACCCATCATTAACTTGTTTCCCACACACACACACACACACACACACACACACACACACACACACCTACCTTACCTCTATATGACTTCTATAGCAAAACACAGCCTTCCATGGAAAATCAGTTCCTCATCTGACTGGCAGTCAGGAGGGCATGTGCAAAACTGTGCATGGACCTCTGGGAATCATGGTGGGTCAGACAAACAGGGAAGAAAAGCTTAGAGAGCCCGTCAAACTCTACTACAGATTGTTTTAGAGATTCATTCAAACAGTCTAGGGAAATCTGTTTTTAAAAAATCAAAAGTTTTGGGCTGGAGAGATGGCTCAGCGGTTAAGAGCACTGGCTGCTCTTCCAGAGGTCCTGAGTTCAAATCCCAGCAACCACATGGTGGCTCAGAACCATCCGTAATGGGATCTGGCGCCCTCTTCTTTTATGCAGGCAAATATAGAGGCAGAACACTATATACATAGTAAATAAATACATTTAAAAAAAAAAAGTCAAAGGTTTCATTAGCACAGATGTTGGGACAGTGGTCAACTCCAGGGTGAAGGGAAGGTGTTGTCACCAAGGACCACACCGAAAACCTCTGGGCTTTGGGTAGGGATTATTTCCTGGCCCATGTTGTGGATAACTACATGCTACATACTGTTCTTCAGTGTTCTACACATAAGCTTTGAACATTCTTGTACGCCCAGGCTCCTCACCGCCTTGGTTTCATCTTCTGCACAGCACACTATAGAAAGGAGTCAGCCTCCTGTCTGATGCCTCCTCTCCTCACACCCTGACCCCCCCACCCCCAACCGCTCGCCCTCTGTTGTTCCGCTTAACTCATCTTCTTCACAACATGAGGCGTGGCTTCCTAGAGAGTGCCTTCCGCTTGTATGAGGCCCTGGGTTCAATCTCCACCATCAATAATCAAAGTAAAATGAACCGAGGACCACAGAGGTATTATCTGAATGCATAATAAAGGGAATATCAGAATAAATATTTAATATAAAATATCAAGACTGTAAATGGTAAGGTCAATAAACAGACTGAGAGTGCCTAATGATGTTATTTAACGCCGCCCAGCTTTTATACTTCAGTAGAGTTAAACCCAGCTGGAACTGTGGCTCTGCCCCCTGGGCATCCACTTCATTTCGAACACACTTTTTATTCATACATTCATTTGGTATGGATGAGAACTCAGCTCCCTCTCTCTGTCCAGCCGATATCATCTGCATCTTTATATTCCAAGGCTTGAAAGCACTTCTAACTCCAAGTCAGAGCTTGCTAACACATAGAAAACAACCCGACTGTTGGCTTTCCCTGTTTCCCTTTAGAAAGGAAGACACGTGAAATTTTGCTTGCAGTCATAGAATAATAAGATTTTTCTGAAACAGCGAAGCAATCTTCCTCTCTTCATGATGCAGTTGCAATTTTATGTCCTTTCTTTTCCTTCTGCTGTTAAAGCCAGACTTGGGGAGGGAACTTGATTCCACCTATAAAAAAGTAGGCACCATGGAGCTTAGCATTGCAGAGTTGAATTCTTACTTAAGGAAGTGGAAAGAAAGCCTTTTCTCTTGTATCTATATGTGTGTTCATGAGTGTACCCGTGTAATATACTCATGTGTGCACTCATGTGTTTTCCTGTGTGCCTGTGTATGTGATTCATGTGTGTGCCTGTGTATGTATTCATGTGCATGCCTGTGTGTGTGGTTTATGTATGTGTTCATATGTGCACCTGTGCATGTTCTCGTGTCTGTATATGTTCACAAGTGTATGTTCATGTGAGTGAGTACATGAGGAGACCAGATGTTAAGCACATTCTCCTACCTCTGTCCATTTTAATCGTTGAGACAGGGTTTCTCACTGAAACTGGGGTTCACTGATCAAGACTAGCTAGCAGGCCAGGGAGTGTCCTGTCTCTTCCTTCCCAGTGCTAGATGTGTAGGCGTGTCCGACCACACCTAACTGTTTCTTAAGGAGATGCTGGAGAGCCAAACTCAAATCCTCATGCTTGGGCAGTAGACACTTTGCAAATGACCCGTCTGCCCTGCCCCTCAAGAAAGGCTTGAAATGTAGCAGATCATTGGGGATGGGGGGATATTGAGGGGAAGCCTTGCTACCCCTAGAAGAGGAGATCCTCCTCATGCTGAGGCAGAGTCAGATTTCCTACTTTGCACATCTCAAATTGCAGGGTTATTATTACATAAAGGAGTCGGGAACTAGGCTCAGCATAACTAGATTCACAACAATGGCTGGTGCAGGAAGCTCAAGTACAATAGAACATAAAACTAAACTGCACCTCGGGAGCTGAACTTCCGGGAAGGGGCCATTCACTGACTGACATTACCAGAACGGTAAAACTCAGGCTTGCTATTGAGTTCATTAGCAAAAGCCTAAGATTTTCTCTCACTTGTAGAGTTTCCAACTTAAATTCTCTTTAAATGTGTGGCATACTTAGGTTAGCACCACTCTGGCAATAAGAGCTTCAGGTATCGTCAGGGCCAGATGACTAGCTAAAGTTGCGGATATCTGGCACCTGGCACTGATGCGTTTCCAAATCCTGGACTGAAGTTCTGGTGCTCTGAGTCAGAGTGTTCTTTCTCTAAAAGCAGTCTGTGGCAGCCAAGTGACCCACTTACTTACTTGGTAAACAGCTTAGCAAACAGAATTTAAAGCCAGGGAAGATGATGGTCGTGATGGACCATTCTGTCAACTTGGCCCAATCTAGACTCACTCAGGAAGAGAGCCTCAATGAAGGGCTATCAAGATCCAGTTACTCTGGATGGTTGTCTTAATTATGTTAAATGATGTGGGAAGACCCAGCCTGAAAGGAGGTGACATGATTCTCTGGGTTTGGGTCCTGAGGTGTATGAAAGTCTACTATTAAAAGCAAGCTGGCAATAGGCGTTCAGACACACTCTCTCTCTCTCTCTCTCTCTCTCTCTCTCTCTCTCTCTCTCTCTCTCTCTGCTCTTGACTGTGGGTGTGACCAGCTGTTTCCAGTTTCCGCCTTGACTTGCTGGCAATGATGAACTATAATCTGGAATTCTGAGCCAAATAAGGCCTTTCTCCCTGAGCTTCTTTTTTGCCTGGAAATTTTATCACAGAAACAGACTCAAAACTAGAACAACGAGCCCACTGGTTGCTCTTGCTCAGCCAGTCCTCAACCTAGCAGACTGTGGAGCATCTTTGAACTCACAGTAGAACGCCTCATGAAAGCAGAATTCTTGCTGATAGAAACAACTATGTGTACACTCACCTCCGGCCCCTCTTCTTCTTCCTGGGCACAAGCCTAGCCTCATTTCCCAGCCTTCTTTGCGGTTAGACAAATCAAATGGCCGAGCTTCAGCCAGAGCAATTTGAATAGGAGCAATGTGTGTCCTCCCTAGTCTGGCCAAGAGAAAAGCCTTGTGCAGAGCCAGCTCTGCAGGCCTCGAGAGACCTGAAGCCATGCGAAGGTCTCAGAGGCACAGCTCTTCAGATGTCTGTTCATAAGACATGCAGTTATTGTCTGGATATAAAATGCCTTCCGGGGTTGGGGATTTAGCTCAGTGGTAGAGTGCTTGTCTAGCAAGCACAAGGCCCTGAGTTCAGTCCCCAGCTCCGAAATAAAAAATGCCTTCCATGGGCTCACTTGCCACAGCTTAGGTCCCCAAATGGTGGTACTATTTTGGGAGGTTCTAGAAATTTTAGGAGGTTGGCCCTAGCTGAAGGAAATGAGTCTCTGGAGACATGTTCTTGGAGTCTCCATCTTGACATGGTCCCCTCCCTTTTCCTGGTCACCGAGATATGAGCTTCTCTATCTCACCTTTCTTTAACTTGTGATGGGCTGAAACCTCCAGATTTATGAGCAATAATATCTCTTGCCTACCACAAGCTGTCAGGTGATGAAAAGCTCATGAACAACGCTTCAATTCAGCAGTACTGCCTACCACAGCTTCTATATTTTTGATCCATGTATCCGTGAATTTCTTACAAATTCAAGAATCACCCTAACAGCCACATCTGTCCCAATCATTATAAACTTGTCCTTCCTAGAATATGATATTCCTCAATATTCCTAGAACACAATATTCCTTAGTATAATGACCTCAATAGAAACCCAGGGTTTTATTAGGAAACAGAATCAGTGGTTGAAACACAGTAAGGGTCACCATCTCCACTCAGGTGGCAGACCCAGAACTTTGCAAAAGAGTTCAGCCATTTACATTTGTGAAATTGGAATATGGAGCTAGGAAGAAATGTAAGCCAGGTTCGTAGCTCTCAGATCTCATCAGTCAGACCCACCAGATGCAGAATTACCTGATGCTATTTCATTCAGAGACCATGGAAAACAGAGCACTGGAGTCTACAGGAAGCAATTACACCATGAGAAGACTCTGAATAACACAATCATGGGCAGCTATTTAAAGAGAATAGGCCATGGGGACTGCAGAGGATATTAGGTTTGCACAAATGGACTCAATTATAAACTGAAGGAGCAGAGTGGCCCCAGAGATGGTCTTGTCCTGAGACAAGAGGGTTCACAATAAGAGAACAGACAATAGTAACCAGAAAACAAGCGAATGCCTTTGTGGCAGGACGGAGCATCCTTTGGGTATATGCCCATGGTATACATCTCTATTTGTGTGCATCCGGGGGGTCAGAGATTGGCATCATGTGTCTTCCTCAGTCACCATCCATCTTATTTACTGACAAGGTCTCTCAATGAACCTGAAGCCCATTTGAGAAGGGAGCCTCAATGAAGAAAAATGCTCCCACCAGACTGGTCTGTGGTCAGGCCTCGTGATGCGTTTTTCTTAACTGATGGTTGCTGTGGGAGGGCCCATCTCACCTTGGTGATCCTGAGTCCTATAAGAACTCAGGGCGACACTCTCTCCTACTTATTCAATATAGTTCTTGAAGTTCTAGCCAGAGCAATCAGACAACAAAAGGAGGTCAAAGGGGATACAGATCGGAAAAGAAGAAGTCAAAATATCACTATTTGCAGATGATATGATAGTATATTTAAGTGATCCCAAAAGTTCCACCAGAGAACTACTAAAGCTGATAAACAACTTCAGCAAAGTGGCTGGGTATAAAATTAACTCAAATAAATCAGTAGCCTTCCTCTACACAAAAGAGAAACAAGCCGAGAAAGAAATTAGGGAAACGACACCCTTCATAATAGACCCAAATAATATAAAGTACCTCGTGTGCCTTTAACCAAGCAAGTAAAAGATTTGTACAACAAGAACTTCAAGACTCTGAAGAAAGAAATTGAAGAAGACCTCAGAAGATGGAAAGATCTCCCATGCTCATGGATTGGCAGGATTAATATAGTAAAAATGGCCATTCTGCCAAAAGCGATCAACAGATTCAATGCAATCCCCATCAAAATACCAATCCAATTCTTCAAAGAGTTAGACAGAACAATTTGCAAATTCATCTGGAATAACAAAAAACCCAGGATAGCTAAAACTATGCTCAACAATAAAAGGACTTCTGGGGGAATCGCTATCCCTGAACTCAAGCAGTATTACAGAGCAATTGTGATAAAAACTGCATGGTATTGGTACAGAGACAGACAGATAGACCAATGGAATAGAATTGAAGACCCAGAAATGAACCCACACACCTATGGTCACTTGATTTTTTACAAAGGAGCCAAATCCATCCAATGGAAAAAAGATAGCATTTTCAGCAAATGGTGCTGGTTCAACTGGAGGTCAACATGTAGAAGAATGCAGATCGATCCATGCTTATCACCCTGTACAAAGCTTAAGTCCAAGTGGATCAAGGACCTCCACATCAAACCAGACACACTCAAACTAATAGAAGAAAAACTAGGGAAGCATTTGGAACACATGGGCACTGGAAAAAATTTCCTGAACAAAACACCAATGGCTTATGCTCTACGATCAAGAATCGACAAATGGGATCTCATAAAACTGCAAAGCTTCTGTAAGGCAAAGGACACTGTGGTTAGGACAAAACGGCAACCAACAGATTGGGAAAAGATCTTCACCAATCCTACAACAACAGATAGAGGCCTTATATCCAAAATATACAAAGAACTCAAAAAAGTTAGACAATAGGGAGACAAATAACCCTATTAAAAATGGGGTTCAGAGCTAAACAAAGAATTCACAGCTGAGGAATGCCGAATGGCTGAGAAACACCTAAAGAAATGTTCAACATCTTTAGTCATCAGGGAAATGCAAATCAAAACAACCCTGAGATTTCACCTCACACCAGTGAGAATGGCTAAGATCAAAACTCAGGTGACAGCAAATGCTGGCAGGATGCGGAGAAAGAGGAACACTCCTCCATTGTTGGTGGGGTTGCAGACTGGTACAACCATTCTGGAAATCAGTCTGGAGGTTTCTCAGAAAATTGGACATTGAACTGCCTGAGGATCCAGCTATACCTCTCTTGGGCATATACCCAAAAGATGCCCCAACATATAAAAAAAGACACGTGCTCCACTATGTTTCAGCCTTATTTATAATAGCCAGAAGCTGAAAGAACCCAGATGCCCTTCAACAGAGGAATGGATACAGAAAATGTGGTACATCTACACAATGGAATATTACTCAGCTATCAAAACAAACGACTTTATGAAATTCAGAGGCAAATGGTTGGAACTGGAAAATATCATTCTGAGGAGCTAACCCAATCACAGAGAAAGACATACATGGTATGCACTCACTGATAAGTGGCTATTAGCCCAAATGCTTGAATTACCCTAGTGGCCTAGAACAAATGAAACTCAAGACGGATGATCAAAATGTGAAGGCTTCACTCCTTCTTTAAAAGGGGAACAAGAATACCCTTGGCAGGGAAGAGAGAGGCAAAGATTAAAACAGAGGCTGAAGGAACACCCATTCAGAGCCTGCCCCACATGTGGCCCATACATATACAGCCACCCAATTAGACAAGATGGATGAAGCAAAGAAATGCAGACCGACAGGAGCCGGATGTAGATGAACCTGAGAGACACAGCCAGAATACAGCAAATACAGAGGCGAATGCCAGCAGCAAACCACTGAACTGAGAACGGGATGAAGGAATCAGAGAATGAACTGGAAGAGCTTGAAGGGCTTGAGACTCCATATGTATAACAATGCCAAGCAACCAGAGCTTCCAGGGACTAAGCCACTACCTAAAGACTATACATGGACTGACCCTGGACTCTGACCTCATAGGTAGCAATGAATATCCTAGTAAGAGCACCAGTGGAAGGAGAAGCCCTGGGTCCTGCTAAGACTGAACCCCAGTGAACTAGACTGTCGGGGGAGGGCGGCAATGGGGGGGAGGGTGGGGAGGGAACACCCATAAGGAAGGGGGGGAGGAAGGGGATGTTTGCCAAATGTAAATAAGAAATACCCAAGTTAATAAAAAAAAAAAAAAAGAACTCAGGGCGAGCAAGCCCTGAGGACCAAGCTAGTGAGCAACATTCTTCCAGGTCGCCTGCAGCAGTTGCTGTCTCTAGGTTTGCCCTGACTACTCTGTGTGATGGACTCTAAGGTATAAGATGAAATAAACATTTTCCTTCTCAAGTTGCTTTTGCCCATGGTGTTTTAACACAGTAATGGAAACCCTAAGTCACTGAGTAAGCTGCCTCTCCAGCCCCTCTAAACGACTTTGTTTTCCCCTCAAAAGTTCTTCACAGCAACTTGCAGTCGCCACCAAGGGCACATGAAGTTGCAGATCACTATAAACATCTATGTATTTCCCACTCTCTTTTCTAAACAATGAAGCAAATTAACAAGTCTCCCCACCCCATAGTTGACTCTCTGTTAAAGAGAAAAGCAGTCTAATCAAAGCAGGTGGTAGCCTAAAAATGTGTTCTTGGACCAGAAGATCGTCAACAGGAGAATGGCGTTGGAGGTGAGGACTGAAGGTGGCATGAAGATGTATGTGGCATAGTTTGGAATCTGGTGCACCCATGGGCCCCACATAAAGGGAGATACTCACAGTGTTTCTCTACATGTCTGCCCCACAGCACTACGTTCTGTGTATTGTGACCCTACTCTGGTGGTTGGACAGATGCAGATATACAACCTCAGGGTATTCCACTTAGAGGGAGCCATCAGGTGACCTGGTGAAAAGTCTCTGCCCTGGGGCAATAGTGGGGGTTAGGCCTTCAGAACCTACTCCTCAGGGGGATGGCGTGACAGTCTCAAGAATGAGAAACATGTAGAGAAAGCGTCTATGTCGGGTAGCAAGAGAAAGGGTCATGGAGAAAAAGCAGGCGTGTTAGATTTTAAGTGGTCAGGGAAGGCAGACACTATGAAACAGAAGGCACTAGAGGGGAGATGACAAAATGCATGATATACACTGGGAATGACAGGCTTAGAGCAGGCTCGAGATAAGAATAGAGGCAGTCCGTAATAGCTGACCATGAGGAAGTCAACACGTTGAAGTTTCGGGAATGAGGCAAAGACTAGAGGAGGCCTGGGGAGCCGGATGATTTGTGGTCCTGTGTCCTGGGACAGTGAGGTTACTCGGTGGCCCTCCAGGTCCCATCGTTTATTCTGAACTCTGAAGTTTGTTGTGTCTTTCTCTTCTATGGATGTCAGGTGGCTTTCCATTCCTGAAGGTTCAGAGAGCAGCTCTGAGAGGCCTGTTTACATCATTTCCAAATATTTCTAGTGGTCCTCCTTTCCTGGAAGTAACACAAGAGCGTCAGCCCCTCGTTTACAAGAAATGGCGTGAGTGTGTGTATGAGTGTGTGTGGTGTGTGCATGCATTTGTACATTTTCACAATGTACATGTGTTTTATAGAAGGTTGGATAAGAATCCAAACAATGTAGAGGTCAAAACATCCGTGATACATTTGAGAGGACGGGTAAGCATCAGAGTGTGCGAGTCTGGGTATGCACTTCATGTTTGGGGCACCTTCATGTTTGCCTGCTCTGTGGTTTCCCTCAGATTATCCTCTCATAAATACACTGAGTGTTAAACAGACAGTAAAAGGTATGCGTATGTCCCTCTGTCTCTACCATAAACCATTTGGGATTTATTCAGAAACTTATTTCATCTTCTGTAAAAAATGAATAGGCTGGAGAGATGAATCAGTGGTTAAGAGCACCAACTGCTCTTACTGAGGACTCACATGGCCTCCCCAGCCTCGCCCACCAACATCCTGAGAGCAGCTGCTCTGCCATCTTCCCCATATCCTGCTGCTCCACCGTTAGGCCAGTGGGAGGCAGCATTGACCCTCCTTGCCTGCTCAATGTTTGGTTACCTTGACTCCTGGCTTCTAGATAAACAGGAGCAGGGTTGGTTAAAAAAAAAAAAAAAAAGATTTTTGTCTTCACAAAATTCTATCATTTCTCAACTGCCCCAAATCTCCCAGATTCTACTAGATCTTCCTTCTCTTTTCGGACCTCAAATTTTAAGAAAGAATCATAAAATCCTTAAGCCAGAAAGAACTTCTGGCTTACCATAGCCAGCCCTGGTTTGAAGATGAATAGGTTCACTGGAGCAGAGTCTCAATTATACAAGTTTAATATTTGGTAGACGATTGGAAAGTTCTGTGATCTAAGCACTGAACACAGCAGAGGAGAGACAAGATATCTGAATGTGATATCGGCTGTCAATTTGGAAGGTAGGACTAAACTTTTAATTGGAAAACACTGTATTTTAAAAGGGCATGGCAGCACGAGTTTCAGTTCCAGTACTCAGGAGACAGAGGCAGACAGGTATCTGTGAATTAGAGGCCAGCTTGCTTCACATATTGAATTACAGCCAGGGCTACACAGTGAGACCCTACCTCACTCAGCCCAGAGAGTGATGGAAGGAATCTACATTACAAGCCTTATTGCTCGTTGGCTGCCCATAGGTAGAGTCAGAGAACTTGGAGGCCAGAGCAGAGGAAGAAAAGCTGACTCACAATGGGCTTGAATGTGGCACGGCCAAAAACTTTTTCTGAGAAAGCTGAGCATGTCCAAGAAGTGTAAAGTCTGCCGTCTTTACAAAACAGCTAAGGGTATCTAGAAACATTCCTGTTCAAACCCAGCTTATGACTCAAACTGAATACATCCAAAAGCCTTCCTGACATTTTAACCTTTGAACACAAGTTCTAGAACCTCCAGCTAAGTATGTCGAAGGTTATGTCAGTCATCCTTCCTTTTTGAAGAATGACCTTAAACTGAGCATGCTCAGGAGCGTCTTAACTGAACATAATTAGGAACACGCCTGCCCCTAGAGTGCTGTCCTATATGATCTGTATAAGCCTTCTAAACAAAACCCTCACACACCCTCTGTTCAAAGAGTGTAGGTGCACTGCTTTTAAGTACTTCCTGTGTCTTCCTGTGGTGGTTGAATATGATTGGTCTATGAGAAGTGCTACTTATAGAGAGTGTGGTCTTGTACGGATAGCTGTGTCCTTGTTGGAATAGGTGTGTCCCTGTTGGAGGAAGAGCCACTGTGGGAGTGGGCTTTGAGGACTCCTAGCGCTTAAGCTCTGCCCTCTACAGGACACAGTCTCTGCTGGCTGCTTACAGAGAACAGAGTCTCCTGGTTGCCTTTGGATCAAGACGTAGAACTCTGTTTCTTCTCCAGCACCATGTCTGCCTCGTTACTACCATGCTTCCTGCCAGGAGGATAACAGACTGAACCTCTGAACCTGTAAGCAGCCCCAACTAAATGTTGTCCTTTCTAAGAGTAGTCTTGGTCATGTTCTCTTCACAGCAATGGAAACCCTAAGATACCTCCTTACTTGCTGCACGGAATAAATATTTCTCCACTCTCAGAAAAACAAGACAAAACAAAGCAAGAACCAAGTACCCTTTAAGAAGAAACATTTGAAAAACATAGCTGGACCAACTCTGAACAATAGAAACACAGCAGAAGTCACAGCTGCAGGTCAGAGATGTAATTTAAAGTGGCTAACAAAAATGCTTTATATAAAAAGAAACAGAAGAAAGGCCATCAAAGATGGCTCAGTGGGTAAAGGTGCTAACCCCAAGACTGATGACCAGCGATTGCTCTCTCTGTCCCACATAGTGGAAAGAGAGAACGAACACTCGAAAGTTGTCCTCTGACCTCCACAAGCACACAATGGTGGTACATGAGTACACACACACACACACACACACACACACACACACACACATACACTAAGTAAAATGAAAGAAGGAAGAGAAGAAGAGAAACAGGAGAGGCAAGGGGAGAACAGAATACACGGTGCTTTCTTATTTAACCATAGACCAAATATATATTATTTCACCAAGCAACATTTTTTTTTCTATTTCAGGTGTTTGGCAACTGGAGTGCTCTTTGCGTTTTCTGTACATTTGAACCTAGACTAGCCACATTTTATGTGCTTTGTGACATGCCACCGGGACTACAAAATAGGACAGTGCATCATCAAGCAAAGGGTCTGTGCTGAAAGAACCTGGCAGAACCTTCAGAACAGACTGCAGCAGACACCTCAGCTCCAGACGGCCCTCTGGAGAAATGTCTTACACAAATAGAACGTGATGAGTTGGTGTGCTTTTACTTCAAAGTTTGCTATTCCAAAATCACAAACTTAACTCCCTGTCCCTTTTCAAATCAACTCCTGAGAATGACAATGGCACCATCATACTTCTTAAACAATGACCTATAGCAATGGTTCTCAACCCATGAGTCACACCCCTTTGGGGGTCAAGTGACCTTCTCACAGGGGTCACCTGAAACCATTGGGAAACACAGGGGTTTACATTACATTCAGAACAGCAGCAAAACTACAGTTGTGAAGTAGCAACGAAAATAATCTTATGGTTTGGGGTCACTACAATGTAAGGACCCTGTATTAAAGGGTCACGTCATTTGGAGGTTGAGAACCACTGGCCAACAGAGACACAGGCAAACAGCCATGTCTGGAGTGCGTGGAAGAGGTTGCTCTGTCCTGAGTGGGGCCGGAGCGTGTTTGAACCAGTAGTGCTATGTACAGAGTCAGCGTGCTCACTGAGAGCAAGTAAGTGCCTTTGCCCCAGTATGAAAAGTGGAGCTTGAAGGGAGAGGCAGGCTGTAATCACAGGGTGCTAACTGAGGACAAAGTAGAGTACACCGGGCAGATTGGTCTTTCTTGACAACAACTGGCCAAAACCAACACAGCTTTGAGATTCCAAGTAGCTTTTAGGTATTCCAGAAAACAAGTAAACAAATAAAACCCCCGTAGCAGCTCCCAGCTCAAATCCAAGGTCATTCCGGGTCCCTTAAGAAACAGATTAACAGGGACACCCACTTGTGTCCCTAAGCCTGTGCCCTACAACTCACATCAGTGTTCCTCTTGGGTGGTGTTTCACACTTTTCTTGGCAGCCTTTGGGGTCTGCTATGGGTGTAGCTATACAGGGAAGGCTTGTTCATGTCCCTGAGGTGCCTAAGGACTGCTGTTTCTGTCTTGGCAGCGTAACCCTTAACAGTGGGGGCTTCTCCAAACAATGAACAGTCCCACGGGCGCATTTTGGTTTGCTCTTACGCATTTGAGCAGCCCAGACTCCCTTTGGTGGTAGGTCCCCTGTCTTTGCAAGAATCTATGGTAATCATATTTACTCTTCAGAGATTTTGTTCTAAAACTAAAGGCTGGCATTTACTGACAGTTCAGTAGAGGCCCCATCTATTCGTCTATAATTTACTTAATGCTCTGCAAGAAACAGTGATGCTAAACTGCACTCTACAGAATGCATATACAGTATGAGTAAGCTAGGGCCGCCATAACAAAAGAGCACCAAGTAAGTAACTTAAACCAGGGCTTCCTATTTGATGTGCATTCACTGGGGACCCCATAACAAAGCAGCACTGACTGAGACTTTCGCCTTTCAAGGTTTCTTTCTCCCTGTCCCCACTAATGTCAATACTCTCTCCCATCCAGTCTGCTTCTTTTTCTCTCTGATTTGGACTCTTCCCGATGCCTTTGGATGCTCTCTCTTATCTATAATAAAACCTTCTCCTCATTCATGGAGTGGCCATTTTGAAGTGTGTGTGTGTGTGTGTGTGTGTGTGTGTGTGTGTGTGTGTGTGTGTGTGTGTATGCCTTCAGTTACATATAGTTGTGTAAAGTAGACAGGTAACAGTTTTACTGATAACAAATTATCTTAGGGTTTTATTGCTTTGAAGAGATACCATGACCACAGCAACTCTTAAAAGATAACCTTTAGCTAAAACTGGCTTAAACTTCAGAGGTTTGGTCCATATCATCATGGTAGAAGCTTGGTGGCATGTAGGCAGACATGGTGCTGTAGAGTAGGTAAGAGTTGTAAATCTATATCTTCAGGCAGCAAGAAGAGTAAATGTCACTGGAGCTGGCATGAGCTCCTGAAACCTCAAAGCCCCCTGTGGCACACTTTCTCTAACAAGGCCACACCTCCTAATGTGCTACTCCCTATGGGCCTATGGGGCTATTTTTATTCAAACCATCACACAAATCATAAATAAATATATTTTAAAATGAATTTGGTGGGGGATGGTAAGTATTTGAACTCCATCCTGAGCATATGCTTGGCCACAGGGGAGGCCTGACAGAGGTGAGGGCTACCGGAGGCTACCGTGGTTAAATGAAAAGAGATCTGAGAGTGAATGTATTTCAAAGAAGCCCATCATAGAGACTTCTTCTCTTTTTCCTCCATTCCTCCTTATGTTCTAGGGAAAGCCACTGAGTTCTGAACCCCCAGCTCCCCAACCCTGCCAAGGCCATTGGTAGGTTGTTGTTTGAAAGAACTTCAGCTGCTCTCCACACACATTTACCTGGAATCCTGTGTGCTCTTAAATATAATGCCACACCAGCTTTTAAGTGATTGATTCTAAGAGATATTGTCTATTGTTTGCTCAATACTCCAAATGCATTAATTTTGTTCATAGTCATCATGTAAAAGTTCACCAGGGTAGTAATTACATTTTCTCGTTCATTCCTGTATCCTGAGGCCTGTATACTGTATCCTGTATACTGATCATATTATATAATAATAATGTTCCATCTTAACTTGCTAAGGCATATGTCCCGAATGTTTGCTATTGCTTATCCCTATAACATGAAGAGTGTTGGCATTTATTGTATCCTGAGGCAGAAGACAGACTCTTGTATTGACATAAGGGATTCCAAGCAGGATAAAAAGCAATTCTCTACCCATGCGTATATGGAATAATGCCAGGAATCAGGCATCACCCAGCATGAATTAAGTCTGCCTGCTGTGAAGGGCATGCCCAGCCTGCAATACAACCCTCACTTCTCTCTCTTTTTAATCTCCGACTCACAGCATGGCCACTGTTTCCTACACGATAGGCACGCATGATCCAGTTAATCTTTAAACACCTATTTTGCACCATTGATTCCATATATGGTATTTCACATGGTGGACATTCAGATGTGGGAAGGGGGTGTGGATAAAGTCTAAGGTGTCCTAATACAGGCAGATAAGAGGAATAAACTAGGGGCCGGAGAAATGGCTCAGCAGTTAAGAGCACTTGCTGCTGAGGAACTGGGTTCAGTTCTGAGCACCCACAGGGCAGCTAACGACCATCTATCACTCCAGTTCTAGGGGATGTGATGCCCTCTTCTGACCTCTTCGGGCACCAAGCACGCATGTGGTATACATACATACAGGCATGCATGTTAAAAATAAGACATAGTATAAAAAGAGAAAAGGAACCCATGATAGGAAGCTTGTAGTTCGTGACTATTTACTGTAATATTTTCTGGCTATCTAGAAGAGGGAAGTTTGAACACGAAGAATTAACAAATGTTTAAGACTGTGGGAATGTTAATTACCCTAGTTTGCCCATTATACATTCTATAAATGGAATCAACTTATCACTACACCGAGCAAATATGAACATTTAGTCTATGTCATCAAAAGAGGCCACAAGTTACATTATTTTCCTAGTTAAGGTGTGAAAGTGGAAGCTAATACATTTTTATTTCTGCTCTGGCTAGTTTATCATCTGACGGAAGCTGGAGTCATCTGAGAAGAGGGAAACCTAGTTGAGGAAAACGCGCCCATATGACTGAGATGTAGGCGGACAAGCCTGCAGGGAATTGTCTTCATTAATAATTGATGGGGAAGGGCCCAGCCGCTGTGAGTGGGGACACCTCCGAGATGGTGGTCTTGAGTTCTATAAGAAAGCAGGCTGAGCAAGCCACAAGGAGCAAGCCAGGAAGCAGCACCCCTCCATGGCTCAGCTCCTGCCTCCAGGTTCCTGCCCTGTGCGAGTTCTTGTTTCTAAGTAGACTGTGACTTGGGACATGCTGAGTAAATAAACCCCTTCCTCCCCAAGTGGTGTCATAGCAATAGAAACCTGAACTAACAATTCCCTTCACTGTACAATGGGGATTAACACGATAGGCTCATTTTAAGATCCCTTCGGTAATACAGCCTGATGCCTGAGCCTTGACCCACTGCATTGTCTATTTAGATTTGGGTGTGTGTCACTTCTGCAATGTCAAACCAATGATTTGAGATTTTGATGGCAAATTTGAAGCATAGAAGTTCTGATTAATGGCAGCTTGGCATAAACATTGTGGAGTGAGAAGAGGATTATAGGCCAAACTCTTGGAGTCTAGAAATTGCAATAGGATGACGGAGACATCAGAAAACAGAGGAGATGTTTTATGGATAGCTTTTATCAGAGATTTCGTTTCCTCAGAGTCTTACATCACTTCTGAAGTGTTTTCCATTTCCTTCCACAGAAAAGCACATTTTATGAGGACAGAATGTATTGCTCAGTATTGTATATTCAGGTCCTGGCATACAGCATACTTTTTAATATGTATTTGTTGAATGAATGAAATAAACAACAAAAGAAAAAGATTGAGGCAACCCTTGCCTTCCTACTATTTCCAGCTTTAAGAATGTTGGGACAGGGGCGGGGCGGGGCAGGTGGGGAGGATGGCCCAGCAGTTATGAGCACAGACATCCTCAGACATCCTCTTCCAGAAGACCTTGTTTCAATTCCCAGAACCCAAAGGTTGGCTCACAACTGTGTATGACTCCAGTTCTTTGGGATCTGATGCCCTGTTCTGGCCTCCAGAGGCATCAGGCACACGTGTGATTCACAGACATACATGTAAACAAAACATTCATACACATTTAAAAAGGATGCCGCGTTGTATGTGGTCAAGAAAACTTTTGCTGGAATGAACAAAGAGATTGTGGAGTGGGGAAGTGGGCTCTCTGTGCCCTTGTTACAAGTTTATCTTAGTCTAGTGAAACAGAACACACCCCAAGACATAGGAGGCAGTTTTGTTACTTATGAACAGACATCAAAGGAGAAAAGAACCTCAGATCCCTTACATGGAGATCTTCTTGGGGTGCATAGTCTTAATTATACATTTCCTGCTCAAAGCAGCCCTCCCTGGACCTTATACCTGGGGCAGTGCAAAATGCTATGCCCAAACCTTGAAGGACATCTTGTGTCTAGGGATGAACAGAACATAGCCAGACTCTTTGGGACAGTACCCTGCCACTACCACCCTTTCAAGGACTCACAGTCTTAGTGTTTCCTAGAGTCATTTTTGAGAACTTCAAGCAAAATATCAGGGAGCTCAGGGGGTTTCCAAGGCCACTTGGACAATTGTCCTAAAAGTCATTGACAAAGGAGCATTGGGTATCCAATGTCAAGTTGCTATTTAAAGGTCAATGGTGTTTGTGAGGGATTGCTCCAATAGTCTTTACCTTTCCCATATTTCCAGTATCTATGTGATTCTGCCCAGGACCCCACTCCAAAGTCACATTTTCAGGCTTTTCTCAGCTTTCCCAGGTACCAACATCTGGACTGGCTTCCAATTGCTGGGTGAACTGTTACCCCAGAGCTCAGTGCCTAGGAAGAACAGCCTTTCCTTTTCCTGAGTGACTGTGATATACAGAGCAGCCACTCATCCTGAGCCACTCCACTCAGTTAAGGACAGGTGTTGAAATCAAGTGGTCCTGCATCTCATTTGTGGGCACAAACAACCACTATCTGTGAGTCACCACCATGTGGCACAAACTGGTCAATGGCTTCTTCGTGCTAATAAACAATTACCACATGTGAGCTTATCAAATTAAACAAGGAAATGCAGACATATGAACTTCCTAGACCAAATGAGAGATACCGAGCAACAAGACCTTACCAAATGCACCAGGCAAGCTGTCTTAGGGTTTTACTGCTGTGAACAGACACTGTGACCAGGGCAACTCTTAATTGGTGCTGGCATACAGGTTTAGAGGTTC
The DNA here is from genome assembly GCF_011064425.1 of Rattus rattus. Classification (NCBI taxonomy): domain Eukaryota; kingdom Metazoa; phylum Chordata; class Mammalia; order Rodentia; family Muridae; genus Rattus; species Rattus rattus. The sequence goes on from NC_046164.1 coordinate 30,741,485, forward strand.
AGTCCATTATCATCAAGGCAGGAGCACGGCAGCACTCAGGAAGGCATGGTGCAGGAAGAGCTGAGAGTTCTATATCTTCATCTTAATGGCCTTTAGGAGAAGACTGGCTCCCATGTGGTTAGAAGCAGGATCTCATTGTCTATCCCTAAAATGACACACTTCCTCCAACAAGACCACGCCTCCTCCAATAAGGCTACATCTCCTAATATTTCCACTCACTGGGCCAAGCATATTCAAATCACCACAAGCTAACATGTGACCTTTTCACCTAAGACTCATACAAAGAGGGAGACCTGAGGTTGTGTGTGAGACACTGGGCCTATCACCTTGACAGATGATCCCATCCTAACATCAGCTTAACTTCCCTGCTACTGAGATTTTTGGCACTGTGTGGACACTTCACCCTGGCTGTTCTGTATCACCATATTGCTCCAAAGCCCAATCACCTTGGCTCTCTTTACATAGTTTCTTATGTCCCAATGATGGAAATCAAACCCATACTAGACAAATACTCTGCCACTGAGTTATTTCCTGAATCCTTGACTCTTTTCCCCAACAGTATTCCCCTTTGCAGCCCTGGTTGGCTTTGAACTCCTGCCTCTCCTACCTCCCCTGCCTCTGGTCTTGCTTGTGCTGGGTATATGTTGCATTCTCAAGTCCTACACTCTCTGTAATCTTTCCCCACTCTCTGTGGCCTACTATAAAGATCTGAAGAGTGACATGTGATTTGAATGTTGAGATGGTAGCACATAAGGATGTTAACAGTTAAGATTGAAGTGGATGAGAGAACTTGAGATGGCCGTGCCATGACACTAGGTAAAGCTATGGCTGTTCTATGAAGTAAGGACAGAGAAACTGATATAGCTCATGAATTGACTCATATTTGATGAATTCTGACACTACAGAAAGGCCTGAATGCATAGGTCTGTGCTGATGGCATAGCTCCCCTTTTCATAATAGTGCCATAAAGCAATTGTGATAAAACGGAAAATGCACGTCTGGCACATAGCTCCTGCACCCTTAGAATCTATGGTGTCAGGGAGGTTATTTCTGACTGGGTGTAGTGGTGTATGCCTGTAATCCCAGCACTCACAAAATAGAGGCATGGGGATTTCTATAAGTTTGAGGCTAGCCTGGTCTACGAAAGTTCTAGGACAGCCAGGGCAACATAGTGACACCCTGTCTCAAAAAAAATTATCTCTACATGATAACAAGAAGATTGTCAGATGGGTGCCCGCAGATAGATTTAGGATAGGGACTAGTCACCAGCAAGTCCACAGAATGGCCTTCTTGGACCTCTCCAGTGGGTCATGCGATGCTCAGATATGATAGAAATTCCTCTACAGCAATTGCCCTAAGAGAGCAAAGATCTGTGTCATGTGCTTTCTTACTGCTTTATGATTGACAGTCTGTGATTGTCCTTCTGATGTCTTGACCAACTCTTCCACAGAGGAGAATTATACAGAAACATTACTACAAGGAAGTAAGGCTCTTTTGGACCCATCTTGGAAGTCACCCACCCACAGCACTTAGATACATTTCCTGAGATGAGAATGGATTGTTCTGATCTGCCGTAAGCACCCTGAACTCAATCCACTTGGAACCTATCACGAGAACCTCAATACCTAGCAATGTCAAACACTTTATAACCATTAGTGTTTTCACTCTGGGGGACTGTAGATGAAAATATTCTACTTCTATTGCAGCTCAAGTCTTAATATGGGTTTTGTAAAATGACTATGAAATTAAGTAATTTTAGGACCATGGAGAACATGTGTTACTAAAACTCTCCCACAGGGTCAGCCCCCAAGCAAAATCATGGCTCTAAAAAAGTTTCTTATTTCTCACTTGCCCCTGCAGCCCTCCCCTGCTCCCTTGCCCTGTGTGTGCACTATTCAGCTCAATAGGGAGAGACACTTACTGTGCAGGGTGTACTTTTACATACCCTGAAAGTGTCAGTTGGAAATAACAATCATGTACAAATGAATATCTCATTCAAAATCAATAAAAGCAAAAAAACATTTCGCCCTCACTCTAAAAATACATCACGAAAATTTTGGTTGAGCATATGGTAAAAATTGTTTTCTAATAAGGAGCTGAGATGTATGAAAATCCTTAAGGCTGGAATATTTGCTGTGGAGAGATTATTGGGTATCTAGATACCCCCAAGAGGTGGTAGATTCCCATGCCTCAACATCAACTCCCCTGAAGAGCATACGTACGGAGTGGAAGGACACTCAGAGCTTGCTGTGCATTTAGCTCATGTTTTCTGAGCCCTGCTTTTGTGCCAGACTTGGTTAGTGATGTTAACCTATCTTTCTACCTCAGGGGGTTTGCTCAAATATCTTCTTCATTTCGGTGAAGGTTAGGCTGACGTCGTATGAAAACCTGCAGTGAAATACCGGAATAAACTAAAGCCCTAGCAGCTGGGCACACATGTGAGAAATGTTTTAAAACAGATCACTTGGGATGAGAAGACCTGCCCTAAATCTTGACTATCTGAGGTCATAAGACCCGCCCTAAATCTGGGCCACACCTGCCAGTGGCAGCTTGTCCAGTGACAGGACACAGATGAAAGCTTTTGCTGTTTGCCTACTTGGCCCTCACTCTCACTGGCAAGCTCATCTACTGTGCTGCTGAGGCACTCCACTGGTGTTAGAACCTACTTCTTAGTGATTCCAGAGGAGACTAAAGCCTAAATGAGACACATACAGTACCATGAACTAAATGACTATCTGGTTCTTGGGTTTTCCATTGGGAGATAAATCATTATTGGACTACCCAGACTGTAGACTGTAAGCCACTCTAATAAATTCCCTTGTATATATGTATAGTTGTATATAAATATATATGTTAATATTTGTCTATCATATATATTATATATTCATTTTATCAGTTATGTTCCTCTAGAGAACACGGACTTATACACATGTGTTATTTACCAATACATTATGGTTTATTTCTCTATTGCCTTTTATGTTGTTGTTTTCTCCAACCCCAAATGATACTAAAATTTCAACTCTATGATTACAGGAATCTGTTTTCTTCATTGGTACAATGCCTGGTTCTTAAGTGATATTGAACCCCCACATAAAGTGAGTGAGTACTACTGGCAGTACAAGAAAGTGTAAGAGGGGCTAGAGAGATTGCTCAGTGGTTAGAGCACTGACTGCTCTTCCAGAGGTCCTGAGTTCAATTCCCAGCAACCACATGGTGGCTCACAACCATCTGTAAAGAGATCTGATGCTCTCTTCTGGTATATCTGAAGACAGCTACAGTGTACTTATATATAATAAATAAATAAATACATCTTTTTTAAAAAAGAGTAAGAAAGATAGCATCATCTGTCTTGTGAAAACTTCCCATGTTGCAGGATATTTGATCATACTGTGCCCTGAGATTGTGTTGTTTACTGGAAAAACCTGTTTCTAGTTGTGGTGCAGCTCAGCCTTGACTCACATCTTTAATCCTAAACAAGGAAGGTAAAGTTAGTCTATAGAAGGAAGCATCCATGTTTGAAAGTAATGTCTAACTGAGTGGCAGACAAAGCGATGAATCAGAGAAAGATTTGACAGAAAAAGGCTACACCCACCTCTCATAAGAACAGAGAGAAAAGAGAGAGGAACATGGAGAGAGGAAGCAGTCTTACCAGGAGAGTTTTACAGAGACAGGTTGAAGTGAGAACAAGCTAGACACTGGTGAAAGACAGAACAACCAGGGAATGAGAAAGCACCAAGTGATTAGAGCAGGTTGCCAAAGTTAGAACGAGGCCAGTAGAGTAACTCAGTGAGAAACTGAGAGAAGCCAGACTGAACCAGTCAGTTTGGAGAGGAATTTTGAGCTAGAACAGCTAAGCTGACCAGCCAGCCAAAGATCAGAAAAAAACTAGGAAGTGGGGAGTCATTCAATAGTAGGTCTCAGAGGTTGAGAACATTCTAGGCCTGGATAAGATTGTACAGAGGCTAGAGGTTTCCAGGACTAGGCCTAGACTAGCAGATGGTGACAATAAGCCTCTAAGACGACAGTTACATTAAGAGAATAAAGATGCTTTTACATTATACTCCCCATACACATATTCATACAGATGCTACTCAGTGGCTTGGTAGTCATGGTGTTGCTGCGATGTTCTTAACTTTAGGTTGTTTCCTACAAATGTCCTTGGAGCAGAGTGTAATAGGTAACACCTATAACCCCAGCACTTGAAAGACAGAGGTAGGAGAAGTGCCATGAGTTTGTATCTAGCCTGGGCTACATACATATTTCTAGGCCATCCTGGGCTATAGAAGAAGACTGTCCTGCCAATAAATAAAGGGATAGAGTTAAGGGCACTTACTGTTCTTGCAAGGGACCTGGTTCAGTTCCCAGTATTCACGTGGCCCCTCACAATGGTCTCTAACTGCAGTCCTAGGTAACCCAATGCTGTCTGTAGCCTCCAGAGATTCCTGTACACACAGGCGCTCAGGCACACAGATGCACATAAAATTAACCCAGTAAAACTTTAAAAATAAACAAGAATATAAAAACAAATGCCCCAGCCAGACTATGACTTTCCTCGGGACACTCTCCATGTCTTGTGACAAAGCCTAGATTCTCAAGGCGCCGGGCCTTCCAATTTCACACTCTTTTTTTTTGTGAAAATATAGTTTTCCTTTCAAATGTAAATGTTCTTGAACCACGGCCATGCTCTCTTTACTCTGCCAGTCAACATCTCTGAGGCTTGGGGAAGAAAACATGCTTGTTTTTGTCTCAAGCCAGGTCAAACCAGGCCACGCAGCTACTACTTAACTCCTGTCAGTCAAGTTAAGATGACCAGAGCCCCTTCCCCAACTAGGAAGAAGACAAACCTTGTCACTCTCCAAAGGCCACAGAAAAGCAAGTACATTCCACAGACAGTTTTACTAAAGCAGGACAGGCGTTGGCGTCGCAAGAAGCACAGAGAGCGACAACTGGAAGGGAGTTGCAGAAGACGGATTAAACAGCCTCAATGCACACAATCAATGAGTGTTTAAAAGACTTTTAATTAGAGTGCGTGAAATTGGCAACTGACTTACGGCAGCATCTACAAGATCCCAGCAGAGGTCACTACGCTTGTCTGTACGATGAAGGGAGACATAAGGAGCTATTTTTTTCTGGATAGAAAACAGAGTGGGAACAAAAAGCATTATATATCAAGACCGGCCCTGCCACAGCCAGAAACAGAATGAAGACAAGGAGAAGGGGGGTGGGGGGAGGTCCTGAAACCAGCAATTAAGAGCTGTCTTGGGAAGTAAAGGAATGTTTTGGTGGGAGGGACATGCACACGCAAAAACAAACCTTTGTGGTTTTGTTTCTTGTGCTGAAGGAAGAAAGCAGTAATTGGCCTTGCAACATGAGACAAGATTATCAGACCTGGTTGAGAAAGCAAGCAGCTGCTGGCCATACAGATGGTTTCCGCCCAAAACCCAGTTACCTAATAAGTAAAGAACTTGACTTCTCCAGTCACATTAGTGAAGTCCTCAGTAGTAGCCACATGTGACCCAGGTATAGGACATTTTCATCAAGGCAGAACGTTTTAGAAGACAGCATTGCCCTGAGATAGACCAGCAAATTCCAGTCAGGGTCTACAACAGTGGACCTAGTGTTCCCTATCCAAAAGAGAAGCAGGAGAGACTCTGAATGTGAAAATCACCAAAACCTTGGCAACTGAGGTCAGAATTCTCAGCACTGCTCCTTTTTTAACTGTATATCAGTTAGATGTGATGGATTCTACGGTGGCATTTCTATATCTGTACATAATGCATTTTGATAATACCCAATCCCCTTTGCCCTCTCACTCCTGGTGATCCCCTTTCTCTTCCTAACTGCTCCACAGGTACTTTCTTGTCTTGTTTTGCTGCTCCGTTTGTTGTTGTTGTTGTTATTATTTTTGTGTTTGTTGTGGTGGTTGGTTTGTTGGGGGGCTGGCTGCTTGCTTGCTTGCTGGTTGCTTTCTTGACTGGTTGGCTCGTTGGCTGGTTGACTGGTTGGTTGGTTAGTTGTCTGACTAGCTGGATGTTTGAGTAAGTGTTTGGTTGGGTAGTTGGTTAGCTGGTTGGTTTGTTGGCTGGTTGGTTGACTGTTTTTTGTGAGACAGTTTTTCTATGTTGCCCTGTCTATCCTAGAACTTGCTCTGTAGATGAGGTTGACCTCAACCTGTGTGCTTCTGCCTCTGTAGTGCTGGGATTAAAGGTATGCACTACCACAGCCAGCTTTTGTTGTTTGTTTTTTTGACCCAGTGAGTTAGGATACAGTTCCTTACAGGAACATAGGCATGTCACAAAAGAAAGAAAGAAAGAAAGAAAGAAAGAAAGAAAGAAAGAAAGAAAGAAAGAAAGAAAGAAAGAAAGAAAGAGAAAGAGAGAGGAGGAGAAGGAGGAAGAGGAGGAGGAGGAGAAGAAGAGGAAGAGGAAGAGAAAGAAGAAGAAGAAGAAGAAGAAGAAGAAGAAGAAGAAGAAGAAGAAGAAGAAGAAGAAGAAGAAGAAGAAGAAGAAGAAGTAGAAAAGAGAAAATGCTCTCTCTCCCCCAGTATCCATTACCTATAAACTTCTCAGGGAGAGATGAAAACCCATAAGCTCTACCTCACTTTGTGACAGGAGCTGCTGAGCACAGCCTTGTGAGGACCTTGTACAGCTGATCACAGCTACTGTGAGCTCTAGGGTAAAAGCACAACATATCAAAAAGTTCAGTCCTATCTATAACCATCCCATCTCGACTTCCACCATTCTTTCATTCTTTCCACCTGTCCTTCCACTCCTTCTCTGAGCCTTGTGCAGGAGACTCAATACCTCTCCAGACAGGAAGCATCCCCATGCAGATGACTGTGAGGTCATTTTGGAGCATTGAAGTGCATATTCATACTAATGTAAATAGAATGCAGTCTGAATCCTGTAGTCATCCACATACTTTGTCAAGGATTAATGTAAATCAGTGTAGTAGCAGAGATGGGATCTAGAAACAAATTCATGGTTAAGATCACGTCACATCACAGCCAGAATACAGCAAATACAGAGGCGAATGCCAGCAGCAAACCACTGAACTGAGAACAGGACCCCCGTTGAAGGAATCAGAGAAAGGACTGGAAGAGCTTGAAGGGGCTCGAGACCCCATATGAACAACAATGCCAACCAACCAGAGCTTCCAGACTAAGCCACTACCCAAAGACTATACATGGACTGACCCTGGACTCTAACCTCATAGGTAGCAATGAATAGCCTAATAAGAGCACCAGTGGAAGGGGAAGCCCTGGGTCCTGCTAAAACTGATCCCCCAGTGAACGTGATTGTTGGGGGGAGGGCGGTAACGGGGGGAGGATGGGGAGGGGAACACCCATATAGAAGGGGAGGGGGAGGGGTTAGGAGGATGTTGGCCTGGAAACCGGGAAAGGGAGTAACATTCGAAATGTAAGTAAGAAATACTCGTTAATACAAAAAAAAAAAAAATCACGTCACATACTGTTCTTACAGAGGACTTGCATTAAGTTGTCAGCAGCCATGTCAGGCAACACACCACTGTCTGTAATTCCAGCTCCAAGGGATCTGACACCTCTGGTCTCCATGGAAACCTGCACTCTCTCGCACACACAAACACATGTGCATTTATAGAATGAAATTATTTTTCAAAGTAAATATCACAGATGTTTACCACTGTACAGCAGATCAGTATTCCAAAGCTCACCAAGAAGAGTGAATCAGGTTTCTGTCACCGAATGTAACAAAATACCTCAGATTCACCTTGGAGAAGCAAAGCTTTATTTTTGGTTTAACATTTTAAAAGTTTTAGATCCTGATCACTGGGCCCTACCATTTTGGAGCTTGTCGAGAGCTTTTGGTGCCACTTCTAGGAATTTGGTATTTGTCACTGGGCTCGGGCAAGGAAGTAGGCTCAGATAAGAATATCAGAAACAGTGACCTTGGGGCTTAGTTTTCCACTTTGCTGAATTATGACCTTCTGTGATCTCTTTGTTGCTACTTTACTTGATCCCTATCCTGTGTAATCTCCTTGTTTACTACTTCCCTTGATTCCTTTGTCTTTGCTCTAAGAACTGACCATATGGTTTTTTGGATGTACCTAGAATGATATAAAAGCAGGCTGGAGGGGGTTGGGGATTTGGCTCAGTGGTAGAGCGCTTGCCTAGCAAGCGCAAGGCCCTGGGTTTGGTCCCCAGCTCCGAAAAAAAGAATAGGAAAAAAAAAAAAAAGCAGGCTGGAGAAAAATAAACCTCCTTCAGCCTCAGCACTGGCTAGAGTCATTTTATAATTTTGTCTAATTTTTTTTTGTCTTTTACAATCCTCATTCCCTCCCTTGAGACCCAGTTGACTGACTGAGCTGGCTTGGTCAGGAGCTATAGTATATTTCTTTGGGTTCAAAGAACTTTCCAGTGCATTAAAAAGGAACAAATGGACTTAGCGATGCAAAGCTGAGTTGTGTCCAAGCAATGCACCTAGTCCTGGCAGAGAAAGTGCTAGAGTTTTGTTCATTGAACCATCAAGCTAACATTCTCTCTTATCCAGTCCAGATGAAAAATCAAACAGATGAAAAATGCTTCTAACATGATAATAAAACTATGTAAGGAAACAAAGCAAAACAAACAAACAAAAGATTTAACTGCTAGATCTTTCTTTTGTCTCAAACAAGTACTCAATCAGGAGATTTGAAGCATCCAGGGATGAAAATGGAAAATGTCTAACTGGCTCTGTGGATGACTTTTGGAAAAGGTTTGTATCATTTCTTGGTTCAAGTAGGAATGGAGAGGGAAGAAAAGGACCAGGATGACTGCATCTAAGATGCTGAACTCTCTCAGTCAAGTTTATCCCAGGATGGAATGAAAAGCAAGACGACACCTGAGGAAACCAGCAAGAGTTGGGCTATGCCGTACAGAATCTTGTAGAACCAAACTTAACTCCCTCTCTAGAAGTAGCATCCGTCCGATACTGATCTGATGGGGTCAAGGTTTAAGAGTCTACTCACCTTGCTTCCAGTAGACGACTGTAAGAAGAATGAAGGGATATTGTTACACTAGATATTCTCCTGGGCTCAGCAGCAACCTTCCTTACTACTCTTCTCTCTAGCCACACCTGATTCATTCAGTACTACCCCTGTATTTAATGATGGTAAGAGCACTGCTCCCAGCCCTGATCTTACCTCCTGTGTGCAAATTTTACTTCAAAGTTCATTTTGTAAGAACCCCCACGGTGGCTTCACTCACCTCCAGGACTCTCATTAACATCAGCCATATTCTGGATATAGATTTCCTCAAAGATCTCACCCAGTGGTACAATTAGTTGTCTTGATTACATATCCCTATAAGCACAGCACCAGAGAGGTTGCTGTAACTGACACCATCTTTAAACTGGTGTCTTAAACCTTCAGAGCGCTAGCTTCAACATTTTCTAAGTCCCCCCTCTGTTGCCTGGGACCAATGAGAGACAGCAAAGTCATCCAGGTGGGACACACAAACCTAGATCAAGACCTCCCTGCCTCTGAGCCCCATTCTTCTCCTTTCAGACATTCTCTGATGCCCCTCTATATAGAGGAAGACCACCAAGATGCCCTGAGAGATCACAGAACTCTCCCTTCTGTGAGTGCTGTTTCTCTGTGGCTAGCACCAGTTCTAAATGGGTATCTGGCAAGCAGACAGCTCCTCCCAGCCAGAACATGTCTCTCTTAGGATCACATAAGACAGGGCTGACAGATGGTACCAACACGACACCCTGATTTGGACCAACATATCATACACAGGAAGAATTCTAGGCTCTGGGCTATCACTCTTACCCCACTTCTAGGCTTGAATTCTGTACATAGAAGGTTATAAGAATGCTAATGACATTTATTGCATGTTACCAACACACACACACACACACACACACACACACACACACACACACACACACACCCCTGTCACCTTGAATCTCTACAAGCTACTTGATATGTCCAGCTACCTTCTGTGCAACTATGCCTGTGTTACTCAGATATTTTGAGACCTTTACTCTGAATGGGTCCTCTGATTGATTTCCCCCTTACCTTCAGTTTATGTTGTCCCATGTTTGCACCTCATGCTGGGAAAGGGACAGACCTTCCTTGTGTATACTACACTGATCTTCAAAAGCACCTCATCTCTCTCGCCTTTGAATGGCCACATGGAGAGGTTGAGGTATGATCTGCACCACAAGAGGTCACACTCTAGGATTGCACCAGTAATACCCTAAAGAGCTCAGGAGAGGGAGAGGCCTCAGTGATTAAGAATTCACAACTGCCGGCAACTCCTCCAGGGGATACAACACTTCTGGATTATTCAGGCACCTATGCTCACATGCATATACCCACACATAATTAATTAAAAATAAAATAAGTCTTTTCAAAAAATCAGTTCAAGAATAGCCATATTAAGAGATATACTTACTAGTCTATATTTATGGAAAAAAAAACCATGACCCCTCAGTAAAGGGCATTAGCATCCACATCTCCCAGCATTCCAGGTTGCTTGTGTGGTCCTCACCAACAAAGTACAGATACAGTGTTTAAGGGAATTTGAGAAGGCCAATAATCACAGTTGGTTTGATGGGTGACTTGGTGTCATGCATAAATGATGTAATCAGCTTTGTGTAAGTGGAAATTGGGGGTTGGAGAGACAAGAAACCCATACCGCTTCAGTAAGAAAATGTTTGCAAAATACTAACGCATAATGGACAGTCATAGCATATGCTGTCATCATAGAGCTGCCACACAGGACCTGTGACATTACCTGGGATGGCAGTTTAACAATGAAGAAGACAAAGCAATGGTTTCTGAACCTAGCCAGAAAGAGACGGTCCCTGAATTACATGACGAGCCTTCTCATGCACTGATTTTGCAATACATGAAGATGTAACTTTTTCTTTTTGTCTCAGTTGGGGTTTTTATTGCTGTGAAGAGACACCATGACCATGACAACTTTTATAAAGGAAAACAATTAGGGCTGGCTTACAGGTTCAGAGGTTTAGTCCATAGTCATCATAGTGGGAAGGGTGGCATCATCCAGGCAGACGTGATGCTGGAGCAGCTGAGAGTTCTACTTCTGGATCCGCATGCAGCAGAAGGAGACTGCTACATTAGGCTTAGCTTGAGCATATAAGACCTCTAACCCCGCCTCCACAGTGACGCTCTTCCTCAAACAAGACCGCACCTCCTAATAGTGCCACTCCTTATGAGTCAAGCACACAAACGCGTGAGTCTATGGGGGCCATTCCCATTCAAACCAACACACTTTTCTACTCACATTCTAAATCTCCATAGATAATCACTATGCATTACATGGGCCCATGAACTGTACAGTGTAGCCAACTGAGGATGACCCTAGTGATGGCTAGCTGACTCCAGTATCCATCCTCTTGGGCAACCCCAATGCTTTTGGTTCAGGAGCTGGATTCTCAAAGTCTCTACTTTACTGAACACGACAGACATGAAGGGAATCACTTTTGAAATTGTGTTGTAAAGTAACAGCGGCTTTCAATTTAGGGACTTCTCTTGTGCTCTTAATCCTGTCTGTTTCACATTCTCTCAAGTTCATGGAAACACATCACCATGTTGTAGACTACCCCAAGCAGACACAAGAGGGTGAGGAACTGAGATCTCTCGCCAGCACCCAGAAATCTCAGCCATCTGAGCTAGGTAGAAGCAGACACTCTGTTGCTTTCCAACAGCGACCCAAGTGAGTTAAAGGCAAGGTCTTCCCTAGCCCTTAGCAGCTCCACTCCTAGTCTGATGGAGACCTGAGCAAGGGACCCTCAGCTAAGTATCAATGAAGTTCTTAACCCAAAGAATTGGGAAATGATAAAAATATTAAAGCTATTTTGACGTCATTTGTTTTAAGTAATGAATGATCCATACATTGTTGTCGAAGAACATTGCAGCCTCAGCTAACAGGAGGAGAGATACAAGGGCCTTCAAACCAGAAGCTTTAGTATTGTAATGAGTAGTTATCAGAATTGTTGGTCACCAAATTCCCTTTGAGCTTGTCTTCCATTATCAAATCGGCCACCTGCCCTTCTTCCCTCCCTAGACAGAAGTCAGCTACCTGTTTTTTAGGTCTTTTGCTCCTAAAACACATACTTTACCCTGTATATCAGTGACTTTCAACGAGATAAGCAATGGTTGGTCACAGGCAATCAAGGAGGCTGTACAGAATTTCCCAAACCTAGACATGGGATCGGTCCCTCCCTCCCTCATCTTACTCTGTGCAACCCTGTCTTCCTATATTACGTATTCCTGGATAATCAACTACCCCATACTACAGCAACTTAAAGTCTGTATTATTTCAACTTCCATGAGTTACAAGTCTGGCTGGGGGTCTGCCATGATTAGATCAAGCTGCTGGTCATGGCTGATGTCTCAACTGAAAGCTTTGTAGGAGAATACGTTATCCGTCCAACCCATCTTCTAAGATCACGATTCAGACTGTGAGCTCTCTCAAGTCCTTACCATACAGGTCTCTTTGAAGAACAAATCCGGTCTTTTTTCAGAGCAGGATACTGAGAAAATGAGCCACACAGAAATACTTGCCTCTGTGTAGCTTAATCCCAGACGTGATATGCCATCGCTTTGCCTTCCTGTTTGTTAGAAGCAAAGTTGCCAAGTTCAGCCTACACCCAAGTGAGAGGATTGTGTGAGTATGAGAATGCCATGGAGCCAAAGAATACTTGGGAGCTACTGAGGGACTGACTGCCAAACTTCTGAACTCATTCACTGTGACCAAAGTCAGCTCAGGATAAGTTCTGAGTGCTGGTACCATACACTTGAGGCCACCTCTCTTCAAAACCTGTTCATCTGGTGCCATGTAGGTTTTCTTAGTGTTTTGTTTGGAGACAAGGTCTCCCTGGGTAGCCCTGGCTGGTCTGGAGCTTGTTATGTAGACAAAGCTGTCCTCAAACTCATAGAAATCCACCTGCCTATCCCTGAATTGCTGGGATTAAAGATATGCACCAGCTCATTCGTGTTTACATGTTTAGCTATGGTATACACAATCTTGGTGTTTCAGTCCCAGTGTCCTTACCTCTTCTTTAGCATCTTGCAAGAGAAACATCAACTCCCAAGTAAATCTGCCTAGGACATCCAGTTATGAACTCACTCCTGGTTCCCAGGCAGCTTGTGAATGCCCTTTAGAGCTTACAGCCCTAGCTGTGCATATGTCTGAACTCCTGAAGAGTTGCCTGTAGAACCGTGTTCAACCCTGTTCACTGTGAAGAGTGATGCTTTTATTTTCATTTTCTATTGGCAATTACATGCTAGCCAGAGATTCCGGGCAAAAGTCGATCCCTGTGGACTTAGGGTTCCCCTATTGATCTCTACTCCGGATTTTCCCATCATCATCATTATCATCAGTATTGACAAGCACCTGCATTCATAGTTTACTGTGTGTATTGGGCTCAAACATTGTCATTTGTGTTACATTTCTCTGCAAAACAACCTGTGAGTTAGTTGTTATTTTAATTGCACATGGTAAGTTTTAAACCAGTAACCTGGAGTAGTTAGGTAGTTCAGCTACAGTCAGACAGCGTACAGTGATGCAGCAGGCGGGAGTCAATTCTACAGACTTGGAAGCTGGAGCCTCTCACGGGGGTGCTCCCCATGGCTTGGTGCAGTCTTCCCTCTGGATGCTTTTCTCTCTAGACCATGGATGTAACAGAAGATAACAATTAAAAATAATAAAGAGGCAAACTTCTGCTCTGCTGGGAGTAAGAAAACACAGATTTACCCACACTGTGCTATTAAATGGTTTGATATATTGATATATTTTGGGTGACATCAGAAAGAAATCCTCTCAGGCTTGCAGAAGAAAAGATAATTTTTCCACTTCAAACACGGTGAGTTTATGGAGCCCATGGCAGCCCCCGAGTTGTTTAATCGCATGATTGCTTCCTTATGGGGAATCTGACCCTTGGTGCCTACAGAGTGTGAATAACCCCTGCGCCTCCACAGAGCCACCGTGGCAAAACAGACATCTAAGCCAATATTCCTCCTGGGGTGGGAACACTTTAAAGTCGACCCTTGCAGCGAAATTTTTCTCATATTTTTGTTTTTCAAACTAATCTCCATTGTCTCTTTAATTTTTTTTAAAAAAAGAATCAATAGATTGTTGAGTTAGAAGTCAGGAGTCAGGAGAAAATTTACCCACAAGGTATCTTGATCAACTTTAAGAGAACAGGACCGTGTCAGCCGTGGTAACATACATCAGGGCAATGTCAGTGAGGGAAAAGCAAACGAAGCTTCTTGGAAGGCTGTGGAGATGCCCTGGAGGAGAGGCAATCTACAGAGGTGGAGTTCTAATGGGGATTCCATGGCAACCATCACTGAGGGATATGGCTGTAATAAGAGAAGAGAGGCATAGAATTTAGCCTTTATCTTGCAGATGCTGCAAATCCTCTCACGGCTCTCAGCTCTCTTTGAGGTTTGCCCGTTGGAAGAGTCAGCCAAATTGGTGACCCATCTTCCAGAGTATGAGTTCTGCATGTACAGCCTCTTTGCTGACATCATCCTACATCTCTACCTACCTTTAAAAGACCTCATGAACTAGCTCAGGAACCAAGTTAGGGATGGTGGGAATGCCTTTGCTCGGGCCCTGTAGACTGATGGTCCCTGGGTCTGGGGCGTCAGGAAAGCTATTATTAAGTCTTACATACCACGGGCTTCATTACTGAGGGCTCTAGTGGAGCTCCACACTCCATGCTGCTACTGGGCTCTCCGTCATCTGTAGGGGACACTACAGCCTTGGAAACCACTGCTCCAGCGGTATGGGTACAGTCGAGGCCACTTCCGCACTGAACTGCCCCTGATGAATTCGACCCATCAGGCTAGTGGGGCCAGTGTCTTCCCCTGTGATTATTCTCTCTAGAGAATTGGTTCTCCAGATGACATCCAGCAGGTTTGAACCCAGGAGGACTGAGAAGCTGACAGATCGGGTGAAGCTGTTCATTCTGAACTGGACACTCTCTCCTGATACTCTGAGGGCACAATATAGTGAAGAACCAGGGGAAATCTTTGCCTTCTTGATGCTTCCATCCTGCTGGGAATGTTACAGGGCTTACATTTAAACACAGCAAGACTAATTTTAGAAAAAAACCTACCCATTTGCTTTAACATAGTAAGAAAAAAAACCTGTTATACAATTAGATATCTACACCCTAGCAAGCTCAGAAGAATGGACACACTGGCCATGGAATGGTGGCAGTTGGAATGATTACCCACCATGGAGGGTCTCGACTAGCTGTCACTGACCTCTCGCTGATAGGCTAAGGATCTAATGTTCCAACTTTTAATGTCTACTCCTTCTGTACTGGGCCCAGAAACAAGTGTAAGTGCAGAGGTTAAACATCAATGCTATGGCGCTGGCACTAGGAGTCCTCCCTTCTCCTCCTGTTGGTCAAGGTCTAGAGTACCTATGTGTTTCCAATAATATTTCCTTTATCAGAAAACTCATTCTCCAAAGGACACTTTGAATTTATACTCTAGATAGCATTCGTCACAGAACCCCCATAGTTAGCAATATTAGAGAGCTCTTTTACTGTGCAGGGTATCAAACACATCATGTTATCAAGGCAGAGGGCACAGGTTTAAGCAAGACTGGTAACAGGTATCTGCTGGTCTGGGTCATCCAGTGTGCTTTCCCCTCCTTCCACGAACAGTCACTGTTGACTTTTCCTCTCGGAAATCTATTGCTCCCTGATTTCCTCATAAGATCCAAGCGCATGCTACACCCCCAAAAATGGCTTTGCAGAATGCATGTGACCTCAGACAAGCTGTGCATTCAAAACTTTCACACACAGGAACTGGTTTGAGTTCCAAGGACGTTCTCTCATCAGGACTACTGAAGCTCAATGGGGTCTTCAGCAGAAAATCTAGGGTAAGCAGGAGGTATTCTTAATGAGTTTAAAACCGTAGACCATAGAAGACCTTTGAACCTGATGGGCCCAAGTCACGAAGAGAATAAACGGAATTAGGGAAAGAAGAAGAAAAGATAGATGTCATCACAGAAAAGAGAGAAGATCCTGGGATGTTATTACAGCACTGAATCAAATCACACTGGAAGGCAGAAGCAGAGCTTCCCAGCTAGGTGAATGGGTAAGCTGTCAGCTCCACATCGCTACAGCAAGTGCCTGAGACAACTTTATAGGAAAGGTTTACACTCACTCACATTCCGGAAGTGTCGGTCCATTGTTGACTGCTCCTTTTGCTTTTGAAGCAACCATGGCAGGGAGCATATAGGAGAACTAAACTGCTTATCTCAAAGGGTATCTGGGAGAGGATGGGGACCAACAGGAGGGGAGGGAATGGTCAAGGGATGTAAGGAGTAGGTAGATGCATGCAAAGTATAATGATTGAGTTACATAGACAAAATATATGATATATATTGTGATACATATGACATATGCGGCAAGAACAATAATTGAGATATATATATATGTGAAAATCTCACAATGAAACCCACTGTTTTGAACACTATAATATTCGGGCATGGGTATGAGTGCTGGGACTATGGCTCAGTGGTGAAGAGCACTGCTTTTGCAGAAGCTCCATCTGCATCTCCAGTTCCAGATCTGACGCCCTCTTCTGACTTCAATGAACCCTGCACTCATGAGGTGCACAAAGTCACGTGTAGGCAAAACACTCATATACATAAAAATAACTAAGTCTTCTAAAAAAAAGTTTTTTTTTTAAAAAGAATTCCCTGCAATCTAGAAATTCCCTCTGGGTATGTACCCTAAAGTACCTGTCCAGATGTGCAAAGACAAAAACGTGCTTGTATTTTAGTGGTGTGGGTTAGGTGAGAAGCAACCACAATGTGATTTACAGGAGAATTAGCTAAACACACAGTTTTCCAATAGAATATTATTCTGCATGTTACTGCAAATTAATTTTCAGAGACAGAAACATGAGTGAATCTCACAGAGTTTAAAGAAGAGTTGATTGGGAATGCATAGAGTATTTATCAATGTACGCTTTTTTTTAGCATATGAGAATGCTAACTGCTAAATTCGGAAGAACAGTTGTCTCTGGATGTTGGTGAAGGAGATCAATCAAAAGCTTCACAAGAGTCCTGCTGGGCTCTGATCTCGGCTTCATAGGGCAACCTGGAGCGCTCACTGTTCCTTACATTCTACACCTCTTGCCTGGCTACAAAATATTTCACAATGCATTAAAATGTGCTTACTGGAAAGGAAGAAAGGAAGGAAGGAAGGAAGGAAGGAAGGAAGGAAGGAAGGAAGGAAGGAAGGAAGGAAGGAAGGAAGGAGGAAGGAAGGAGGAAGGAAAGAAAGAAAGAAAGAAAGAAAGAAAGAAAGAAAGAAAGAAAGAAAGAAAGAAAGAAAAAGACAAATGAACAAAGGAACAAAGAAGGAAGAAAGTTGCTTATATCATTACAGGAAGTGACAACAAAGATGAGAATGGGGCCAGGATCCACTGTCCCCTTGGACAGCATGCTCCCCAGTGATCTGAAGACCTGTCACTAGGTCTCATCTTACAGTATGATGATGAACCAAGGACCACGCCTACAACAGACACACCCTAGACTCCTCTGTTTTTTGGGTTTTTTTTTACTTCAATCTGTTTATATTAAAGTTATAACTTCTTCCAAAGCCAGAACCCAGGTATTAAGCTGGTGTGGCTACCATCACAAGCAAGAAAGGACTTCCCACTGATTTGAAGGAAAGCAGGTCCCTCTCTAACTGCCAACCAGAAGGCTTGTTGGGAGAGATGTACAAACAACAGACCCCAGCCACCTGGAGTTTAGAAAAAGGATGCCACTCCATCAGAGAGGGTGATGCCTCTGTTTTTGAACTGAGGGAGTATCTGTGACTTAAGTGTTTACAACTAGGGGGCCAACAGGCTGCCTTGTTGAGATAGAGTCCCAGGCCTTCCAGACCTGTGACTTTCACAGGGTGCTACCTGGATTGCCCCTCCCCAGTCAGTCACTTCTAAACCCCAGAATCCCTTTTCAAGCTAGGGTGTGAAGTAAACCACAGGATGCTGTAGGGGCTCAGGGCAGTCCTGACACATTTACATCTCCAGCTGGTCATAAAGCTGGTGCGGCTTTTCAAGGCTGCTCTAGCAATTAGACTCTTGACCCAGAGCGTTGGCCTACCTCCCAAAGTGCCCTGTTTTTACAGAGTGCATAGGGTTTGTGCTGTATTTTTCTTCCATCCAAGCCTGAGCCTGCTATCTAAAATGGATACGCTGCCCTTGGCAGCTGACCAGACTGATCTTCTAAAGGCTCAGTCAAGAGAAGTAATTCTGTCCCTCATATGAAAGACCCCTGCTGCTCAGGCTTACCTGAGACCACATTCCACACACCACACCGCCCCAGGATAGCCTTCTCCCCAAATGCGGGATTGCTCTTGAATGTTTTTCCAGTAGCTCAAGGCTCTGTAAATCTTATGAGGGCTTCTCCATGGGATAATGAGATTTGGGAATAGGATTAATACCAGAGCATGTGTTCCTGAAGTTTCAAAGAATTCATATTCTTTAAGCCTGCTTCTCAGTTTGTTAGAAAATGAAGTAAAAGGGACATCAAATTATTCCTTGCCTTGATGTTTAATTAAAAGAACAGAGAGCAAAAATGCTATCTTTGGTCCACTGAAAGAAAGGAAGAAAGAAAAGGGGGAGGAAAGGAAAGAGGAGAGAAAGAGGAAGAGAGAGAAACAGAGAGAGAAGGGAGGGAGAGAGGGAAGGAGGGAGGGAAAAAGGAAGGAAGAAGGAAGGAAGGAAGAAAGGAAGAAAGGAAGGAAGGAAGAAAGGAAGGAAGGAAGGAAGGAAGGAAGGAAGGAAGGAAGGAAGGAAGGAAGGAAGGAAGGAAGGACATTCACTACCTAACTGGTTGAAGGTCTCTGTCTGGGCTAGAAATAAAACAAGACAAAACAGAAATATGAGTATTGTCGCCTGCTCTCACTATACACACATTATTAAGGCAAATAACCCGATCCCAATGGCTTATCCCAATCAGTTGGGCTGCTGCCACTGCTATACTTGTTAATGGAGAGCTCTGTGGCTACTGGGGAGGCTCCCTAACGGATCTATCATAGTTTATCCTGCAGGTGTCCGGGGAGCCCCTGCTTTAGCAGTAGAGGAGAGCAGACAAAGCATGCAAGAGAACACATGGGCCAGCTGTTAGTTCTGGTCCTCTGTGCTGTGGTTTAATGTAAAATGTTACCCACAGGCCATGTTTTGTATATTAGGCCCCTAGCTTGTGGTGACATTTTGGAAAGCTGTAGAACCTTTGGGAGGTAGGACCTGGCTGGAGAAAGTAGGCCACTGGGCTAATCCCTGAAAGTTCTACTGAGGTTCAGCACTGTTCATTTCCTCTACTTCCCGTCAGCCATGATGGGAAGTGTCTAGCATGCCTTCCCCACCAAAATACAGCCAAGTGGCTGAAGCACTGAGCCCGTGCCATTCTTCCCACCTCAAGTTGTTATTTGGGCTAAAATCATGCAAAGGTAACTAACGTGTTGGTTAATATGTTTCTCCACCAACGTAATAAGCCAAATTAAAAGTATAAAAGCTTACTTAGAAACAGCTCCCGAGAGAGTTCACCAGTCTCAGAGACCATGGCCAGAGCGGCTGCACCCAGGCCATGGCATGTACAGACGTTTTTATGGATTGAAGGAGAAGGAAAATGACTGCGCTTGCACCCACTTTGGCAGAGGTCTAGGTGGTGGGCGACATCGGAGGAAGAGGTTGTGACAGCTGTCAATAATGCAGACCTGGCTTCTGTCATCTCTGTTCAGAGGCTTACTACACAGGCAGGGTTTGCTAGACTATGGGGGCGGGGAGCCTGAGGCTCCAACCAAACAACCCTTGCTTGGGTAATCAACCCTTGGGCCAGAACTCAGTATGGCATCCCTACTAACTACAAAGGATGCTGGGAAATGCTTTTCCACTCTGCTCCCAGAAAGAGGACAGTGTTGGGTATTTCAACTGTCACCTGTGCTATGACAATCATCAACATAGTCCTTATCAAAACCAAGGCCTGTTTCTTAATTTACATTTTATAAAATACTTCAACGCCACTTATTCCAGATGATCCTTGGAAACGCCCCGAGAACCATCTAACCTCTACTCTAAAGATAAACAGATTGAAGGGAGAGAGAGAGAGAGAGAGAGAGAGAGAGAGAGAGAGAGAGAGAGAGAGAGAGAACAGACAGCAAGGCTGAAACCCTAGCCTGGTGACTACAGTGGGTGCAGGGAGGTGTCCAAGAAGCCAGCCTGTGCCATGGCTCTGTTGAGTGACAACAGCCCATGGCACTTTGTTAAAAAGACTCACTCTCAAGAATTCAGCATGAGGCCGTCTTTGATCTGGAGACTGCCACAACAAACTCTTCAACACCATGGGAAATTTATAGTTATAACGACACCATACTTCCAAGGACTCCATAACTTATGGGAGCCCAGCAAACAGGACTGGGTGTGGAGGGGTGTGCCTTTAATCTGGCGGCAGATGCAGTAAGATGACGTATAGCAAACAAAGATCTCGGCTATGGGACCTGGAGGACAGTGGGCTGTAGGACTCTGAAACACAGGGTTCTACTCAAGCATTATTTTCTTTCTCAGGATGGTCCTCAGGGTATCGGTAGGAGTCCATGAGAAACAGACTATATATAAAGTGTTCATTTTCGAGGCTGTCTTAGACAGTGAGAGGAAAGAGGGAATTTACACTATAGAGCAAGTTATCCTGTGGATAATTGAGGCTCATCTGCTGGGGAACTCCTAGAGGCACTGTCACCAACTTCCAGTTACTGATTGACAGCTGCCCTCAGAGCCATTAGCCAATCAGCTAGAGCCACTCTTGTGTGGAGCCTCCTTGGGAGTTTACAGTAAAAATTGTATTCATCCATTTGTCTTTTAAGATGGTCTCACCATGTTGCCCCAGGAGGCCTGGGATTCTGTACGTACAGCCAGTAAGATTCTTCTGGGAGAGAGAAAGTGGCTTTTCTCTGACAGAGTAGCCTTGGTAATTTGACCACATGGCAGTGGAAGGCCACATAGCCAAGAGTATTTGGGCCATACAAACTGGTCTTGGTGGGGGAGAGGGGGGACACAAGGTTGGGTGGGGGGAGGGTAAGGGAATGAATCTGAGAGGGACTTGGGAGAAAAGGTGAATAAGATCAGAATATGTTATACGAAAGTCTCAAAGAACTGAGACTATAGACAGAAAGAGCAGATTCTTTTACAACAGAGGTTCTCAACCTTCTTAATGCTGGGACGCTTTAATGCTGTGACCTCATGCTGTAGTGACCCCCAACCATAAAACTATTTGTCCTGCTACTTCATAACAGTAATTTTGTTACTGCTATGAATTGTAATGTGAATTATGATATGCAGGAGAGCTGATGTGTAACTCCTATGAAAGAGTTGTTTGATCCCCAAAGGCATCACAGCCCACAGGTTGAGGACCACTGTTCTACAGGACTAGGAGAATAAAAGAGATACGTTGTGGACCAACAGCATTTTCTAGGCGACTGTGTTAGACTGGAAGCCTCTTGCCCCTGCTCCTCCCCCTCAACCCTATCCCATTCTCGTGGTTCCTCTGCCATCTGTAGACACTTGACTTTCTCAAGCGTTGCCCAGGACGTCATGCATTTCCTGGTGCTGAATGTTATGCTTGAGAACACACGTGAGCATCCGAGTGGATGAGTGGAATGAAGGCAGGGAGGGAGGAGTACCCGAGTACCTAGCAAAAATCCCTGGATTCCAAACGTCTCTCATCAACGTTGGCTCTCATCTGGCCTTCGGATTTCTGTGCCCTGGGGATAGACTACATCAACTGCCAAGTCAGAATCAAATAAAAACTGTATGCATTGATAAATATCATTTCATTTTACAGGGGAACCTTGAAGTACAAAGCTAGAAAAATACCCTTCCCCCTCCTTCGTAGCTTAGTATCTACTGTAGCTTGTAGCTGTGACTCACTGTCTGGACTTCCTTCTGTCCTTTCCTGGCCTGGTCTTGCTGTTCCCCCTTTTGATCATACTGGCGATTTACCTGTCCAGAGTAGCCGACAGCAAAGCACAGGGCAGCTCACAGCTCTGCTTGGCTTTCTCTTCACAGCATACAGCCAGCTACACACTACCTCCACCTACCTCCCACCTTGGGTCTCAGGAAAGTCACAGGAGATTTCTAAACCCTAACTCTCATGAGCCTTATGGTCAGAAAGCACATCCCCTTCAGTAAAAAAAGAAACATGACTTACTACATGCATGGTCATAGACAAGGTTGGAGGCTACAGTTCAGTGGTAGAATATAAGATCCTGGGTTCAATCTCCCTCTGGTGCACATGCCTAAACACACACACACACACACACACACACACACACACACACACACACACCATGTCAATGCCAAACACCACAGAGGAATTCACTTACTCCAAAAAAACTTTTCTAAAGATATTTTTTTAAAGTTTGTTTAATTTCAACTACACAAAAGGTGTGCTTTGTAAGAGAGAGAGAGAGAGAGTGCAGATTTTATTAGCAGAAATAAAATGTCTAGGCCAACTTCTACTTTCCACAGTTTTGATTAAAACTCTTTATTACTAAGAGAGGTCAACCGTGTCCTAAGGTGGCCATACTAAACCACCATAAATTTCACAGCTTGAAACAACAAATACCTTCTCTGTTCTGGCAGAAGACAGCGACCAAGGTGTTGATAGAACTGGTTCCCTCCAAAGACTCGGAGACTCTAATCGGTTTCTCAGGTCACCTGGTCTTGCCTCTGGCAGTGGCCACCGTCTTTGTCCCATGTTCTTGGTTCCTGGTACATCACTCCATGCTCCAGCTAGCTCATTCCCTGGCTTCCCCTGGACTCTGTGCCAATTGCCTTTCCTTTCTGTGGAGAGCAGTGTTTTTATGCAGGACCTCCCCTAAGTTTATAGCGGTCTCATCTGAGAGCCTTTACTAATTGTGTCTACCTCTTTACTATGACTTCACATTCACAGGTATCGGGAGTTAGGACTTGAACACAGTGTTCCAGAGGCTAAAACTGAACCCACTGTATATATATATGTGTGTGTGTGTGTGTGTGTGTGTATGTGTGTGTGTATGTATATATATATATATATATATGTATATGTATATTAGAAAATTAATTGCACATGCAGGAGAGTCAGGGAGAGGGGAGGGAAGAGAGTTTACAAGTTTTAAGGATGTATAGAAAAACATCCGCTTCCTCTTCCCTGCCAAACATTAATTTACTGTAGTTGTTTGGGGTTTTTGTCTTCCTAAGATGCCCTAGAGGAAAGCAGGGTTTTCAGTAGTTACCCTGAAGTTTATGCGTAAACACAGGAAACAAAGAATTTGTTCCATGGTTCATGGCCTTGGAGATGTATACAAGTTCTTTCAAGCTAGGACTAATTATTTAGTTTAAAGGCTGATAATTTATTTGCCAAAGAGTCAGAAAATAGCCAGAGATTAAAGAGCAGCTGTGGATGAATTAATTTTATCCTGTCACATGAATGAGAGCTGGAAACGTACCAGGAACCAAACGAGTAAAAGAGTTGGAAACCCCGAGCATAGACATTAGACTTAAGCTGATTATTTTCTGTCTGTGTTTCGCAGCAGAGAAGGCACAAAATATGGAGTTTTCGTTCCATGCTTGCCAGTCACTATTCAGAGCACTTGCCATGTTTCCTCTCATTTCCTCCTCACAACAGCCTGTGAGGGTGACCATCCCAAAGCCACTACATGGGGAGGCTAAGCCTTAAAGAGCGGCAAGATACCAGAGGGCCTACTTCCAATGCCTACTGTTTTAAAAGATTTTCTTATTATTACTTAAAACTACATAGAAAGCAGAGATTTCGTTTCGCTCTTACTAAAGGCCAAAGTATTGGTTGGAATCTTGCTTATCACTACCAAGTACCAAGTACTCTATTTCCAGACTTCATCTTCCTACCTTCAAATTGCTTGATCCATTGTATATCTTTCTCCAGATGAAATAAAGGGTGAAAATATGCTTCTGAGAACAGTGTCGCCACTGTCTATCTATTCAGCTCTGAACTCTAGGCACTGCAGACAAGGCTCATGTGGAAGATGCTCTGGTAGTTTGAATAAGAATGGACCCCACATGCTAGTGTTTGAATGCTTGGTCCTTAGTGGAACTGTTTAGGAAGGATTGGGACATATGGCACTGTTGGAATAGATATGGCCTTGTTGGGTGGGCTTTGAGGTTTCAAAATCCCTCAACAGGCATGGTGTCTGCCTGCCCCTGCCCCTTTCTCTCTCTCCCTCCCTTCCTCCCTCCCCCCTATGGATCAGGATGTAAAGCTCTCAGTTGTCACTCTAGCACCATGCCTATCTGCTTCCCACTATGATGGTCCTGGATCAGCCCTCTAAAACTGTAAGCAAGCCCCCAATCAAACGCTTTCTTCTGTAACTTCCTTTGGTTATGGCGTTTCATCCCAACAAAAGAACAGTGACTAAGACAGATGCCTTCCAATATCAAAGCCAAGATAGTCCAGACTACAGACTGTATAAAAATTTTTAAAATCTTTTAAAAATTAACAAAAAAGTCAATTATAAGAAAAAATTGAATTGAATGATTGTGTTCAACAATGTGTACTAAGAACAACGTGTACTAGGAACAGTGTGTATTAGAAACAATGTGTACTAGCAACGATGTGTACTAGGAACAATGTGTACTAGGAACTATGTGTACTAGGAACGATGTGTACTAAGAATGATGTGTACTAGGAACGATGTGTACTAGAAACAATGTATACTAGGAACAGTGTGTACTAGGAACAATGTGTACTAGGAACAATGTGTACTAGGAACTATGTGTACTAGGAACTATGTGTACTAGAAACAGTGTATACTAGAAACAATGTATACTAGGAACAGTGTGTACTAGGAACAATGTGTACTAGGTAGCAAAATTATTTTTAAAGACCCAAGAAAGTGATAGCTATGCAAGTGAGGGGAGTGGTTGCTCTTGATTAGTGCAGGACATGTGGGAAACCTTCCAGAAGGTTCTACCAGCATTCTGTTTCTTGGCATGTAGTAACTACAAGAGTGTTCAATCACAGTGTCAACCCCTGGCTTTGTGTGCTCTTCTGGGTCTGCTTTATTTTACCTTAGACACACTAAAATCTTTTCAATAACATTTCAACTTTAAAATAATTTATATTATTCATAAATGCAGAAGCAATGATCATACAAAATAACCAGAATAGCTAAGGATGGTTCTTCTGCGCTACTACATATCTAAGAGTGATGGTTGTCTGTGTTCTATACTACATATCTAAGAATGATGAATGCCTGTATTCTATCAGGAATCTTTTGGTGCTGTTTGAGTTTTTAAATTACACACGTATGAGGTACAGATTTACAAAGCAATTCTAACATAGGATAATCTAGGGATAATAATGATTTACTTGCAGAACTCCAAGGATGATGTATTGATGAACACAGGCCACCCAGCCTTGCATTCAGCTGGCAGTAGATTCTTGGTAAATGGTTGGTTGTGCTCATATTTATTCTCTGTAAGATGAGGACATCAATCCACAGATTCCCCAGCACTGCATAACATATGCTGTAACTCACTCAACAAATATGTATTTATTAAACAAGCAAGTGAATAGAGTCTTTTTACATCAAATCCAAAATAGCTTCAACATTAATGAGTTTCCCAGCCTGTCCTTTACCACTGTGAACTAGTTAGGAAATGTGACATCACACGGAGGCACTTGCTATCAGTATTAGGGAGATATTCAGGCTAGAGTTGATACGATTCAAAAGAATACAGCCACTCCATCCCAAAGTGATTGAAAAGAGAAAAAACCCAAAGTTTACAATCATAAAATGAATACATATACTAAAAACCATTAAGGTTGTTAGGCTTATCTCCACTCCTTACCCACATATGGGCTAGACTCCGTGATTTATTTCTGAAAACTGAACATGGGGTAAGAAATATAAAAACCTGTGTAGGATTTAATGTTGTACGCCTTTAATCCCAGCACTTGGGAGGTAGAGGTAGGCAGATCTTTGTGAGCTCAAGTCCAGCCTGGACTACATGGCAAGTACCAGGCATGCCAATGCTCCAGACTCAATTAACTGGTCATCAGTGGTGCCGTGTTGAAAGGAACCCCTCCTGATTTGGTGCCATGAGGAGAGCATCTTGCATCTGTGGAATTACCAAAATCCACAACCCAACTTCATCAGGAAAACAGAAACAAAAATGAAGAAGCCCAAACTGAAGGATAAAATTTCCAAATAATATTCCTCAAAACTGTCAAAAGTATGACATACAAGGAAAGAAATGCAGAGCCATCTCAGACTAGACGAGACGAGGGAGACATGGCCACTAAATGGAACGCTGTTTCCTGGATTACATCATCAGACAGAGAGGGCTCATTAGTGGGAAGGTCGGAATGAAGTCTGCAGTTTAGTTAATAGTAAAAATATGGCAATGTTGGTTTCCCAGTGTTAACAAATGAACAGACTGAGTCTACGGTGGATAGTGATAGCTGAGACTGGATGAAGAACGCAAGAGACATCTGCAATATCTTGTCAAGTTTTCTGTACAAGTTTTCTGTTCTAAAATTATAATTCCTATATGCCCTCCAAGTGTGTGAGAACACTTCTGTACACAGAAAGTGGGAGCCATATAGGACCAGGCTCTCATCTCCTAGCTCACTGACTGTGGACATCTTTGGACTCCAACACTATTCCTTTGTAAACAGCTTCCCCTATGCCCATCTCTCCATCTCCAGAGCACCAGGCACGTAGGGTCTACTGTGAATCAAGGTGTTCAATCTGGAGTGGGCTTATAACACATATTACAAGTAGTAGCTTACCATCTTTACCAAGAATTCTAAGTGGAATTATTTAACCCTCTCTCTAGCTTTATAAATATTAGCACACTTACTTCCTACTCCTATGAGTCCAAGAATGTTTTGAGTAAAAACACAAAATATCTTAAAGGTTTTAGGAAGCTACAACAAGATCCTCTTGTCCCCCCCACCCCCGACCCATCCAAAATCTTAAAACACAAAACAAGGAAATGCTGGAGTTATGTGGGGTTAGTGTACTGGCTTAGTTATGTTCTGATTGTTGTTTTAAAACATCATGACCAAGAGTAAGTTAGGGAGGAAAGAGTCTATTTCACCTCAGACCTTAGAAGTCCATTATTGAGAGAAGCCAGGGCAGGAACCTGGAGGCAGGAACTACAGCAGAAGCCACTGAGGGATGGTGATTACTGATCCCCTGCTCATGGTTTCCTCAACCTGCTTTCTTACACAACCAGAACCATCTGCCCAGGAGTGTCGCCACCTGGGCCATCCCACCTCTAGCATTAATCAAGACAACACTCCATTAGACTTACTGACTGGCCAATCCAATGGAGGCATTTTCTCAGTTGAAGTTCACTCTTCTCAGATGACTCTAGCTTGTGTCAAGTTGTCATAAAACAGCCAAGTACAGATGCTCTGCCTGTAATTGTTTGGTTATTCTAGCTCTACAAATATGTGAGAGAAACTAAGGAAATATATTTAGCTCACAGATTCAGATGTTTCCATCCATGGTCATTTGCCCTCCATTATTTCTGGACCAAGTGAGGCAGAATGTTATGGTAGAAGGGCTTGGTACAGCCAAGACACTTACCTCATGATGGCCATGAGACAGAAAGCAAGCAGGTCTTCATTACATGGCTTTCATCCTCCCCCTTCTGATATATCTAGGACCAGTCTATTGCATGGTACTGCCCACATTCAGGGTGGCTTCTCATACATACTTAATGGATGGTAGAAACACTCTTCAGACTCACCAGAAGGGTGCTTTAATAATCTAGGTGTTTCTTATCTCAAATCAACTGCCAATCCATATTAATTCTGTCTTAGTGTCTTATTGCTGTGAACAGATACCATGACCAAGGTAAGTTTTATAAAGGACAACATTTAATTGGGGCTGGCTTACAGGTTCAGAGGTTCAGTCCATTATCATCAAGGCAGGAACATGGCAGCATTCAAGCAGGCATGGTGCAGTAGGAGCTGAGTTCTACATCTTCACTGAGGGAAGCCAAGAGCAGACAGCATCCTCAGACAGCTAGGAGGAGGGTCTCCAAGCCCACCCCCACTGTGACACACTTCTTCCAACAAAGCCACACCTTCTAATAGTGCCCCTCCCTGGGCCAAGCATATGCAAACCATCACGACCCCCATACTGCTTCTTATGCAAAAGTTGAAAGTGAAAGCTAAAGGTTGTAAAAAACAAAAAAACAAAAACAAAACAAAACAAAACAAAACAAAAACAAAAACAAACTCGTGTACAGACACGTCCTTACTTTTGTCCATAGCTAAATTCTTGTGATGAATGGGTTAAATAGTGGGAATCAGAACAGAGTGGAGAAGCTTTTAGGGAAGATGCTTGACTTGGTCGAGAGCTTGGACGCAGCCAACAATGGCCAGGACTTAGTGAAAGGAAAATAGGACAGGATAGGAGCAGACCAATGGTAAGCCTCGCTGACCAAGGCCCAGAACTTTAACCCAGGGAGATGCCCCTGGAGCTTACAAAGCTTGGCAGAGAAACCATCTACCTCTGTGGTTTAAAGGACCCTGTGCTCTACCCTACCAATGGTCTGCTCCAGGGGAATCCTGCAGCAAACACAAATGGAACAGCCATCTGTTAGTGGTCAGCACCCCCTAAAGTCCTGACTGAGGAGGCAGAGCAAGCCTTAAAACGGCAGAAGATGCGTAAGGAAATATACAGGGTCATCCCCATCTAGAGGGAAGAAATTACTGCACATGCTGCCTTCTAGACCAACTGATAAAATGTGCATGAGGACTGTTTATAAGATAATAGTCGTGACGTGAACAATTTCTTGAATTTTATCCTAGTGCTTTGGGATGGAATAAGAAAATGCCCGCTAAGGAGGTCACAAATTCAAGTGTTTAACGACAAAGCATCATGCTGTCTTCAACATAGCAATGGGCCAACAGTTACAAAAGACCACATGTATGTAGCTATAAGTACAAAGATACTTATATCTACATATCTAGTTATATCTATATATCTATATATATGTAGATATAAGATGACAGTGTTATTAAAAATCAGAAAATCTACACAAAGAGTAAATACGCTTAATTACTCTACTACAACTTTTTGGTATGGTTGATGATCTTTCAACGTGAAATATTAAAGAAATCTCCCCAAGCTGTTATTGTGGGAGTATACTGGATTGAGAAAGAAAGAAAGTCAGAGCCAGGAAGAGTGAAAGGTTGGGCTTGGGCTCAGAGGTTGGTGGTGGGTATGGAGGAATCCTGTTGTTGACAAGTCTTGAACGTAGAGGGATAGCCCTGGGGGATGAAAGGAAGACTATGTTTTATGTATGCATGTCAACAGAACTGCACTCGTTAGTTTATTACAATTGATCTAGTAATGTAATGCTAATTTCCCAGGTATCATGTCGTTAAGATCACCACCAATGTGCTATATGTCACATCGTCATTGTGACTATTATCAACTTCATAATAACTTGTCTCCATTGTATAATGTAATAAATTATCATGAATGAATATGCCAAAACTCCAGCCAAATGCATCTGGGTCCAGGAGATGTTGAGAGAGACAGTGATGGCGTGATGCTGGTGGTGGTGGTGGTGGTGGTGGTGGTGGTGGCATTAGTGGTACTGGGTTATGTTAATATTCTTGGTAATGGTAATGATGATTGTTGGTGATGGTGATATTGGTGTTTGTGGTGTTGTCGTTGGTGTTGGTGGTCTTAATGATGTTGGTGATATTGATTACTGTAGGTAGTGTTGGAATTGGGGGTGATTGTAGTGGTGGTCATGGGATGTCTGCTGTGGGTGATGGTGGTGGCAATGGTAAAAGCCTCCCACAATTCTGAGGTACAGTCAGGTCAGTTACTCATTGTCTTGGGCATAGTCTATTTAAATTCTAGACAGATAATGGTGCCTTTGGCTTCTCTCAATGTTTCAGGCTACAACAGCACAAAGGTTGTCTGACAGACAAACAAAATTATGTAAGAGACCTTAAAGTTAAAGTGAGGCAAGATGTCATCTTTCATAGAGGGCTTGGAGTCAGTAGTCCACTGAGCCTTCTTTACAAACCCCAACCTTCAACTTTTACATATATATATATATATATATATATATATATATATATATACTTTTTTATCTAAAAAAAAACAGGCACACAAAGAAGTGAAAGTAAATTTTGTTTCATTTAAAATGCCCATGGCATGACTTTGGCAATGATTACAAAATAACTACAAATCAAGAAGACAAGTGTCCCAGTTACACTCGCTGGAAACTCTAGACCCTGTTGAAAGGGCAATAATGGAAAAATACACTATCAACTTTCAAGCCTCTCTCAGGCTTAGGAAACCTGAGAAGAAAAAAATTCCACACATCAGAAGAGGACAGGCATTAAACAAATGATACTGTCTTCTAGCAAACTCGAAATCGTGTCTCAGTTTACCACACTCGGATGATGGTGGTGCGTATCAACAAACATGAACTTCACACAAGGCTCTCTTGGCTCTAAAACCAGGCGGTGCTGGGCTTCCATTTTCGCTCTTGGTCCAAAAGATTTCATGAGTCTGTCCGATATATTCAATTACATTCTCTGCTAATTTGACATTCACACATGAATACAGCCTTCCCTTCTAGGCCTGCTAGTGTAAATCCTTCATGGTTAGTAGAAAAATTTCAAGTTAAAAAAAAAAAACAACCCTGTTCATTCAAAGATAGATATAAAGATATTCACAGCAAGGCTGCTGATAACAGCAGAACTCAAAACAAGAGAGTTACAAATGATCGTTAAATAAATCACACACGTCCATATTTTGAAAATATATGTGATGGTTTTAATGAAAACTTCAAAACTATCAATCTGGGGGGGGGAAGCAAGCTGCAGAATAAAATTTAATAGTGTTAATTTTTAGAAGTCAGTGTATTTGTTGTGTGGTACACACGCCAATATGTATGTTCAAGAAAGGAAGTTCGGTAAGGGCCTTCTGCAAACATTCATTTGTGAGAGAAATGTAAGAGGATTAAGTAAAGGGGACTTTTCTGCTTTTTTTTTTTCTATTTAACAGAGTAGTCTAAAATTTTAACTATAGACAATATTGGTATTCATTTTTATAATTTTACCGAGAATACATGTATTTAAGTCAATGGCAATAAAATGAGAGAAGAATTTTTAAAAAGATTTAAGGTTCTGTAATTTATTTCTTAATTGTCAACTCTTATTTATTTATGTACGAATGTATTTATTTGGTTTTGTTGAGCCAGGGTTTCTCTGTGAAGCCCTGGCTGTCCTGGAACTTGCTCTGTTCCAGTCTGGCGTCTCCGATATCCATCTTTGTCCAGAGTGCTAGAATTAAAAGCGTGTGCTGGGGGTTGGGGATTTAGCTCAGTGGTAGAGCACTTGCCTAGGAAGCTCATGGCCCTGGGTTCGGTCCCCAGCTCCGAAAAAGAAAAAAAAAAAAAAAAAGTGTGCTGCCACCACTGAATTCAACACTTACTTTTAAAATACAGTGTATTGTCTGTGAGTAGTGATGCTGCTTGGGAAGCTGAGGCAGGAGGATAATTGGACTCAAGAGTTCAGCATAGGGAGAATCTGTCTCCAAAAAATAATAGACCAGAAACCCCAGCACTTACGAGACTGAGATAGGAGGATTATGAATTTGAGATAAGCTTGGGCAACAATGAATTCCAGGCCAGCCTGGGCTGCATAACAAGTGCTAACTGAAGTTTTCAGGAAAAGCTCATACCCATGTTAAAGACTACACAACGCTGATCAACTGCTTAGGACTTCACTGACTGAGGACGATGGGACAGACAACACTACAATTACAAGCCCAGAGCCAACTTATCTTGAGCTTCTTAGTTCCCAAGTTTGCTGCCTGACTCTGCTTGATCAAACATCTTATGACTGTTAGGTAAATCCCTCTGAAATGTCCAAACGGACCTGAGCTTTCACCAGCCCAGAAACTAAGAATGCCATGAGCTAGGACCTGCGGCTATAGCTGAGATATCCCTACTTTATAGCCTGCCTACCTACAGTTCAGACACACACACACACACACACACACACACACACACACACACACACACACACATACACACATACCACACACATACCACACACATATCACACACATACATACCACATATACACCAAACACGCACACACCACCATATCACCATATCACATACACGTACACACACACACACACACCACCATACCACATACACACCACACACACATACACACACACGCAACACACTCCACACATGCAATACACTCAACACATGCCACACATACCACATACACCACATACGAACACACATACCACAAAAACACACACACACACACCACCATAACACATACACATACATACACACCACACACACACACCACACCACCATAACACATACACATACACACCACACACACACATACACACACACCCAACACACCCCACACATCCCACACATACAACACCCCACCACACCACACACACACACACACACACACTCCCCACACACCTCGAATACACATACCACACACATGCATACCACATACACACCAAACACACAAACACCACCATATCACATACACATACACACCACACACCACATACACACATACACACATATACACACACCATCATACCACATACACACCACACACACACGCAACATACTCCACACATGCCACACATACCACATACACACACACGAACACACATACCACACACACCACACACCACCATACACATACACACCACACACATACACACACATGCCACACATACCACACTTCACCACAACACACACACACACACACAAACACACACACACACACCCCACAGTACACACACACAGAGGAGAGACAGAGAGAGACAGAGACAGAGAAAGAAGAAGAAAATGTTTTAGTTTATCACCTTCTTTGTTCTGTTACTATAAAAACTTCATGAAACTGTTGCCACCATGGAGCATGGAATTTAAGGTGACCTAAATCTGTGTCCCTAGGCCATTACTACTCACATTTGGCTCCAGAATAAACTCTTTCTTAGCCTGTTTGAATGAGAGCTGCTTTTCACATTGACTAGCTCATGTGTCTCAAACAAAAGTAAACAGAAAGTAAAGTGTTTGGAAACAAAATTATTAATAAGTTGAGACTTGGAGACCGGAAGGCAGTTCCACGTATAAGAGCCCAGAAGGAAACACCTGAGTGTCCATGGGTGGCTACAACTTCAAAGCAGTCTGTGTTCTCAGGGCAACTTTAGGCGATGCTTCTGAACTGTGAAGGGTCCACTGATTGGCCTTCAGGTAGCATGTGCCTGTGTGAGGATAGATGCCCTTCACCCAGCCCCATGCACAATAGCATAAGAGCTATGGCCGGCAAGCCTCTGCCTTCCAGGAAGTGCAGAAGCAGTCCATCTAGAGAAAACTTAACTACACATCCCTGATAGGACAAGCTCCTGGGCCAACACTCCCTTAAAACTAAAAGGTGAGAGGTAAAATCTGAGGGTACCACCAATCTCTTTCCTTGCTTGGCCACCAAAGCACCCATCTATGCCCCAGGTCCTAATATGTAGAGTGTACTGACCTAAAAGATGCTAAACAGCTACGTTTAGAATCAGGCCACAGTGCAAAACACACACTGATGACCCAGAAAAAAAAAAAAAACAAAACAAAAACAAAACATAAAAATCTTGCCTTCAACATATAAAATCATTAAGCTAAATTATACTAGTCTCATTTTCTTTCAAATTAATAGAATTTCAGCTACTATTTTAAGTATGTACTTACTCAGTAGATTTGATGGTACCACATCTTCAAGTAAAAATAATGAAAAAAACCCATCACTTACATTGTTTTGGTCACATGGTCACACACATCATTGTAGGAGCTGGATGTGCCTTCCCCATTCCACCCCTGTGATAGTGAGATGCAGGTGTGTCATTATCCCTATTTTGCTCATAAACAAACTGGAGCTGGTTGATATACCCTACAAGCTCATTTGTTTTTCTGGTTTCAGAGCCTGCTCTTTGAACTGCTATGTTATTGCAAAAGGAAAGCAAGAAATCTAGTCTTTTGAAGAGAGTAAACTGTTGCCTCTAAACAACCTCATCATTTGGGTTTGGGGAGACTCTGGAACAAAACTCTCCCAATGGTCTCAGAAATGTGAAAAAGATTGTAAGAGAACCTTACATCTCATTGTAACTACAAAAAGGTTTCTTGATGGTTCTTAATGTTTAGACAAGGGACACACACACACACACACACACACAGAGAGAGAGAGAGAGAGAGAGAGAGAGAGACAGAGACAGAGACAGAGACAGAGACAGAGACAGAGACAGAGACAGAGAGACAGAGAATGAGACAGAGAGACAGAGAAAGACACAGAGACAGAGACAGACAGAGAAAGACAGAGAGAGACAGAGACAGAGAGAGGCAGAGACAAGACAGAGACAGAGACAGAGAGATTGGAGTAGACTGAACCAAAGGGGCATATAGCAACTTCTTGATCCCCTAAGTTGTTATGAACACTCATGGTGGCAAAGTAACCTTTCCCCTTTCAAGTAGACCAGATCTTCCATCTTGAAAAGCCTACAAAGAGTTTCAAAACCACAATGTAAATGGTATTATAATGAAGCCAGGGTCTTTGGAGGTCATAGGAGACACAGGCCCTCCATGAGTGTACATGTGAAACTTGCAAAGGTCTCTTGGTTGTAGTCAGAAACAGCCTACCTCATCTGCAACGTTGTTTAACCACATGACATTCTGACCACTGGAAGTTACACTACAGCAGCAATGCCATTGGGCAAACAGCCTGTCTTACCATAAGACACATCTACCAAGACACAACTGTAGATTCATGGCTTCCTTCACACTTAATCCTTCCCTAGGGAGTTCTCACCAGGCTGTTATGGAAGCCCAGTGAGCTCACCAGAAGGAAACCCAATGAACTGACTCATGCTGAGTGCTGCGACGGTTATGCGACGGTTAATCACAATTGTCAACTTCGTTGTATTAAGAGGCACGTGGGTGTGCAGAACGCACATCTCTGTGTCAGCGAGGAGGGTTCCAGAGACAATTAGATCAGGAGGGTTCTGACCTCATCGATGATTTAAAATGAATTTTGTTTATATTTATTTTTAAATTTTATGCACGCGATATCACTTGTATGTACATGTGTATATCATACATGTGCCCAGTGCCCACGGGGGCAAGAAGAGAGCATCGGATTCCCTAGAACTGAACTTACAGGTGGTTAAGAACCACCAGTTCTGTGCTGGGAACCGTACCTCAGTCCTCTGTGAGTGCAACAAGTGCTCTTAACATTGGGCCTTTTCTCCTCCCACGTTGTCAATGGTTCAAACCAGTGATAGATAGGTTCTGAATGAATCGCTGGTATGTGGTGGAGCGGTGGATGGTGTCACATAGTTACAGGAAGTGGGTAACTGGGGATGTAACTTTGAAGGGTACATTTTGTCCCAGGCTCCTTCCTGTTATATACCCCTCTGTTTCATGACTCCCCTGTGGCAGGTGACTTTATTTTACCCTCTTTGTCATGGCCCCCAAAACAATGGATCCAGCCAGCACAGTCTAAGACTGATAAAATCATAGCTAAGATAAGTCCTTCTGTGAAGTATTTGTCACAATGACAGAGTCTGAGGAAGGCAGTTGCTTAGCTTACCTGGCACAAGATAATTGCTCAGTGAATATGTGATAAGAATAATTTATATTTGCAAACAAAAAGTACCAGCCAAGATATCTGCCATGGTAGTCTGTTGGTTTAACTGGAAATATTCAGTGTGGGCACAGTCTGGGTCATAGGTCACTGAATGAAGAATTCTCAATGGAAGATAAGACGAAAAGTAAAAAGTCTAAGGCCTCAGGGACACGGTGTGTGTTGGGGCAGGAAAGCAGGAGGCATAAAACATCCAAATAAGAGCAAATGCACTCCTACCAAAGACGTCCTCCAAAGGGACTGAACTTGGCTCTGGCTAGGACCTCACCTCGTGATGCAAGAGCAGACAAAGGCGATGGTGAGATGAACATGAGGGACTCGGGAACAGGCTGCTGCTCCTGTGTCTTCCCATGCTCACTGAAACTGAGTTAAAATGAGTTCACCTCTCTGGGGAAATGAGCCGTATGTGGGAGGTGCAAAGGCTGAACAATGTCTCAAGGAAGAACAGAAGGGTAGCCATACCTTTTAAAATGTCAGGTTGATGGCTTTCGAACTGTGTTACATCAAACCCTGCTCTAGGAGTTCTGCAAATCTCCTCATTAGAATTTCATTTTTACAAAACATCTGGACTCAGCAATCCACCAACCCCCCTCGGATGTCTTATAAATTAAGTTTGAACTCAGTAGAGACTTGATGTCACCTGGGAGGTTAACTCATTTCTATGAAGAGCCCTACAATGAAAGCTCTCCCACTATTCTTGCTTCTTTGAGTAGAATTCCAGATGTTGCAAAGCACCTGTTAAAAACAGAACAACCCAATGCACTACTGAAAACGATACCTCTGTGCATATTTGAATAATCAAAATAACAAAACAAAATTCCAATATCAACTGGGTATGAGGAGTATTCCTAGCACCAATTATCCCTGACTTCAAACATTCATTGAAAAGCTTGTTATTCCCTTTAACTAACTCTATATCTTAATTGACTCACATGCCACAACAGCACACATGCACATACATGCATGCCCACATGCACAGTTCTATACCATTTGGAAGATATGGAAGGTGAAGCCCTACATGTAAGGCTCTAATTCTGAGCCCCACTTAACTGCTAAGACCACATCTTCTTTCTTCCTCTCCAGACCCTGCAGCAGGGGCTCCCACATGCTTCCCTGGGGTGATGCATGCAGAACTCAGGAGAGATGATATTGCAGAATTAAAATGGAGTTCCCAGAGATGGGAGATGGGCCAGTTAACAACATGCTTGCTGTCCTGAGTTCAGATTCCCAGTGCCCATGTAATCCTAGAGTAGCCCAATGCATCTGTAACCAACATAGAGCAGGAGACAGAGACAAGAGGATCCCTGGGGCTTTCTTTCTGTCCAACCAGTCTAGCCAAACACATGAACTCCAAGTCCAAAAAGACCCTGTCTAAAAAAAAAAACAAAAAAAAAAAAAAAAAAAACAAAACAAAAAACAAAAAAAACAAAAAAACCAAACAGGTGGAGAGAGATTGAGCGTCAACCTCTGGCCTCCACAAAGGTGTGCATACACATGCATGCACACCAGTGCACATGTACAAGCACACACAACAGAAGTCACTATGAATTATTGCCACAGTGTGGGAATGCTGCATTGGTGAGGGGACCCTCCACCTGGCCCTCCTTGTTACTCTATGTGATACCAACTTGGAAAACCTCCCCAGCAAGTCTGGCTGTGAATGACGTCAGGACTTCCTTTGGAAAGTCTGGCCCATTATCAAAGGCCTCCTTCTGTTCTGGCATTTCTCAACATCATCCAGGGACCTATGAAACCTGCAGATGCCGTGCTACAAGGCAAAGCGGCACAGGTCGGGGCAGGACAGATGGAAACACCAAGTCTGGTTCCTTTTGTTTTAATGGAAAATAAAAATGTTAATACAATATATCTGATCGTGGTGTCCCCTCCTCAATCTCCTCCCAGACCCTACCTACCTACCCAACTCCACGGTTAGCTCCCCACCCCTCTCTGAAAACAATCCACAAACAAACCAGAATTAAAAAAAGAAAAAAAGAAGAAACACACACCACACACATCCCCCCCACACCATAAAACTACAAAATTAAAAGCCATTAATATACAAGATAAAATTTCACTGATTAGAAGGAAGGAAGGAAGGAAGGAAGGAAGGAAGGAAGGAAGGAAGGAGGGAGGGAGGAAAGGGAAAAGTCCAAACAAAGCAATATGAGGTGAATACCAAACAAAAACAAAATCTTCAAAAATACCAGAGTTCCTTTTGTGCTGGTCATCTCTTGCCCAGCATGGGGTCTACCCTTAAGTGTCTTTTCTATACCCAGTGAGACTCACTAGAGAAAACTACTTTTTTCTTTGCAAGTGGTGGTCTATTGGGATAGCTTCTTAATTAGAATTTAAACCAGAGTTACTTTCCTTCTTGGGCGGACCCCATCTTCTTGGACCTGTGCATGCCCTGAGCACAGTGCCATAGTATTTATGAGCTCAAATGTGCTTCAGTCCTGTTGTATCTGGAAGACACTACTTCCTTGGTGTCCCCCCATCTATAGGCTTAGATTTCTTAAAACCT
Organism: Rattus rattus; assembly: GCF_011064425.1. Classification (NCBI taxonomy): domain Eukaryota; kingdom Metazoa; phylum Chordata; class Mammalia; order Rodentia; family Muridae; genus Rattus; species Rattus rattus. The sequence goes on from NC_046164.1 coordinate 30,779,770, forward strand.
ACTTTATTGAGGGTTCTTAAATGCTTCAACCCCCCTTCTAGTCTACTGACCAGAGAGGGAAGGGAGAAAGACCCTTAAGAGGAGAAGGGGGTTGTAGGCCTGTTTAGAAAGAGTTCCTCGGATAGACTGTACTCTTTTGTCTTCAGGATATCAGAGTGCAGTTCAATAGCACCAAACACATGTCAATAAGGATCCAGAAAGTCCAGGATCAGATGGAATACCACAAGAAACTCTTTGGCGAATTTCTATCTTTGAAATAAAGACCAGCGAAGACTAGTGAAGACCAGCAATGCAAATTGTCCTCTCACTGATTGCGGGGTTCCATGTATATTCTTTCTAAACATCATGCACCCTTTCCAGTGTCTGTTTTCAGCAAAACGTCACTTGCCATCTCATAAGACAGCTTCCAGAAAAACATCACGTGACACAGCTGAGGTGTTAAAGAAACCAGAAATTTCCACTTCACCCTACCCCACTGGCTCTTACAATGTTTCCTCCTCCCCTTCCACAGGGTTCCCTGAGCCCTGCGGGGAGGGGTCTGATGAAGACATCCCTTTTAGGGCAAAGTGTCCCAAGATCTCACTCTCTGTGCATTTTTCAGTTGTGTGACCCAACCTTTTGAAAAGAATTTCAGAAAAGTAAGGGGTAATAAGAAAATGTTAAAAAAAAAAACAACTAGAAGAGGGTCATGTTTTATGCAAAAGTGTCATGTTTATACAAACATATGTAAAAGCTGTTTTCATAACTATTTCACTTTAATTTTTCAAATATACATCACCACTTCCATTCCCTGCAGCTGTGCTTAAGATGACAGGTTAATTGGCCAGGCCTCTAGAGTCCAGACCACGTTCACGCCGTCTGCATTCATCTGAACAGGGCTTGAAAGCCTGAGTTGTTGAGGCTTGGTATTGGGTGACTTTCCAGTCCTTATTGATCATCGTGTTTTCAGTGTGTGGGAAGGTAGGCCTGTGCTCCTGTGTGCTGCTGTAACCTCCTAGCAGGATGGACGACGAGGGAGAAACACTTATGCTATCAGACTATTGGGGAACAAATGGACCAAAGAACTAAATTCCACCCCTACCCCTCCTCCCCCCAGAATGCAGTGCTGGGGAAAGAGAATGACTAAAGTCCCAACCCCAGGAGGAACTCGCCTCCTTAGAAGAACTTCACATGGCTCTGACAGCTTAGAAGAGCCGAGACAATGATGGCGGGCCCACACTTGGACTATGACTGCTTATGTACGCATGATTCCTGCATATATTAAACCTACCCATGAAGTCAGCGTGTTGGAAGAAAGACTTGGGGGTCACTAGACTCTTTTCTTTATTCTCCTTCCAGATCTGGTCACACTGAGTAGTCAGTCACCTTTCACTCCTCTTTAATTAGCACGGTGGAAACTGGTGCTGGAGTAGAGTTTTATGAGCCTTCCAGAGCATGGCCTCTGACGCTAGCAAGAGCTTCAGTAACTGTGGGTTCAGCCTCATTCCATAGTCTATTCTACCTTGGTGCATTTTTAATTCCCCATAATAAAGTTTTCTTATAAATAAAACATGCCTGCCTTCTCTGAAGTTTCTTTCTAAAGTAAATTCCATGAGGCAGCTTCCTCTGGATCTTGAATGGGACAAAAGTCACTCAGTAGTCAGCCCTGGAAGAAGAGCGAGATCTTTCCCCCTGATCCCTTCAGCTGTGCTTCCCTAGTCTTTAGGAGCTATTCTCACACTTCCACCGTTCGCTTCTTCACAGCTCTTGTTCCCAGAATGTCACCGCAGACTTTCTGTCGGACGCCTCACTCCCCCATCGTGTCTGCTCATGGAGTTCTGAGTCTCGTGTAGTCAGCGTCCTTTTATATGGCTTAGGCTTGGGGACCAGCAGACACAATGACAAACATCTCTGGCAAAAATAATCTAGGAGGGTTCGAAGGTGCAAACCAGCTTGCCAGAAGTTCTTCAACAGTAAATGGGTTCTCGTGTACCATTTTATGGATGTGTGTGTGCATCTGTGTACACGTCCATGTCTATGTGTGTGCACTTGTGTCACATGTATACCCATGCATGTATGTGTGTGTGCATGTATGCATCTGTGTGCATGTGCATGTTTATGTGTGTGCACTCGTGTCTATGTATATATGTGTGTATGCATGTGTGTCTGTGTGCATGTGCATGTTTGTGTGTGCATTCATGTCACATGTGTGGACCCATGTATGTGTGTGCATGTGTATCTGTGTGCATATGCATGCTTATATGTGTGCAGTCGTGTCTATGCACATGTGTGCATGTGTGTGACTGTGTTCGTGTGCATGTTTATGTGTGTGCACTCCTGTTTGAGTACACACATGTGTACGCGTGTGTATGCATGTGTGTGTGTGTAGGTCAGAAGACAACGCAGAGCAGTCAGTTCTCTCCTATCATATGGGTCCTGGGGATGTACTAGGGTTGTAAGACTTGAAGGTAAGCACTTTTACCCAGCAAGCAATCTCACTGGCTCATCTTGTAATGTCCATTAGCAAGGCTCCATAGGTTGTGAAGCATTTCATCAAGAGGTCAAACGGAAGGCCAGCTATTGCCTTGGGCAGGACACTGAGGATTGTGGTTGTCCTTTACAAGCTTACTTTGGGCTATTTGTCAACACTTCCTGAAATAAGAGAGTGGCTCCTAGGTCTTTGATGTAAGCCTTCCATCCATTTCTTCTTTTCCTCCTTTCTCTCCTTTCCTCCCCTCTTTCCCCTATGGGGAGGTTGTTTCTCTTAGCATTAACAAGTTCAGTGAGAGAGGAATCAATGTCTCTCTTGTCTCTCTCAGGTCCCTGTCATGCAGACCCATTTGTATCATGGATGTGTTTCACTCAACGGCTTTTGGAGATACAAGGTTTGAGAGACAAGCAGCACACTGACTCCATAAACCCACTTTCTCCCTGAGGAGACCTTTGAGGTCTGTGACTTTATTCTTCAGAAAGACGAGAGCTCCCTGACTTCAGCCTTGGCTTGCTTTCACAGCAGCGGTCATTGGTTTGATGTTTTAGTTTAGGGTTTTGTTTAGTAGGAAACCCATAGACTGTGCCACAGCTCAAGAAAGCTCGGGAGTGTTTTGGGCAGTTCTCACTAGAGGGCGCCAGACCCTACAGTTGTGTCCTGGGTCACCTCTACATCCAGGGCATGTACTTGGTACAAATCCAAGCTTAGGGTTGTGGAAAGCTTTTGAATGTACAAAATAAGATGCAGAGAGACTGGGACCATCTCTATTAAGGCCGAGTGGGTTTTCCAGACCTCTACTGGGAAGGCTCTCAAGACCCGCTTCAGGGTTCAGACCCTCCAGTGGGGATTCTGGTGCCCCGCAAATTCAAAGGCTCTGGAGACAGACACAGCTGAGTCACAGGGACTTCAAGAGTGGGTATGGAGGCTCACACCAATGTGCTTTATAGAAATATTTTTCTATACATCATAACTCTGCTTCTTTGACCCTCCTGCTATAATGTAGGGAAGTCCAAAGTCATTATTTACTCAAAGTTGGAAGACTTGGCTTCCAGACCAATGCAACCGACCCCTCAGAGAAAAATCACTGTATTCATGGTATATTCTGCATCTTTTCCCCTTCCCGCTCTTAGACCAGCAAGGCACAGGAAGTGACTTACCTTTTCTTCTGCTAGACTACCCACATGGTGTTGAGCTGAGTCAAGCTGGGACCATGTGTTATACAGAATCCTAAACCTCTACTAAAGGGGTTTTAGAGCTTAAAGAGCCAAAGCCTCCATCTGGGACCATGGAGGAAGGCAACATGGCTTTTCAGGATCCCACACCATCAGTAAGTGGAGTGGCTCTCCCAGATATCTTGATATCTGGGTCAGATGCAAGAGGAGATAGAGTGGGAATTAGTAAACAGCACGCACCCCTCACTCAGACTCCGGGGAGCAACACTAGCTGGCATTTTACCATTTACACAGCGACCTTGTTCTAGCCTGCGCCTAGAGAAAATTATGAAGTAGACATGTTTCTTGTCTGACTTCATCATAGTCACAGCATGACTTTGTCTAAGCCTGCTGTTCTGTGAGATTGCTTATGGCAGGCAAGAAGACCCATGGCCTAGCTCTGAGCAGCAGGCCAGCTCCTGTCAGCATCCAAAGTGAAGCTTTCTCAGGCTAGCTCCTAGCTGTCTCCAAGGATCTTCCTTTCCTTGCCTGTGCTGTTTCCCTGCCTAGGAGTTCTCATAAGAAAGGTCTCTGCTCTGCATGTTAGAGATCATCTATCTCCACATGGAGAATTGCTGCTTATCCACATAGAAGTGTGTATGTGTATGTGGTTGTGTGGTATGTGTGTACGTGTGTGTGCATGTGGTATGTATATGTGGTGTGTGTGTGTGAATGTGTGGTGTGTGCATGTGTGTGAATGTGTGTGTGTGTGTAGTGTGTATGTGTGTGTGGTGTGTGTATGTGGTATGTATATGTGGTGTGTGTATGTGGTATGTGTGTGTGTGGTGCGTATGTATGTGTGGTGTATATGGTATGAGTGTGTGAATGTGTGGTGTGTGTCTGGTGTGTGTGTATGTTATAAGTGTGTAAATGTGTGGTGTGTGTGGGAATGTGTGGTGTGTGTGTGAACATGTGTGTGTATGTAGGTGTGTGTGTGTGTGTGATGTGTATGGTATGAGTGTATGAATATGTGGTGTGTGTGTGTGAATGTGGTGTGTGAATGTGTGTGTGTGTGTGTGTGTGTGTGTGTGTGTGTGTATATGTGGTATGTATGTGTGTGTGTGTGTATGTGTATGTGTGTGTGTAGTGTGTATGTGTGTGTGGTGTGTATGGTATGAGTGTGTGAATGTGTGGTGTGTGTCTGGTGTGTGTGTATGTTATAAGTGTGTAAATGTGTGGTGTGTGTGGGAATGTGTGGTGTGTGTGTGAACATGTGTGTGTATGTAGTGTGTGTGTGTGTATGTGATGTGTATGGTATGAGTGTATGAATATGTGGTGTGTGTGTGTGAATGTGTGTGTGTGTGTGTGTGTGTAGTGCGTATGTGTGTGTGGTGTGTATGGTATGAGTGTGTGAATGTGTGGTGTGTGTGTGAACGTGTGTGTGTGTGTAGTGTATATGTGTGTGTGTGGTGTGTAAGGTATGAGTGTGTGAATGTTTGGTGTGTGTAGATGACAGAGATCCTTGAGGTTTGACTTCTTTGAACAGCTAGCTATTACATCATTTTGTTACTTTACAGCTGTGTTTGGTGTCCTTTAAGCATTTGTGTCCTGGGCCCCATCTGACTTTTCAGGGCAGGGATGGGATGTAGCTCAGTGGTGCATTAACTACCTAGGATGCATGAGATCTGAGTTCAGTCCTGGTCCCTTAAAGGTGAGGGCACCATAGCACAAATTGTGGTAGGGTACCCTGAGGCTGGAAGCTAAGAAATTATGAGTCTTAACCTTGTTCCCAAATCTTTCCCAAAACCTATGCCTCCTGAAGTCTACACAGGCCCTTGCCCCAGGACAGGTTCTTCAGAATGTTCCCACTTCGTAGACATCATAGGCTTCAGAGGAGACGTATCTCCTAAAGTCCCAGCTTTTGGGTAAACATCCTGATGGGATCTACAGGATCCCCACAATGTCCAAAGCAAAGTCTTCTATGTCCAACCAGGCACTGACGTCACCACATCCAGGCTAATAGCTTATATTGTTGTCCCCTGGGAACTGGGGGTAGTGGGTGGAGAAATACGTAGGAAGCTCTTTGTTTCTAAGGAGTTTTGAAAGCAAAAATCTTTCAACAATTGATTCCCTGAGCAGATGGGGAGGGAAGCTGAGTGCCTGATCATACAGGTCTCCTAACTTACTAAGAAAGTTCTCAGGATTGGGAGGTCGTGAGACCCTGGAGTTCGATCCCCAGAACCTACATAGAAAACCAGGTATGGTAGGACACACTTGAGGCCCCAGCCCTGGGGAGGCAGAGACTGGCAAATCTTGGGCACTCACTGGCCAGTCAGCCTAGCCTAACTCCCAGCGAAGACCCTGTCTCAAAAAGCAAGGTGAACAACTCCTGAGCACAACATGCAAGGTTGACAACTCTCTCTCTCTCTCTCTCTCTCTCTCTCTCTCACACACACACACACACACACACACACACACACACACACACACACACACACACACAAGGGAGGGGATTCTTCAGCTGGAGAATGAACTCTAATATGTGTAGACCAAGCTTTCTGCATGCCTCAACTAGACGACATTCTCCAATTCTTCAAGTGGTCATCTTTAGTTGGTCAACACACAGATTCTCTCCAGCAAGGAGCATTAAGACAGTCATTCAGTCATTTTGCTTCCAACCAAGGCAGATTCAAATCTCCATCTTAATTTCCAAATCCTCACTGTCACAAGGAGAAGAAATCAAACAGGAGCCCAGCCTATGACACCTGCCTGCCTTTCGATTCCCATCCAACCCGTATGCTCACTCTTGAGAGATGAAAAGCAAAAGACGAACCCGTGTTCTATTATACCATGACGTCCAAGGTAACAAATTACAGTCATGTAGCAAATGAATGTGGAATTAGGCAACCTTTTCCTACATATCCTCATGTCATTTCTGATCACCAAAATGAAGTTAATTTTTATTCATTTATAAGTTCTCATGTGTAGTCCAAAAGCACTGTATTTTAGATGGGCACCTAAAAATACCAACACTTGTTAGAAAGCCAATAAAACTACTGATCACACAACTTCAAGACTCTCATGCATTGACTTGTTCTGATAAGTGTGGATAGAGTCTAATGAGTTGGTAATAATGTAAACACGTTGGTTAGAATACATAGATACTTGAGTTCACAAGAGGCACCATCTGGACTTTCAAAAGAATGACTTTTGAAAGGATCTATTTTTAATCATGCGTGCACACACATGTGGGTGAGGATGCCCACGGAGGCTGAAGGCACCAGATGTCCCCAAAGCTGGAGTCACAGCATCTGTAAGCTGCCAGACATGGTTGCTGGGAACCATCCCAGGTCCGTTTGAAAGCAGCACACAGTCTCCCACTGAGCCTTCTCATCAAGCCCCAGAAAGTCGATTCTTTCTGTCAAAAGATTAAACCACAAAATACTCCAATCCATTAGTGAAACATAATGGGTTTGTACTTTGTTTAAATTTTTGCAGTTGGCAGTAGGAGCTGGGAAGGAAGCTAATTCAACCCTAAAAGTAGCGACGAAAAAGTGGGTCCCAAGGAAGAGAACAAGAGTGCTTGGAGTCACCTGTGCAAAGCACTTGAGCCAAGCGCCACTGCCTACCCCATCGGAGGCAGTTCTAGAACTTAAAGTTTCAACTTTTTTACACAGATTTTATTTCTGAAGTAAGAAATAGGAGGGACCCCCTTTGTCTCATCTTTCTATATCTCCACAAGTGTTAAATAATTAAGCATCCTTCCACCTGGGGTCTCCTCTGCTTTGAGTTCTGCCCTGGAAATCAAAGTTTACCCTTAGGAAAGGTGACTGAGCCAATGATTTCACACTTGTGCAGGAACGAAGTCATGGACATGGGATTCCCTATTAGTGTGGGTTGTTTGCTTGCCTAAGATTTATTTTATTATGGGTGTTTTGCCTGAATGTGTGTATGTGCACCAGATGCATACCTGGTACCCATAGAGGTCAAAAGTGGGCGTTGGATCCCCTGGAACTGAAGCTATGAATGGCTGTGAGCCATCATGTGGGACCCAAGGCCAGAGCTTCTGGGAGAGCAGCTCCTAATGGAGTCCTATCTCCAGCCCTGTTCTTGTTCTGGGCATCCATGAGAACAGAAGAACATTGGATGAAGAGGCTGACTTCTCATTCTCCAGAAATAGTTCTCTGAGTGGCCTACATCTGAAGTCCATTTCACAGAGAAAGAAAACAGCCTAGGAAAGAAAATCTTATTCCCAAGAAGGTCTTCTGTTCCTTTGGTTGTCCTGAACCCAACTAAAGGTTCAAGAACAAAGAACTTGCAGTTACCTGCCCAGTCCCTGCTCCCAGCCTGTAGGGTTGTCTTTCGATGCCAAGGTCTAGTCATGGACTCAAGTCACAATTTCCAGTTCTGTGACAACTGTGGGCTTTGCTCTTGACCACGGGGCAGGTCCTACACTCATGGATGTGGGTGGAAAGTGGGCTGCCTCTAGCTTAGATTTTTTGAGGGCAGGGTCCCCACAAATCAGACCAGGAACACACGCCTGCTCCTAAAAACCAGTGCTCATGGGACCCCAGAGCTTGAAGCCACGCCCTTATTTTAGGAATTGTATGCTATAACTAGTAAGCTCCCACACAAGTAATTTATTGTGATGTCTAACTAGCTGGTGCCCCATTCTTGTCTCTGATTTTTATTTTCAATGTTTTGTTTCCCCAACATCAGTTTCTGGATTCTCTTCCACAGGGTGAAGCACATTATCAGCAGGACACAGGTTTTGCCAGCCTCGACTGTGCCTTTCCATAATCTGATAAGCAGAATCTTCTTCATGTTTTCAGAATTCAGTTCAGAACGATGCCCTGCTCAGGAAGTCCCCACCGGCTCCCATGTGACATCAAGAACTTGAAGGTCACACATGTGACCGTGTGTAGATATGGTTCTCCAGGAAGACAATCCCTATTCTATTGGTTTTTCTGACAAACACTTCTAGAGGCAGAGTGCTAAAGTGAGTGAAATTTCATGAGACTGACAGGATTGCTTAAAGTGTTTGAATTGATTACATTAAAAAAAAAAACAAACAAACAAAAACCAAAACCAAAGATACTGATTTTAAATAAAAACTACAGGCTTTTTTTTTCTTTTTTAAGCGACAAAAATCAAGTGAATGCCACACACATACAGTAACTATTTTGGTTACAGAAATAGGAGTCAAAAATAAATTAATGTAATACTAGAAAACAGAAATTTAATTAGGCAGAAAAATAGGCAATAATTTTCTCTGGCCCATGCCATTTGCATGAGCTAATCACATCGGTGCTGGCAAATGCCCTGACCAGATACAGCAAACTGGGGGATGGGGTGGGGGACATTTAGTGCACGATATTTTAATACACATGAATATACAAAGTTGATCAAAATGAAATGTTTAAAAGATAGACTCCATCCATAATAAAGCTACACTCCAGTATCTAAAATAAGCCTTAAGCGCCAGTTAGAACAGACTTTCAAGTTAGGCATGCCCATTAGATTAAGGGTTCCCGTGAAAACAACGCACAGGGACCATTTCTATCATTCCCCATCTTACGTCAAGCCCAAAATATAATCAGGACACAAAGCCATGTGGGAATGGCTTCCTATTCTGACTGACACCCTGATTGTATTCCTGGCTCTCCTCAAGTCAGTCTACCTGATGATGCCTTGGAATGGAAAAAGCTGCATCAATGTAGTAAAACTATGCACACCACCATTTGACTAACGTTTGCTTTGAAACAAAAGGTTTACCATTCTGCACCATACTCTAGACGTTAAAGTAGCAAATAACCGATAAAAGAAACATTTCGTTTATTTTTTTAAAAAATTTTTAGTCTCTTGAAAGACACTTTTCTTTTTAAATACCCAGCTTTTACAGAAATTAAGAAAAATTCAGCAGGCTTACTCACTCCTGCTGGAGAAAGGGCATATGAACCCCCCTTGGGGACTGTTGCTGGGTCTTTGTGCTATGTCTGTGACCTGGAATTGGTCTCCTGTGTCCCACAGCCACTGTCATTCCCTGCTTAATGCTAGGAACCAGGGACAGTAAGTTAGAACATGACTTCTCTATGGAAAAAAAAAAAGAAGATGGGGGTTGGGACAGAGCTGCCTGGTGTTTTCTTTACTGACAAAGAGATAAGTCATTACCAGATAGTTCTACGTTTGAAAAACCAACGGAGTGTCGATAGAGTCTTGGTCTTCTCCAGGCTTCTATTCAGGCACCACACAACCAACTGAACGTCAGTGCAATAGCCTCACCCTCATCTCCTTCTGTTCCAAAACCTCTTCGTGAATTCTGAATTTTAACTTACTTTTTCCATTAAAAGCAATGACTTTGGTTACATTGCTGGGGAGAACTTTACATGCTCACAGAAACAAGAGGAAGGGAGAAAAAGAAAGAAAAGAACCTTAAAATAGCATTTGGGCTTCCCATGGAAACATTTTTCTTTGTCTAATAAATTAGCTGCGAGAGTTGTTTCAAAGATAGTTTTAATAGGTTTTGTTCTATGATCAGTTCCAAATATATTAGAAACCAGTAGCCATTTTCTTAACCTTTGTAACTCACAGTCAAGTATATGGCTGTATGTGTCCGAACACCTCAGGCCATCAATCACTTACACTTGAAAAGTGCCTCTCCTCGAAGAATGAAGGTTCACCTCCAATGTAAGCGATTAATAAATATGCTCCATGGAGGGGAAAAAAAGACAAAATATTTATAAATATGCATTGCCTCTAACCAAGGCAAGGTCCGTTTTCGTCACTTGCATAAGAGAGTAACATGACATAACCCTGTTTTGTCTGCTCCAATGAAGAATGAAACATGTCCCTTCAAGCATGAACGGAGGAAGCGTCAGCATGCTTAAGTTCTGAGTCACAAACAATTCAAGATATTTCAGAAAGGAGAAGTCCAGTTTTCACCTAGATAAAGTGCTATCCTCTTCGTTGCTGCACAATGGCCACTGACATTTTCAACTGCAGTTTCAGTTCACATTACGCCAAGAGTTTGCATGTTCATTCGCCGACGTATTACATCACAACGTAACACGTTCACAGTATATTATAGTGTGTGGAAGTCAACTGACGTCCCAAAGGAAGCCAAGGACTAGGAAAACCAAGATCCATTCGATGGCAAGACACCAAAGCAACCCTTTTAATAAAAGGTACCAATATGCAAATGCTCTAATAAATATACACATAACAAAAGGGGAAAATGGTAAGACGAGGTTCTTCCAGGAAACTGTCTTGTCAAGCATTCTAGGAATCTGAGCCAGAGAAACAGCCGCCATCTTAGCCCTCCGCCCACCTCCTAACACTTCCTGTGATCCACCACACACTCCACTAACTCCAGCATTCCCTTCAGGGAGAGTAATGTTTCATCCCTGGGACTCACCAGTGCCTCCTTAAACAGACTGAATGTGAAGAAAGAGGAGGAGGAAGAGGAGGAGGAAGAAAAAGGGGGAGGAAGAGGAGGAGGAGGAGGAAGAGGAGGAGAAGCAGTATAATCTGCTGAACAGAGTTTTTTGATTCATCTTCCTCATCTAGGACAGATGTTGGTGTTGACTGGCTAGAGAGAGACCTGCCAGAGGCAGTCAGCTGGTGTCTCAGCCCTGGTACCACTCAAAGCAAAACATCCGCAGTACGGGAAATGCACCTTGAAAAGCCTAGTGGTACCAAATAGGAGAAAAATACAACTACAGGACCCAATGGAAGAAAATTATTACTAAAAATGAACAGCATTGCGCTCTTTTCCTGAAACGTGGCTTTTGGTAGAAAGATAAGTAACTTTTCACTGACCACAAAAACATCTTCCTCTTGGCTTTGCCTGCCCTGAGCTCCACAGTGCCTTAGCCCCTGGGATTCTACCAGCTAGGTAAGCACAGCTGGGTGCAAACACCGGCCACCAATGACAGCCCTACCTCACCTTGCTCCAATGTGGAGGATGATTTCGGCATCTAGGCCACTCACTTTAAAACATTTTCACTAGCACAAACTTAAAGCTATGGTTGCAGCCCTAACAGATGAATATCTATCTACCCAACTCCTCCCATCAGAGGAGACAGGAATGCTAACAACGGTAGCAATGCTTCCAGGGACCTATCGAAGGAATGCATGGAAAGGAGGCCCCAGAAACCATTCAGGAAGCCTACCAAACACTCAGTATGGACCGTGACATTTACAGGCGATATCACTCTAGTTTAGTCAGACATGACAAACGGCATACATTCACCCCAATCTTAAAATTAGCAACAGTTACAAATCCAACTATAATCTGACCACAGTTAACTCTACCTCAGACCAAAACAGAACCAGGAGTAGTGCTGCATGTAAAAACACGAAGGAAGGAAGTTTAACACTGCCAGACCAGTGGGCATCAGAGTGATAACATCAGTGGGCCGCTGGGGGAAGGGAGGTCTGCAGAGAAACAAGGCTCTAGTGCTTTGAGTATCTCCCTGCTTGAATTAGTCTCACGTTCCACCAAGTTATTCTCTTGATTGATAGAATAAAATATATCCGGATTCTGAATTTTTTGATATGTCTGACGTTAGACCATAGAATTCCTCAATGGCTTGAGCATCTATTTTCTGCAATGAAGAAGAAGAAAAAAAAAAGTAATTATTTACTATGCTTCCTGGGCAAGCAAAGTTTAAACTGTAAGATACATGAGTTGGTATAAAAATGCAATTAGGAATCTTTGATGGTAAACGGTTCATTCTATACAGTTCACGGATGCAAGCTTCCCTCTAACAGTAACCATACAGAGATGCCCTAGGAAACTTAGGAAGTCTGTCTTTCAGGTAGTGATAAGAGGGGTCTGTGAACAATCTCAGTTCTTTCAATTTATCAGAACTCGTTTCCTTCAGTGTCTACTAAAACAGCTACGCTAATGGGTTAAAACAGATTCCGCCCTTGAGAGTAGAATTTATAATATTCCTTTACAATGCATAAAGAATGAACCTGCAATCTACATAGTTCACACCACTGGAAAGAAGCTCTCTTTAGGTAACATTTGCAAGAGTTGCCCCACCCCAAATCCCTTCTTTACCCTATGCCCATGAGAGAGTAACCCGCATGCTTACCTCTACGATGTCGTCATCAAACAATAGCCAAAAGCCATGACTTTTCACGATGGTGATGTAATGCCCACGGTTAGGACCACTGGGGAAGAACGAAGAGGGGGAAGTCACCAGGAAAGCACGTACTTCTTTATAACATTCCAATTATCGATGCAAAAATCTAACGTCATCAAGTATGGCCACCACAGTGACAGAGAACTGTACACTCAGATACTTGGAGGCTGGAGCAGGAGGTCAAATCCAGCCTGGGCACCACAGAGATATGCTGTTTCCAAATTAAAAGAACTGTGGACTCGTTTTTGTCTAAGTCAAAGCACCTGGGTGCTGGCACCATGCTGGCCATGAGGGCGTGCAGAGACCCAGTGGGGAAAACAGGGATTCAAATTCAGTTAACATTAGGAATCACTGTATCCCCACGACCTGCAGAAAACCAGTGGGCAAGATAAAGCACGTCTCCCCGCCCACATTCACCTTCCACAGTGAACGACGACAGCAACCAGGTCATACATGCGGTCCAGGTTGACAGCATCGCTGGAGGTGTTGAAGAGCCGGAGCTCCAGAGGGAAGACCACCCGGTAAGACAGCTTGGTGTACCTGTGGAGCTGCTCCATGTACTTGAACCTCTTTAGGTGCAGGGCCAGAATCATGGGCAGCTTTTTGACCCTCATCCTAAGAAAGCACGAAACAGAAAACCAATGACACCCAGCGCCCATTAGAAGAAAACACACGATTGCCTACACAAACAAGAGCAGGAGGGGCCCAGCAGGCACCCAGACTTTTCACAAGCAGAAAGATGCGCTCATGTATAGAGACTGGTGCACCCTGCGTCCTTGGCTGACACAGTGAGAGAAGGTCACAACCACACTCCTCCATTTGGTCATGGCAGATGTTCCCTCGCTGTGCCTCTGCCTGCGGAATGGGATGTGTTTGGACAGTCTGCTCCCCAGTATATGGGCAGGAGGGCAGACAAATCAAGAAAAGGAAGCTGGGGAAAGGACCGGGCAAATGATACTGACAGAACTTGGGGTGCCAAAGACTGTCAGAAGGAATCTTCTGGCACAAGCCTGGGCACCAAACACCAAGGCTTTCAGGCTCACGCCCCCTCCTTACTCTTGTGATGTCAGGCCACGTGGGTCCCCTCCCACAGTTCTCACCTGGGTGTTTATGAAATGCAGGGGTTATCTTGGGGCTATTTTGACAAACATTAGGGAATTGAGGGGCAGGGGCTATCGGTCCGGGCTGAGCCAGGCTTCGTCCCATTTTTGAAGCTTCCACATGTGGTAACGCATTGAAGGTTTTGAGAAATACTGCCCTGGAGGAATTGATCTGGTCCCCCTACTATCTGACCGTCAGTTAGCGTTCCTGGGTAACGTGTCTGTCACACAGTAATGGCTGTGTAGATAGCACAGCTGGAGCTCAGCACCCAGCTCTCCTCCTCCTACCCCGACCCAACCCCCACTGACGAGAGTGCTGAAATTAGCACAAACACTGCTGGACCTGTGCACACCTCAGTGTGTCCTTTTTTAAAAGGACTGATTCTGAGAGAATATTTATTGAGGAGCCTTCTAAGGTTAAAAATCCTCTTCATAAAAACAAACAAAATAAAAACATCAGATGAGACAGGCATGATGGCACCCGCCTCATAACCCCATGCTGGGAGGAGGTGCAGACAGGGAGAGGCAGGTTCAGAGCAGCCTGGGCTATACAGCCAGACCCTGTCTCATAAAAAACAAACTGGATGGAAAAACAATAATTATAGGAGACCTTCCTATTTCCCAGGAACAGGTGTCATTTTAATACACAAAACATCCAGGGTTGAGCAGAAAACCACACGTGCCACACAGGTAGACCCGGCTGCCTGAGGTGAAGCGAGATCCTCAGGATAGGAAGCAGAGACACTGCCCACGACATACATACAGCTCCTGCTGCCTGCTCTAGGGGTTGGCCTTCTCATGTCAAGGCCATGAAGAAAGATATCCACGGGCAGGGTTAGGGTGAAGGAGGCAGAAAAAAAAAAAAGCATTGCAACTCCAGGTCTAGATCCTCAGCTCCAGAGGGCACCACTGGGTATCTGTGAGCTACCTTGAAATCTCCAGAACCAAGGAGACAAACTTATCCCAAGTGGGAGTTCACAGGAAGATTAAAGTTCAAGTTTCTTGGTTTCTGGGTTTGGGACAGTGGTAAACAAGTCAGCTCAGAGTATCCAAGAGCTGTCACTAGAAGGGACTGGTAAAAAGATGGCGGACCCCGGATAGGATGCCAAGTGAGAAAAGGGTAGCTTTCTTCAAGACGGTTCTTTGTGTAGCCTTGTCTTCCTAACGTCTTTATCCCGTATTCCTGCAGCTGGTGTGTCCTTGGTTCATAGCTCCTTATGAAATAACGAGTGGTTTTAAAATCTCTGACTGGAAATAAGAAGCCCAAAGGCTGCAGGAAAAGCAGCAATGCTGTGTATACTGTGTGCGGAGTACTGCGATAACTGACACATGTGCCTTATATGACTTAGCCTTACTCCTAAGAGGGTAGTGAGGATGTTCAATCCCCACTGTTCACCAGCATCAGCACACGCTAATACCTGCTACTTATTGATGATAGAAAGCATGAACAGACAGACATAGGACAGCTCTCTGAGGGTAGCATTCTTAGTGTGGTGGTTTCTCTATGCTTAGCCCAGGGAGCAGCACTATTAGGAGGTGTGGCCCTGTTGGAGTAGGTGTGTCACTGTGGGTGTGGGCTTTAAGACCCTCATCCTAGCTGCATGGAAGCCAGTCTCCTGTTTGCCTTCAGAACCAGATGTTGGTGGAACTCTCAGCTCTTCCTGCACCATGCCTGCCTGGGTGCTGCCATGCTCTGCCATGATGATAATGGACTGAACCTCGGAACCCGTAAGCCAGCCCCAGTGAGATGTTGTCCTTCTAAGAGTCGCCATGGTTATGGTGTCTGTTCACAGCAGTAAAACCCTAACCAAGACAGCCAGGTTTTCCGGATGAGGTCGCTGACTCTGTGGAGCTTAGAACGCAGACCCAAGGAGCCCTTCCGACGCGAGTCCCCCTCCCTGCTTGGTCCTTCACGCACCTCTTCTGAGCCTCCTGTTTGCTGCAGCATGTCTCACAATAGTACTTTTGCTCACTACACAGCGTTTCTGTGTTGCTGAAGTCTCTGCAGAGAAAAATAGTTTCACCTTTTACAAAGCAGCCCAGACACACTTCATACACCGCATGTGAACCCCTCTATTACCTGGAAGGCAATTCCCAAGGGAAACTGGGGAAAACAATAATCACAGAAGAGCCTTCTTAAGACTGGACTGTTAACGCCATTAGAGCATGTCTACAGGACCGGGCTGCGGCTTCACTGTGAGAGTCGGAAAAACAGTCTGATTTAAGCTAGGAGTGTTGGGACACACCTCCAATGCCAGCACTCCGGAGGCGAAGGCAGGAGGATGGGAAGTTTAGAGCCAGCATAAGCTACACTGTGAGTTCAAAAGCAGCCCCCGTCCCCTAACAAAACAAAATCGTATTTAAGGAGACCCAGACAGATACAAACTAGACTTTCTAACAGATTCAGAAGGGGCAAGGGGCAGTACTTAATAATAATAATAACAATAATAATAATAATAACAACAATAATAGGAGATGGGGAAGAGGAGGAGGAAGAAGAGGGGGGAGGAAGAGGGGGAGGAGGAAGAGGGGGAGGAGGAAGAGGAAGAAGAGGAAGAAGGAGAGGAGGGGGAGGAGGAGGAGGGGGAGGAGGGGGAGGAGGAGAAGGAAAAGGAAGGAGGAGGAGGAGAAGGAGAAGGAGGAGGAGGAGGAGAAGGAGAAATAGTAGTAGTAGTAGCAGCAGTAGCAGCATCAGTAGTTAGAAAACTACCAAGCCTGGTCCCAAAAAGGCAATCATAAAATCCAAAGTGGGATTTCTATATTAATTAAAAACGGCATATCAGAAGTTCCATTTTTCAAAGACCACAAGAGTTGAAGATACTGAAATCAGAACTGCATACTACTGTCTTATGTCCAGCTTAAACCTGAGGACGGGTGTAGGGTGTACTCAGGTAGTAGAGTGCTTGCCCCAGCCCATGCCTGGGGCCCTGGGTTCCATCTTCCATGCTGCATTAACTGGCTGTGGTGAGGCAAGCGCATAATGTTCTCACTAGGGGGGTGGAAGCAAGATCAGGAGTCCGAGGTTACCTGCCATCACCTAGGTGAGTTTGAGGCCAGCCTAGGCTATGAGAGATGTTGCCTCTCTGTCTCTCTCTGTATCTCTGTCTGTCTCTGTCTCTCTTCATACACACACACACACACACACACACACACACACGCGTCATGTCTCTCTGTCTGCCTCTTCTAACACACACACACACTTGAGTCACAAGAGGTGGTGGCCTTCCATCCACCACCGCCCTCCCACACAACACAGGATAAGCACTTTAGTCTGTCTTATTTTAAAAACAAAGGCCATTGTGGCTGTGTTGGATATAATCTTATCAGAAGGCTCTGCCTGCTACTTAGAGCTTTCACTTTCTAAATGTCATGGCCTTTCAGTCTTTTCTGGATTCAACTCTGCATTTCTGTGGTCAGCTTCAAACACATTTAGAAAACAACATTTAGAATCTACTACTCTGGAATTTCAAAAATGCCTGCTGACACTTCCCTTCTTCACATCATCTCCCAGCAGCAGAATGATCAGGGTTGTATTAAACAGAAAAAAAAAAAAAGGTATCAATGAACTGTCGCTTACAGAGAACTCATCAAAGGAACGCATTGTCCATTTGCTCAATCCTCAGAATGGCACTAGGTCCTGGGGACCTGGAGATGACTATCCTCATATGGAGACAAGTACAAATGTGCCCATGAGGATTCCTTCCCCTTAAACCACTAGAGGTGACGCCCCTGACTAAGATCATGCACTCAGGAGAAATAGTCAGACTCCCACACCCCCGGTCCTGGGCCTCAGACCCTACCAATCCTCTAACCTGGCCTCCTACTCTACTCTGCTGCTTCCTGATGTAGACTCTCCTGCATGGGCTGTATCCTCCTCTGTTAACTTCCTCAGCAATGGGAGAGCTTTTTGGAGTCCCACCATGGCTGGGAAGCCTGGCTACTCAGAACACAGGGGACCACCTCTCTCCAGGGTGGGTTTCCCGAGGGAGCCCCCAGGCTCAGATCCCACTCTGGTAGATTTTGTTTGTTTTGTTCTTAAGGGTGTGTGTGTGAGAGAGTGTGTGTGTGTGTAAGAGTGTGAGTGTGTCTGTAAATGTGACGTTCAAGTGAGTGTGTGACTGTGTGCATGTCTCTGTGTGTTGTGTGAATGTGTGTGTGTGTGTGTGTCTGTGCCTGTGAGTGTGTGTATCTGTGTGTGTGAATATGTGTGAATGTGTATGTGTGTATGTCTATGTGTGTCTGTGCATGCATCTGTACATGTGAGCAATGTATGTACATGTGTGTAAATGTATGTGTTGTGTAAGTGTGTTGTAAGACTGTGAGTATGTGTGCATGTGTCTGTGTGTGTGAATATGTATATGTGTGTGCGTCTATGTGAATGTAATTGAGTGTGTGTGTATGTGTGTGTGAATGCATGTGTATGTGTATGAGTGTGTATATGTGTGTATGCATGTATGTGTGTGAATGCATGTGTATGTGTATGAGTGTGTGTATGTGTGTGTATATATGTCTGTGAATGTATGTGTGTATGTATATGAGTGTGTATATGATTATGTGTATGTGTGACTGCGTGACTGTATGTGTATCTGTAACTGTGTATATGTATGTAAATATGTGTTTGTATGTATGTATCTGTGTGTAAGCGTGTGTATGTGTGTGAATGCATATGTGTGTATGTATATGAGTGTGTGTATGTGTATGTTTATGTATATGTGTGTGTGAATGTATGTGTATCTGTGTGTAAGTGTGTATATATGTGTGAATGTGTGTTTGTATGTATGTGTGTTTATGTGTGTGTATCTGTGTGTAAGTGTGTATATGTATGTGAATGTGTATTTGTATGTATGGGTGTATCTGTGTGTAAGTGTGTGTATGTGTGTGTGAATGCATATGTATGTGTATATGTATGATTATGTGTATGTGTGTGTGACTGTGTATGACTGTATATGTATCTGTGTGTAAGTGTGTATATGTATGTGAATGTGTGTTTGTATGTATGTGTGTGTGTATCTGTGTATAAGCGTATGTGTTTGAATGCATATGTATGTATATGTGTATGAGTGTGTGTAGGCGTATAAGTATGTGTATGTGTGACTGTGTATTTATCTATGTGTAAGTGTGTATATGTGTGTGAATGTGTGTTTGTGTGTATGTGTGTGTGTGTGTGCGCGCGCGTGCACGCATTATGTACAGAGGCCAGAAGAAAGCATCATCTGTCCCCCTTTGTCACTCCCTTCCTATCTTTTGAGGAAGTCCTCTACCCAAACCTGACTCTTGTTTTCTCAGACAGTCCTAGGACCCAACCATTCTCCTGCCTCCACAGACCTCAGAACTTATTTACACACATGCACAAGGTGCCTGACTTGTTACATGAACTCAGAACCCTGAACTTTGTTCCTCTGGATTATACGTCAAGGATTCTTAAAAGAACAGGGAGAGATCTTGTGTGTTTCAATCACTGATATATAACCAGCCTGACCATGCTGAATGAATGAATGAATGAATGAAGACAGACAGACAGTTAGATAGATAGAAGAATAAAGTCCAGGGGGAAAGCAGAGAGAAAAGAGACAAGTGTCCTGGAGTAATCAGGGTATTTTCCTAAGAGGCAATGTCAGGTGGACAGAAGGAAGCTGCTGGGGAAACAGAGGCACAGAGGAAAGGCACAGCAGCAGGGAGAGCCACCGTTGCAGGGAGCAGCACAAGCTCAGGTATGACTAAGAAGCTTGCATGGTCCTGCAGCTCAGTGGTTCCTGAACAGTGTGGGGAAGACATGAGTAGACAGTGTTCCTGAGAACCGCTACTCTCAATAGCTCCACAGAGGCTGAGAGGGCATCGGGAGGCAGGGAAACCCTTGACAAGCAATCACGCTGAACTCTGATTTCAGCCCTTACTGCGCAATCACACTCACCCTCAACGGAATGCAGACCCAGGGGCTAACTGCCCTGCAGTATTGTTTGGGACTGCTTCCCTGATCAGAGCAATCAAGGAAACCACAGCCAAGAGGAAGGAGCCAAACAGGCAACCTTAAAAGCTACGAGTGCTCTTGGTAGGCTGGGATAGGATAAAACACAGCGAGAGTTTTCAATCGGTGATCATTTCGGGTCTCAAAATCCAAAATGCTAGTCCCAAGCAGTTAGGTAAGGGATACTCAATCTGTATTAATTTAAAAGCCCCATTTTTTTCTTTTTCTTTTTAAAGATTTTTATTTATTTATGTATGAGTACACTTGTAGCTGTCTTCAGACACACCAGAAGACGTCACTGGATCCCATTGCAGATGGTTGTGAGCCACCATGTGGTTGCTGGGAATTGAACTCAGGGCCTCTGGAAGCACAGCCAGTGCTCTTAACCTCTGAGCCATCTCTCCAGCCCTAAACGCCACATTTTAAAAGGCCACCATCCTCCTTAGTCCCAGCAGGTCAGAAGTACAATGCCACCAAGTGGTGGTGGCATACACCTTTAATCCCAGCACTTGGGAGGCAGAGGTAGAGGCCAGCCTGGTCTACATAGTGGGTTCCATGACAGAGCTACAGACAGAAACCCTGTCTCAAAGAGAGAGGGGTGCGGAGGAGGGGGACGGGGAGCATAATGCCATAATAAAAAGTATGTAGCTGTCAAGACAATGAACCTGAGAAATGGGACCAGAGGGTAGGCTAGTGGGGGGCTGGTCCAGCAGTAATGGAAGCAGAGAAGGTCACATTGGTGGTTCATAGAACAAAAGGGAATGAGGTAGTACACCTGTAAGCATAGCACTCAAAGGCTTAGGTAAAGAAGATTGGGGCCAGCCTGGGCTACATGAGGAGGTGCCCTCTCTCACAACGACATCAAAATAATAATAATAATAATAATAATAATAATAATAATAATAATAAAGTGAGCAAGAAAGGTTGGGGAGGTTTTTCAAAGCCTCCTGCTTAAAATAAGCAGGAGGCAGCAGAGAGATCTTTCTGGAACGTAGGATAAATTACTAATGCACAGAGAAGGCTGGGGAAGCACGGAGCTCTCTGTCTTGCCTTCAGGAGGGTCGTAGCGGCAATCAAGCATTATTTTCAGATTCACCATGGGAACAAATCTAATAAGAAATGCATGCCTTTATAAAGAAACGTAAAAGCTTTTCGGAGACAGACCCAGCCTGAGTAAGTGGGGCTGAGGGTGGGGACCAGATGTTCCAGTTCCATCCGGATGTCAGCCTGCAAATGAAGCACCTAAGGAATCCGGTCAAAATACAGACTCTGATTCTAAAGACATTAAATCATTTCTAGTGACATCCCGAGCAGTGTCAACGGTGCTGGCTCACTGACCTGAGCAAGACGGTACAGAGAGGGCGCTGAGTTTCTCAAGGCTCGGTGCTCCCAGAATCACCGGGGCATACACTACGGACCGAAGCCCAGACTCATGGACGCTCTTCATGTGCAATGCTTCACTTCCTCAGCATCCCAGGTGTCTCTAACATATGACCAAAGCCTGAGAACCACTGACTCGAGTGTTAAAGAAAGGGGGTGAGGACAGAGGAAGGGGTGCACAGGGTGGGGTGGGGGTATATACTATGGAAATCAGTATTGTGGTTATACACACACACACCCACACACCCCAGCTTACCATTACTGGGTTCATGCTTGAAGGACTCTTAAGTCCGAATACCTGAGACTTAAGAGTCAGGATACCTCAGAGACACGTGAATATCCATGCCACTTGCTACACAATTCACAACACACAGAACCAGCGTCACACAGAACGAGACTAACACCCCAGAGATACTTGTCCCTCCATGATGATTGCCGCACTATTCACAATACACAGAACCAGCCTAATGTCTGTGGACAGGCGAACGGATAAAGACAATGCAGTCCACATGTACAATGGGCTTTTATTTAGACACGAATAAGAATGTGATCACGATGCACAGGAAAAGGAATGGAACGGACATCACTACGTTAAGCGAAATAAGCCAGATTCAGAAAGATAAGCCCCCCCTCCTGTGTGTGTGTGTGTGTGTGTGTGTGTGTGTGTGTGTGTGTGTGTATTTGCCTCTCCCTCTCTGTCTCTCTCTGTCTCAGTCGCTGTGTATCTGTGTGTGTGAGTGCTTCTGTGTGTGTGCTTCTCTCTGTCTGTCTGTCTCTCTCTCTCTTCCTCTCTCTCTCTCTTTCTGTTTCTCTGTCTCTCCCCCCCGCCGTGTGTGTGTGCCTGTGTGAGTGCTTCTGTGTGTGTGCCTCTCTCTCTGTCTCTGTCTCTCTGTCTCTGTCTCTTTGTCTCTGTATCTCTCTCTGTCTCTGTCTCTCTGTCTCTGTCTCTGTCTCTCTCTCTCTCTCTGTGTGTGTGTGTGTGTGTGTGTGTGTGTGTGTGTGTGTGTGTGTGTAGGGCATGTAAATAAAGGTCTATGAAGGGAGGAAGAACTTTAACAGAAAATGAGGAGTCGATGAGATATGAATGCAGAGGGGAGGACTGTTTGAGGAGAGAAAGGAACCAAGAAAAGGAAGTGGGTGAGAAGGCAGGGGGAGTGGGGTAAGAACAAACTGTAATGTCTGAGAATGTCACATGAAGCACATCCCTTAGTACGCCAACTGAAAAATTAATTTAAAAAAATCTGTGAGTGTCACACTCCAGAAAATGTCCCATGTCAGAAATGACCAAAACTAAGACAACACAGGAGAAGGATTTGGGTGACATTCAGTAGGGTGACAATGTGTATAAACTCAGGATATAAATTGAGTGTCTTTAAACAGGTAGAAACAGGATCCCTAAAGATCAGTTTGCACATAGAGAGAGCTCTGAGAGGACTCAGAGGCCACAGGGACGCCTGGCTGACCGCCTGGCCCACTAGGGTTTCAAGCGAGGGGAAGAAGAAAGTCTTTCACACCTACACTCTTCAAGGTGAAGAGCCACAGGGAGAGCAAAGGAGCTCGAGGGGGAGAGAAAACACCAGAAAGGCTTGAGAAGGACAACCTGGACAAACTGCACTAAGTCTTTGCCTGAGGGCATCTCTGAGCTTTGCAAAGGGGAGGAGAAGGAAGCACCCTCTTTCTTAGAATCCGCTGTCACAGGCGGCTCAGCCTGCCTAGGATGCAACTCTGAGGTCTGAGGCGTGAGTTTTTGGCTCAGAGAACAGGGTGGGCTCATGGTTTCTTTCCAGATGTCTTCTGAATTTTAATGTTATTTATATCATGTCTCTGGGGCAGAGTTCGGTGGGAATACACTGGAATCTGTCACCCAAAACCCCTCTGGAAGGAGGAGGCTAGACACTTACTTCAGGGCCCCCGATTTCAGCATGAGTCCCTAACAGTCAAGAGAGATGACAGACAGAAACCTCACATCATAGACCTTAATACAGGGGATGTTAAAGAGCTCCTAACTGAAAAACAAAATGAATCCAACCCGAATTGAGTCAGGGAGGCTAGAGTCATGGCCACTGCATCTCCAGACTCAAAGACTTTATTATTTGTTATTTATTTATTTATCTGAGCCCTGGCTATCATGGAAGTCACTATGTAAATCAGGCTGGCCTCGAACTCAGAAAAGTCAGCCTGCCTCTACTTCCCAAGTGCTGAACTTTAATGTATGTGGCATTACAACCACCTTAATCCAAAGATTTTATTTGGCAGGAAGTAAAAAAAAAAACAGCCAATGGGTCTGCTGGAGTTACCCACCCTGAGTCTCCTGCATTCTGACAGAAGAGACTGAAGGTTTGGGCCCCGTCAGAGAGCTCAATGGTGAGGGGCAGCCGCTGACTGACTTCTCTTTATGACGTACGGGGGCAGGTGTAAGTAAGACGGCCAAGATCTAATTTAGGGGTGACCTAAAGTTATGGAGTACTTCTCAGGAACGCTGATGGGCCTGGACTGTCCAGTCAGAGAGTAATATCTGAGGAATCTAAAAGGCCAGTGTGGGAGCTCTGATGGTTAATCCTCATTGTCACTTTGACTGGATTTAGACCTAAGAATACGCTTCCGGGGGTAGCTGGGGTTGTGTTTCCAGAGAGGATAACAGGTAACGAATGGCCTACACTGTATGTTGACAGCATCATCCCATGCACTGGGGTCCAGGACTGAATAAAAATGGGACAGAGGGAGGGAGGAGCATTCACCTCGATGGTTCCTAACTATAGACTCGCTACGACCGACCAGCCGCCCTGTGTTCTGGCCGCCATGCCTTCTCCACTGTGATGGACTGTACCCTCAAACTGTGAACCAAAATCAACCCTTCTCCCGCTCAGCTGTCTCATCTGTTGGGCATTTTATCACAGTAATGAGAAAGGTGACTCACGCAAGAGCAATTACACACTGCCCTTCCCCATCTTTGCCATTTCCAACCACCTCTACCTTTCCATGGGGAATTCCTCCGTGAAAACTGAATCCATGATTCAGTTCTCCATGACACGTCTGAAGTCGGAACTAAGCACTCAGTGCTGTATCTGCCTGGCTTCAGTGCTACAGCTACCACAATCTTCCTTCTAACAACCAGGGATTCTGTCAAATCTCCTCAAACCCCAACACCTACCGCACGAGGGAACAGCAACATCCTTCCCCCACAGGCCAACACTGAGACAACTTTCTCTTTTTCCAGTCAAGTACATCAGTCCACATAGTCATGAGCGCAAAGGAGACCCAAAGATGGTCTGTTTTTACAGGAGGGTCACCCAGCCCCTTAACAGAACCAAGCTGAAGAAAGAGGCCGGCCTGAAAAACATACTTTAAACTTTCCTTGTTTGCTCCATGCTGAGAGTGGAGAGGGGAGAACTGGGAAGTGAACGGAAAAGCAATCAGCCCCCAAGTCGTACAACCTACCATACCAAGAAGCTCTTCCAGCAAGCTCCGGTCTGCTGATTCTTACTGACGCAAACAGAGAGCGCCTTGCTATGATACTGTAAGATGCCCACAGCTGTGGCAACTGTTTGTTGGGGCAGCCCACCCTACCGCTGAGCTGCATCAGCTTCTTCACCATTGGCCACTCTGTAGGGCAGCTTTATCCCTATGCTCTGGGGATCATCTGTGTAGCCCGACTTGACTGGAAGTAGCCAGCTTGGTGATTTGTGACATTCGTTCTGTAGCCTATGTCTAGGACAGGATTAGGAAAATTATAAGCACCTATTTCCTTGCTGAAAGGGAGTAGGGATGGGGAATCTTGTCCTTGCAACAGTTCTAAACATTTTCTTTCCTTCAAAAGGAAAAGATTTAAAGGACTTCCTTTCCTTTAAAAGATTTATTTCACTATGTATACATGTCTATATATGAGAACGGAGGCCATAGGATTGGATCTCCCCAAAACTGGAATTGGCTGACATGGGTGTTGAGAACTGAATTCAGGTCCTTCAGTCAAACACTGTCACCACAGAATGACTGAGTCATCTCCCCAGCCTCTCTGAGCACTGTTTCAATGCATATGCGAATGTGTTCTATCTGCAGTGATCCTGGGCACATGTACTTAAACTCTGGCTCATTACTGTCTCTTGACGCTAATGACGAATCTCTACAGAACATCAAAGCCATGCAGAAAAGGCAATTCCATCCCTAGTTCTCAAGGCACATAAATGTTCATGTACAAGGTTACCTCAGAGCAGTGGTTCTCAGCCTTCCTGATGTTGCAATCCTTTAATAAAGTTCCTCACATTGTGGTGACCCCCAACCATAAAATTATTTTCACTGCCACTTCATAACTGCAATTTTCCTACCATTATGAATCATAATGTAAGTATCTGTGTTTTCCAATGGTCTCAGGAGACCCCTGGGAAAGGGTCATTCAACCCCCAAAAGGGCTTGTGCCCCGCAGGTTGATAACTGCTACCTTAGAAAATAAGTCATGGCTGGCATCTGTATCACTTATTAACTTAATACGTAAGTGAGTTTATGCAGGCAGACACACACATGCATGTGCGCACACACACACACACACACACACACACAGAGAGAGAGAGAGAGAGAGAGAGAGAGAGAGAGCTAATACACATCTGCATTGCAGATTAAAGATTTATTTTTAACTACAGTGATGAATTACTTCCACCTGATCCTCTCTGCTCAAAAATACCTGACTCCAGACCACATTTATTTTTCATCGCTTGGGGAAGAATAGAAAATAAAATAAAATAAAATAAAATAAAATAAAATAAAATAAAATAATAAGGCTACATTGGTTTAAAAAGCAGGGGATGGTTTTGTGGGATTTGAGTTCCTTATGTGCTTACTAACCAGGTCAAAAGCTCAAACCCCAGGCAGAATGCAAGCAGTTACCTCAGACAGTGGGTGATGGAGGTGTTCTGTTCCACATCAACAGAGAGGTCAAGAAAATCTTCGTCTTTGCTACTCACCTGAAGCAAAAAAAGAGGGGGGGAGGGGTTAGGTACAAAATACACAGCAGACACTGTAGCCAAGACTTTGAGTGTTTATAGGTGGCCCAACATGTGGCAGCAGTAAAGTCGCATGTGGCTATGAATATCCACCAAACCAGAGTTAGTTCAAAACCTCCCAACCCAATCCCAGTTCAACTTCATTCCTTCACAATTCTGATTCTAAATGTGGTAACTAAAACTCAACCAGGTTTCTCTCCCTCTTCATCCATATTCCTCATCATGGCCACCCATGAGCATCAGACAGGCATCTGTGTAGCCCATTCTGGGAGAGGATAGGGACAGAAAAAGTCCAGGAGATAAGAAACCTCCACATGGTGGCCTTTCACCAAGTCCAGTCCCTGAAGCCCCTTCTCCAGTGCCCATTCAAGCCCTGTGGACTGTCGAGCTAATCCCCATTGAGCTGTCCTTAGGAAAGAGGTTCCCATCTGCAGAGTCCTGTGCTGTCACTCGTGAGCTGGTCACACAGCCCATCCTGATAGAGACCACTATCCGCTAACCCAGCTCACTGCCCCAGCCCTTCACATGTCAGTCAAAGCTCCCGGAGTGACTGGTGCTTTCCACTCACTCGCCAGCAACCCTGAGGTTTTACAGTTTTGCTAGTGTACTGAGAGGGATGAGCTGACCCAGCCACAAACTTGGATGTTCAGTCTGCTGGCAGGAAAGTGAAGGCCGCACTCACTTAAAAGGTAATGTGCACCCACACTCCAGTGAGTATATGGGCAACATAAGCTAGACTTGGCTGGTTCTCCCCCTCCTCCTCCCCCTCCTCTTCCTCTTCCTCTTCCTCTTCCTCTCCTCCTCCTCTTTCTCTTTCTCTTCTTCCTCCCCTTCCTCCTCCTTTGCCTTTCAGGGGGCAGAGCTGGGAGTTTTGGGAAGTACACTATGTGAAATTCCCAAATAATCAATAAAAACATTATGTTGGGGGGAAGGGGGGCAGCAGTGACCCTATAACTGCAGACTCTAGGAAAATGACCTAGAGAAACACTCAAGAGCTACAGACACATCCTCTGATGCTATGACAGTAAATATAACAGTGTGGGCTGCCCCTGCTGACTCTGAAAGATATGAATTAAGGTCAGTTACTCAGCCTCTCTATACCTCTGTCTCCTCACTGGGCTAGGAAAAGCATCTCCTATGACTGCTGTAAGGTAAGATGACCTATGCAGAGAGCCTTATCAAGTAAGTGTTAACTGATAAGTGGAGCCCGACTATAATCCCAGGACTTGAGAGCGGATGAGGCAGACAGATCTCTCAGAGTTTGAATCCACATAGTAGGTTCAAGACTGGCCAGGATCATGCAGTCTTTAATAAAAAACAAACAATAACAAAGTCACTGGGTGTAATGGTGTGCACCTTGGATCCTAGCACTTAGGAGGCAGACTGGCGGAATTTGAGGTCATGCTAGTCTAAATAGTAAGTTCCTGGACACTCAGCATTAATACACAGGGAGACCTAGCTCAAAAATGAAGTGTTCAGGAAATGTTCACAAAGCTAGAAATGGTTTGCTACATGGTAGTTACATTAAATGAAAAGATATGATACATATCTTTTACATATGATATACACTAACTGTTTAAAAGGTATGGTCTACCTAGATGAACGGTCCTATGCTATACTTTCTCTTGTTATTGGTGAAGCCATCTTAGCTCCAAGTCTATGACTGACTACAGGTCATCTCATCAAGAGGACATTGCCATCACCACACCCTCCAGCCGGGAGGGAGGGAGGGAGGGAGGGAGGGAGAGAGAGAGAGAGAGAGAGAGAGAGAGAGAGAGAGACAGAGACAGAGACAGAGACAGAGACAGAGACAGAGACAGAGAGAGACACAGAGATAGAGAGAGAGACAGAGACAGAGACAGAGACAGAGAGCATGTGCGTGCATGTGTGCATGTGTGCAATATTTTGAGACAGTGATTCACTATGCAGTCAAGCCTGGCCTTGAATTGAATCTTGATCCTCATGCCTCAGCCCTGTGAGTCTTAGAATTCCAGGTGACTATAGACAGACGGGCATATGCCAGAGCACCCAGCTCTTTCCCCATTCTTAAATCCAAGTGAGCCCCAGAACTTGTCTCAGCCAGGGGAGACTCTAGAAGACACATTATCAGCAAAGGTTAATGAGCACTGGTAAACTGCTTTTCCTTTTCTAAAAATTATATCACATGTATATCTGTGCATTATATGTGTTTCTGTTGCCTCTGTACAGACTAGAAGAGGGGCTAGGGTCCCCTGGAACTGGAGTTACAGAGAGTTGTAAGCAACCATGTAGATGCTGGGAACCGAACCTGGGTCTTCTAAAGAGTAGCTAGTGTTCTAAGCTGCTGATCCATCTCTCCAGACCATGTAGCCTCTTTCTGGCACTTCTGCCATCACTGTAAGAATGCTAAGCCCACCTGACCCTGCATTCAGGAAGAAAATAGAAGACTCCAGGAATGTGGTCTCAACTTAGACACCCACCTAAAGCGAATGCCCTGGCCAGCCCATGGACAGGGGCATAAGCCAGCAGACCACAAACACACAATTTCAGCCAGAGCCAGCCTAAGCCACCTGGCCCTAAGCCAACACACTTTGCAGAGGTTATAACAACACGTGACAGTTGCACTCGAGCCTCAGAGCTTCGACAGTAGCTGGTAGCCAACACCGGAGAACTGATACAAACACACGGCATAATATATTTTCTGTTTTCCTTACTAAAGCTCAGAAGGTTGGCTTTGGCAGTAAGTAACTAAGATCCTGGTTTATTAATATGTACACACCCGGCTCTGCGTCTGCCCTTGGGGTACCGAGACGGTTTTCAGTGTGACAGCTCTTCTCTGTTCTGGGAAGTGAAACACCTCTCTTTCATTCGGGGGGTAAAAAGGGGATATATAAATCTTGGGGAGTGGGAAGGGGTTTTCAGGGGGATTGTACATTATGGGCTGGGACTGCACTGTTGGGAATGCTTCATTTGCATGAAGAGGAATTCCAGGTGCTTAAACCTGTAATTTGACCATCAGGGGAATATGACAACTTCAAAGCAGGTTGTAGGGCTAAGTGCCCTGGGGTATGCAGGCCCACAACAGGGACTGAGCAATCCTTACTCCTGTTAGTCTCATGCTGAGATTTTCAGGGTTTGGATAAGTCTCAGCCGCACTCTTGCTCCAGGTCCTGCTCCACCGTGTCCCATATTCTGCTCTGCTCCCCGACCCTATCCCATCATGCTTGCCCCTGCCACACTGGCCCCTACCACACTGGCCCCTACCACACTGGCCCCTACCACACTGGCCCCTACCACACTTGCCTCTACCACACCTGCTCCCACATCTCCCCCTTTCTGTTTTATTTGAACTTAGAGATTGGCCTGCCTCTGTTTCTGAAGTGCTGAGAAGAAGATTCATTAAGCCAAAGAGAAATCCTGTGAAAATCCAGATCAACAACAATGGTGAATATCTGTGTGAATAAGGATGTGATTGATGACCATTCTTGGTTTGCCTCTTGAAATACTACTCATGCCTGGTAGCGGTGCTGGTGCTGCTGGTCATTCGGGGTGGTGCTGGTGACTGTGGTGGTGCTAGTGACTGTGGTGGTGCTGGTGGTGGTGACTGTGGTGATGGTCGTGGTGGTGCTGGTGACTGTACTGTGGTGGTGCTGCTGACTGTACTGTGGTGGTGCTGCTGACTGTACTGTGGTGGTGCTGGTGACTGTGGTGATGCTGGTGACTGTGGTGGTGCTTGTGGTGGTAGTGGTGGTGGTGGAGGCGGTGGTGGTACTGCTGCTGCTGCTGCTGCTGCTGCTGCTGCTACAGTTAAAGGGGAATGCACAGGTTAAACATGCATATCAGTAGACAGAAGCTTAAGGACCACCTTTTGCAAGTGCTATGCTTGGTAACTGACATAAGCTCCAGTATGTGAGAGATACATAATAACTACATGGATTGCCCAGCTGAAGAAGAGCTGAATGAAGATTAAGATACCTAAGTCAGTGCCCTCTCACAGGCAGAGATATGACTCATTTTCTTTTTAACACATATTTCCCTTTATACATTTGCTAACGATTATTATGTATGTAAATTGATAGAGCATTCTCTTAACTGAAACAGCCCCTCCCTGGGAGAAAAATAAAAGAATTATGGCCAAGTGGAATCACACAAAAATTATAGACGGTGGGGTACAAAGAGGCACCAAAGCAAATTATTCTGTGAGATTTGATGCAACTCTTCTTCAGTTTAACGGTTTCAGGACAAAGGTGGGATTCTCATTATGAAACAGAAGAAAGTTGCTACATTGTTCTCAGTTCTGAAGACAAAGAGCTCTCAGGATGAGAGTGATAAAGCTCTGCTGGGTAAGCCCACCTTGCCGGGAGATCAAAGTCCTATCAGGAATTTTTCCGTCCCCACCCTTAGAAGTCACAGTGCTAAGGAGGCTCGGTCAAGAACTATACTGCAGAATTATTTGAATTTTTGACAAGGAGAAGCTGCTTTTGTTTGTTGGTTGGTGGAGGTGGTTAGAGGATTTTTGAGGGAGGGGGCTCTTTTCTTTCAAGCAAGCTGCCAAGAAAGCATATTCTTCCCCCACACAAGGATCTGGTCTAAAGGAAAATACAGCTTGTCTCCAAGGAAACACATTACTAAAAGATTCCAGCACTCTCAGCGTGAACAGCCTACAATCACTTCTCCTTTCTTCCCTTAATTCTGAGCCTGGTATCCTTCCCTCAAAAAAAGAAAGAAAGAAAAAAAAAAAAACCAGCCCTCCCTCCTTAAAAAGAAGAGAAATAGACCCTACTTGCTCAGTTTTAAATAACTGTAACTCATAAATAGATAAAATCAGCCTAAAGATGATATTTACATTATGAGCAAAGGAGGAGGCCATCTTTATTTTTTTTTCTTATAAAGGACATTTAATTGGGGGGACGGGAGGTATACAGGTTCAGAGGTTCAGTCTATTATCAAGGTGGAAGGAATGTCTGTCACCAAGCAGACATGGTGCTGGAGGAGAGAGTTCTACATCTTGATCAGAAGACAGCCAGAAGACTCTTCTGCCCTGGGTAGAGTTTAAGCATGGGGTCTGAAAGCCCCCCGCCCCAGTGACATACTTCCTCGAAGGCCACATCTACTCCAAAAAAGGAGGCCATCTTTAAATGTGTGCCTACCTCCCCTGATTCCTTTTCTGAATTCATAGGAAAGGTAAGGGTATCTTAGGATTCCACTATGATGATGGTACCCTTGCTGGAACCCAAGAATAAACTAGGGAATGGAGCCCTTGCTGCCCATCTGAAAGCCGGGCCTCAGAATCTCCACTGAGTGCATGAGCCTGCCTCAGCCGGCTCCATGCTCTATCCACGTGGGTCTCAGAGGCTCTGCTGGAGCAGTATGACCCTCTGAGAACTAAGCAAAAAGATTTGCAGAATTGGTTCTGTTAATACGACAGTTCTTTGCGTATTAGTTTGACTCCAACAACAAAGATAAAATCTTAAAGCCACAGAGAATCCCCAAAAAGCCACAGATCTTGCAAGGCAAAAGCTCAGCTTTACAAAGAAAGAGGAATTAAAATAAGCAAATGCAAGATTAAGCTCCAACTGACCTAATAAATCTAAGGACGCAACAAAGGAACAAGCAAAGGAGCAGTCAGACGCCAATGGAAAACCCTGACACCCCAATTCAGAAGTGCCCTCATCAAGGTTGTGTGGACAAGTGAGCTCTGATTACCCCTTAAAATAGGCCCTCCAGACCCACGGCAAAGGAGACCACTTGTCTCCATAAATCCTCCCTTTGGCATCTGGGCTGCAATCATAGGCAACACTTTACTGAGAGGCACTGGGCAGGAAGTCAGCCGCTGTCTTCGGAACTTGAAGTCTGGTACAGAGGTTTTCCACAATTGGAGCAACAAGAAGAGGCTGAAGCAGGGCAAAGGCAAGGGACCCCAGGGGTTAATTTGCTACTCAGGACCAGGGACAGCTTAATCCACTGGGAGATTTCACGAATGGGGGCTTTGGCAATTCTGACTAAAGTGAGCAGACAGCCTGTCCTATGACAGTCCTCAGAGGGGGTCCCCAAAGGAAAGTTCGATTCATGGGTGTTATTAAATCCCAGTCCTGCATAGTCAACAAGCAGGAAGTCCATGGGTCATGCACTTTCTTAGAAAGCCCAAGGCTTTCTAACAATTAAGGCTGGCTAAAAATGGAATGCATCCTTGGGAGATTGGGTTCCCTGCCTCTGGCCGGTGTCCATTGGATGATGGTGACCAATTGGCTGGGACACCATAGAACATCCCCAGGCATGGGTAAAACAAGGATTAAATGATTCCTAGGAGTCTGTCCAGCTCTGGGATATAGGAAAATAAAGAAGACTATTCAAGAAAGAAATATATATATTTTCCTTATCTCATGTGTGTGTGTGTGTGTGTGTGTGTGTGTGTGTGTGTGTGTGTGTGTGTCTCAAATGAGGGAGGGTTAAAGATTTCTCTATCTGGATTCCGAATGACTCACCACACAGAAATGATAAGTACTATAGTGGATATAATATATTAATTATTCACACTTGCTTCATATAATGCATTCAGTTTCAAAACATCAAATTATGGTCTAATTTATACATTGCATATCACTGTAAAATAATAAACATGTAAGTCTTTAATTCTGTTTTCATTTTCTGTTTTATTTCATGTTCTATGGGTGTTTTGCATTCATGTCTGGCTAGGCATAACATTCGTGCGTGGTGCCTACAGAAGCCAGAAGAGGGCTTTAGAGCCACCAGAACTGGAGTTACAGGTAGTTCTCAGCAAGGGTAGTAACTACTGTTAATCTCTAAGCCATTTCTCCTATTTACTCTTATTTTATGACTGTTTGTCCACATGTATGTACCATGTGCATGCAGTGCCCACTGAGGACAGAAGAGTGTGTTAGATCCCCTGGAATTGGAGCTCTGGATGGAAGTGAGCAGCCATGTGGGCGCTGGGACCAAACCTGGGTCCTCTGCCAGAGCACCAAGTGTTCTGACCACTGAGCATCTCTCCAGCCCCAGTACGTGCACATAAAATCAATATAAAGAGATTGTTCGATCCTCCAGAAAGACGCACTACAACATGTAAACAGTTCCTTTAGAACAAATACTTTCATATGATTGAAGAATTGGGGAGGAATATTGAGATGCAGGTTCCTGTCTGACCTAACCCTTCAGGAAACAAGGTTACACGGCAACTTCTGCAGGGTGAATTCTGAATGCAATATTTGCATGTGAGGGATCATTTGTTCTGTTTGTAGGGTTTGTTTTTTTTTTTAAGCTATAAATGTGGCTGAGCCTATTATCAGAGTCATCCTGAAAATCCACGCAGCATGCTGCCAAGGTGGATTTACTAACAATGTTCAATTAACAAGCCCAAAGGAGGGGCCAGCCGCAGATGTGCTGCGGGCTTCCCAGCTGCGAATCCCGAACACAATGCCACATGGCTCTGCTCTCTGCCTCGTAAGCACATGGAATCGTCCTCACTTCCTTCACGGGGCTTGGTTTTGAGATTGTAATTACATAACTGATTATTCATTTTGTCCTTCAGATCGGCGTGCATGGTGGAAATCAGAGAAACAAGGCGAGCACGCATCCACACAGCGATGTACGTGTTGGGAAACCAGTCACTGAATAGAAGAATACTTACCCGGCCA
This sequence comes from Rattus rattus, assembly GCF_011064425.1. Classification (NCBI taxonomy): domain Eukaryota; kingdom Metazoa; phylum Chordata; class Mammalia; order Rodentia; family Muridae; genus Rattus; species Rattus rattus. Next base: position 30,813,616 of record NC_046164.1, read on the forward strand.
TTAGATAGCAAAGGTGATGTGGGGGTCGGCCGCTAAGAGTGTTCACACTCGTGCTGAGAAGAGGGCTCAGTGGGTGAGAGCTCCTCCTTGGAAGCACAAAGACCTCTCTTCAGAACTCTAGCAGCCACATAACAAGCAGGTATGGCCATATGCTGTATGTACCCCATATATGTACCCCAGTACTAAGTGATCACTGCAGTTTGCTAGCCACAGCCTAAGGAAGAAATAACAGGCTCCTGGCTCCATAAGAGACTCTTTCTCAAGGGACCAAGGCAGAGAGCAATAGAGGATGATACCCGGCATCCTCCTGTGGTCTCCATGTGTACGCATGCCTGCCTGCACACACGTGCATAGACACTATACAAAAGTAAACAAAGAGAAACAGATGGACAGAGACACAGAGAGAAATAGAATGCTCACATATAAAATGCTCACATAGGGTACAAACTGGTATAGTGTCGTGGGGACTGGACACATTCTAATGATATGAATGATAAACAATATCTCATACATCTACTTTCAGGAGACCGAGGATAATCTCCTAGAGAAATATGGATTCTGCGGCTAGATGTTATTACAATATCCACGGCAGCATGGTTCACAGTACTCGCCCCAAAGTAAAAGTGAACAGAGAGTCATCAACCATAAACTTGGTGAATGCATGTCATTATTCATCCACTAAGTCACCACATGGCAGTGACAAAGAGTGAGCTAACACATCAGGCAAAGACATAGTGACCCTCACCAGGGATGCTAACCAAAGGAGCCAGGATGCGAAAGGCTACACGACTGTTTGCGTGAACAGCAACAACAACGCAAACCAAACCATGAATCTTAAGGATATGGAGAAAAGCAGGGAGTCCCAGCAGACATGCACGGGACGGAGAGCTCAGAATGAATGCAAAATCTTTCACAGAAACATGGTTTTACAAATATGTTGACTCCCAAATCAACAAGCAAAGGAGAGAGTCAAGTCAATTTCACTAAAAAACTAGTGGGGAAAGTGTGTTACAAAATAATTACAAATAAAAATCCAAGAGACAAAGAGGAAGCTACTTGGTTACTACAAAAACACAAAGCGGAGACCAACACAAGTAACTAACTCTACTAAGCTAACTGCCACCTCGCCAGAACCAACTGCTTTACCTAGGCCACCTGAAGATGAGCAGGTTCCATGACAGCAATCCTGTGCCTGAGGGATACCCTAGAAAGAAGTTACACACACACACACACACACACACACACACACACACACACACACACACACACTCACCCACACACACACACCAGATGTGTGTGAGAGGGTTTCCAGCGCTGTTGTCTCAGAGAAAGCTAAAAACACCAGACTGTCATCAAAGAATGGGAAAATAAGTTGTGGTATATTCCTGAAATAAAATACTACACAACGATAAAAAAAAACAAAACAAACAAACAAACAAAAAAAACAATGAACCACACTGTACACAATCAAATGGCTGAATCTTAAAATCAGGAGAAGAACAAGTTCATGAAGGTGCAGAATTGACTACATGTCTAGGAATAAACACGCAGAGATACTGTCCCTAAAACTTCAAGGCGGTGGGCTAGAGAGCAGGCCCAGCAGCTAAGGCACTGGCTGCCCTTTCAGAGGACCCCAGGTTCAGATCACACCGTCAGACAGCTCACTTCTCCAGCTCCAGGGCACCAGATGCCTCAAGCCTCCATGGGCACCTGCGCCCACATGCCGACCCATACACCTACACACAACTAAAAATAAAAATAAATATTCTCAAAAGCTGCAAAGCAAGAGCTAAAAATATATAAAGCTAAAAGTAATGATGAACTTGGAGACAGGGGGTGAGAGGAGGAGAAAGAGGAGATTGGTCAGAGGCACTCCGGTGGGCGATGGAGTGAGGGATGTGGCGACGTGGGCAAGGTTTTGTTTTTAAGATGCTGCTCCAAAATCAGCTTTTTTCCAAGGAAGAAGCACTGAGCATTTTAGCCATAATCCAGTAGGCCCCATGCCCAACATATTCATGGCTTTGTTTTATGGCTGTTGTTGGTTTTGGTTTGGGGGGTTTGTTTGTTTGTTTGTTTGTTTGTTTGTTTGTTTTGCTTTTGGTTGGTTGGTTGGTTTGGTCTTGTGGGCTTTTTGTTTCCTCTTGGTTTTCTGTTTGTTCTGATAGTCAGTCTTTGTTATGTTTTGTTTTAGGAGAGAAAAAGAAAGAGCATGGACAGGGAGATGGGAATGATCTGGGAGAAGGTGGCGGAGGAGAAAAAGATGATCATAATATACTATGGGAGAAAAAATTAGATAAAATACTGTTCCAAGCCTTCCTCTGCAAGTAAGTCTTTCAGTGTATATGAACAAAAGTCTTTTGGGGACTTCTCAGAAGTAGACCTATGAGAGAACTGCTGGTATTTTATTGCAAAAGTTGCATGAATGGGGAGCCAGTGAGATGGCTCAGGATGGGTGACAGGGACAACAGGACAACAGTGGTAAAGGCTCTTCTACCAAGCCCGATGGCCTGAGTTCAAATCCCAGGAACCACAAGGTAGAAGGAGAGAGCTGACCTACCACCACTACCTTGGCATTTGCGCACGCGTGCATGTGCGCACACACACATACACCCTACCATACATATCATAAACACTCCACACCCTCACATGCATATACCCCACACACACCCAACACACACACCCAACACACACACCACATACCCTCACACCCCCACACTATACATACCATACACGCCATACACACACACACACACACACACACACACAAACCCCACAGCCTAACACACACCACACACACCCATAACATGCACACTACACATACCCATAACATACATACACAGCACACCATACACTATACATCATATACACCACACACCCCTACATGCACACCACACACACACACACACACACACACACACACACAGCATACACACATTCCACACATACACATTCCTAATTTTTAATTAGGTAAATAACATCACAAAGAAGTTTTCAAAATGTAGAAAATACTATATAGGACAAACAACCTGATTTCTTCCACAAATGAATCACAAGTAGGGAAAGGAGGGTGGGGGATAAATTATAAATTAACACTCATACTGGTATTTGGATCATAAATTAACCAACATTTGAACTGGGGAGAGGGCTTGGTGGTTAATCACTTGCTGCGTAAGCCGGACTCAGAGTCTGGACTCCCAGAACCCACGTAAGTGCTGAGTGGCCATGCTCACCCACGTAAATCTCTGCCCAGGAAAACAAGGCAGTGGGGATCCCCGAAGCAAGCCGGCCCTGGAGATCAGCCGTAGCAGTGGGCTCTGGGCTTCAGGAAGGGACGGGGAAGAGCGATGAAGGGTGATTCTGACATCAGGGTTATGCCTCCACACGTGTGTGCACTCGCATACACTCACCCCGGCCACACGTACGCATGTGAAAATAGAAAATTAAAAAACATAATTAACCAGCTCTATAAGAGGACACAACCAGGCAGACTTCAACAACTGAGTGAAAAATAGCCGAATTCTTTTGAGGTGTGAAAATGGTATTGTGCTGTTTTAAAAGACTCAATCTTTAGTGACGTACACAGATGATCAGTAAATGGCAAGTGAAGTGATATCTGCTGTGTGCTTATAAAATGAACCAGGCTGAGGGAGGAGAGGTGTGGAAGCAGGGGAGAGCTAGTCAGGCTCACACACACCGTGCACGGTACTGTGTCCAGTTTTTGCATCCACTTGGACTTTACTGAAAAAGGAAGCATAAAAGATCAGAAAACAGGGAGGGGAGGAAGGGAGGCAGAGACCCAGATAAATAGGATTGTGCCAAATGCTGATCTCTAGACTTATATAATCGCAATATTATTTTGGAAAAAATGTTATAAATTTATCATCTCCAGATGGAAAGGATACTTGTAATTTTTAATCTCCTTCTTTCAAATATTGCGAAATGGGGGCCAGAGAGATGGCTCGGTAGCTGACTGGGGTATGTTCTGAACACACACCGCTCTTGTTCAGAACCTGGCTTTGGGTCCCGACACCTACATAGGGCAGATCCTGTAACCCCAGCTCCTGGGGATCCAACAGTCTCTCGCATCCTACATGAGCATCTGCATGAATGTGGAACACATAAGTTCACACAGGCACACACACATACATACACATACAATAAAAATAAATAAAAACATCTTTTAAAAGCACAAATACAAAAACTGGGAAATTAGTTTTTGTCATGGGATCAGGATAGGATGTCCAACACTTTATGAAATGGCCCTAAACATGCTTCTGCCATTTTTCTCCTAAGTGTTTATGTGCAGCAGGGTTCTCAGCACTAATGATTATAAAAATCAAAATATTGATCACCTCTGAAAAACCCAAAGGGTGTTCTGTATACCACAGCATCAAAGAGTCAGCCGTGATTGACTTCTTTGTGTGAAGATAAACAAGTACACACATCTCACTAGGATGCAAATATGGTTTCAAGCGTAATACATAGTAAAATAATATGGACCCCGGAGAACGACTGTAAAATAAATTTACGATTATTGTAAATGTTTGGTTTTTATGCCTACTTTATAAACCAGTCATATAAAATTTCTTGGGCTAAAAAGAGGTCACAAGTAGAAAAAAAAAAAAGCTAAGAAGGCCTGGTTTAAATCACCCAGGAGGGTTGGCCCCATTAACAGCAGTGGGGCAGACCATGACGAGGGATCTTTGGCAGATTCTGTTAAAAGCTGCTTATCTCTTCTCCCCAGAAAAATGTATATTCAGCCGGGTCTGTCTGAACCAAGAAATCCGAGAGTTGTAAAGAGACACAGACTTGCTAAGGGTTTAGCAGTCGGGATAACTGACGAACGGCATTCATTACAAACTTTGCTGTGTGTCAAGCACAGCTTGCATTAAACAGACGCCGCCAAATCCACTCTTCCCAGACACCAATGGAATAACGTGCTCACCATCCTTGTTTTACAGATGAGGACAGGAAGACAGAGAAGAAAACTGCAATGTCACAGGAAGGTTGGAAATGTCTGTGCGAGTCGGGGCTAGCATTGAAACTCAGGCAGCTGGGCTCTTAACCTAGCAAAATATGAAGTCACTCTCAAAGTTTAAATATAACAAGCAAATAATGTCACTCTGGGTCACTCCCTAGAGAAGATTGCCTTAAATCCAAATGGCCAGATACAACCAACTACACAGGATCACTCCATAGCTAAATGAACGCTGTGATGGACCTCTCACCTACCCAGCTGACTACAAATAGAAGTGAAGCTTCCCTTCCCACTAAGTAAGATACACCACCGCGGACTCCCAGAAGTCATGGCAATAGTCTCTACATCACTCATGACCTCTTTATGATGAGAACCTTATTAAGTGGGTCACGGTCTAGTCCAATAAGTTTAGCCCTAAAATCCATCCATGGAGTGTAGTAACCCAACATCTCAGGGCATTTGTCTCCAACACTCTTCTCCCGCCAGCTGAGTCAGACATCACGATGAATCCACACTTCTAAGAATTTGCGCCTGAGCTTCTGAGGCATAGTAAAACAGGCTAGCCCACATGTACTGCAGGCAACAGTAATCGTGAGATATCTTAATACACACATACAAGGAAGAAGGACACCCCCGCCCAGTACTCACAGTTTCACAGTTCAAGCATCGAGTTTCGTTAGTGAGTGTTCCCTGAAAAATCTCGTGGACCCAGGTGAGTTCTGGCTTATTATTCTCTGCCGGTTCATTCATGTTGCCATTTTTTAATTTCCCGTTTTGTTTTTCCTGTTTCTTCTCTTCCTGCAGGATGTCCGCAATAGTGTTTAGCAAATAATTTAAAAATTCGTGAGCATCCTGCTGCATGTAGTTATCAAAGAGATCTGGAAAGGAGAAGGTCATCATTTCACACTCTGCATCTTCAAGAGCGAGAAGACATACTTAGCTCTCCGTGCCAAGCTTCAGTAACTATATCCAAAGACTGGACAGCCGTGGCACAGAAATGTATTTCATCTCTACTGTGCAATTACAAATGAGTAACTTCTCAAAGAGTCATTCCTTTCTATTTCCTACCACCCACCAAAAACTAATATCCGGTATTTCCCTACAGTCATCTATAACAACGATCCAAGGTTTAATTCATTCTAGAAAAGAACCAAAATTACGAAACAAAAACCTTGATTAAATATCTCTTGGTTTTGTCTGTATGCATGCAGTGTGGGTGGAGGAGCACACACTCGAGCAGGTACACACTTGTACATGCGTATTAAGAGGGCAGAGGCTGACACAGGCACCTTCCTCAGTCACCCGCACACTATCTTTTAAGAAAGGGTCTCTCCCTAACTCGCTGACTCTGGCATTCACTTATTGGCTAACCAGCTGGCTCCACCCACCGCCTCCTCTTGCTGGGATTACAAATAGGCTACACACCTGCCTGGCTTTCAGCTCTGGGGATCTGAACACTAATCCTCTTACTTGCTTGAGTACTTTATCTACTGAACCCCTAAATAGCGATTCTTAACATGTGACCCCCCCCAATGACTAATTAGTCATTGAGTCACTTTGCCATAGCAACTACATTCTCTTCCTGCGAGCCATATTAAACCTAAGGTCAGCCTGGAAAACTCTTACATGAAAGATGAAAGAAATATGAAGTATATGTGAACAGATAATTTTCCCATAGTGCTCCTAAAACAAACGCAAATGCCCTAAGCCCGCTGCTGCCCCTGCTGTCAGGACAAGCAAGCAGCTAGAAGCCCCTACTGCTAGTCCAACTGCTCACAGCTACACTGGGATGGTTGGCTTCCTTCTTTATTCAAATCACATTTATTCTAGCATACGTAAATATTACGACTTCTAAAAGCTTGCTATCAAATTAAACAAAACTTTGTAAAAGAAACACTGGGTGAACTGTGTAAGTTCATTGGAGTAAAGTGGAATTTAGAGCAGGTACAAGTCACATTAAATAGTTCAATAATCAGAAAAATCAGTGTAAAACTTGTGGAATATACGATATATTTCTATCACCATTTACCCTCCAAAAAACAAAAAAATGCTGACTGGAAACCTCGCCACTGACTTTTGTAGTGTTACTGGCCTCAGCGCTGACAAAACACACAACCAAATTATCTCAGAAGAGGAATGATGTGTTTGGGCTCGAGGTTCCAGAGGGTTCTACCCTTACTTGCTCAGCCCCAGACACGGGAGCAATGGGGTGCACCTCACAGTGCACAGGAGACACAGAATGGGAGATGGACTAGGAACCAGGTGTCCCCTTCAAAGGCTCACTCTTGTGATCTACTTCAAAGCTATGTCCCAAATCCTAAGGTTTCCATGACCTCCTGGAACAACATCACCGTCAGAGAATCAGCAAGCCCAGACGGGACATGTCACATCCAAACTACAGCACGTTACTTCAAACACTCCAGAGCCTCTTTGGGTAACCTGTGCTACATTTACAGTTCATAAGGTAGTGCTGTTGTGCTCAGTGAGTGCATCAACACGTCTAAACCTAGGTGTACAGCACTCAAATCTGCCATGAACAATGTATTTGATCCTTACACTGATCCTTTCCCAGAGTGTGGCATGTTAAAGAAAGAAAGAAAGAAAGAAAGAAAGAAAGAAAGAAAGAAAGAAAGAAAGAAGATAGAAGAAAAGAGAAAGAAATCATTCTAAGTAGGATGTCAAATATCAATTTTTAAATGTATATTCTGTTTTTTTTGTTTCATGTATAATGGGAAAAGAAGAAATGTCTTCTACTGAGCAGTGGTGGGGCACTCCTTTATTCCCAGCACTGCAGAGGCAGATGGGATCTCTCTGAGTTCAAGGCCAGCCTGCTCTACAAATCAAGTTCTAAGATAGCCAGGACTATAAAGAGAAACCCTGTCTTTTCCTTATCCTCTTCATTTTCTAGTTTAATTAATTATTAACTAATTAAATTATAAAAGGAGAGGATAAATTAATTAACTGATTAAGTTTCAAGTTTGCAACAGGGTCTAAACATGTAGGTGGCCTGGTTTAGGTGGCGTGGAACTCACAGTAATGTCCTGTCTCTGTCTCCTGAGGTTTAACATTACACACAGGACACCTGCCCCTGCCCCCTGCCCCTGCCCCCTGCCCCCCCTCTCTCTTAGTCATGTGTGGGGTAGCTATGTAATTGTATGTAACACGTAGGGTATTAGATCTTCTGGAACTGGAGTTACAGGGCTGTGAGCCATTCAGTATGGGTCCTGAGAACCGAACTTAAGTCCTCTAGGAGAGTTCACTCCTGAAATGCTCACTCTTAACCGCTGAGCCATCGCTCCAGTCCCTGAAACATCTTTCTTAAAAAAAAAACACTATGGCTGATCATACTTACTGTCCCTTACAAAAATTAAATAAGCTTTTCATTTTCTGGCTACACAGAACCGCTGCTGTTCCCCATCCCAGAGCCTCGAACCCAGGATGACTGCAGCAGGACCGCTGCTGTTCCCCTTCCGGTTCCCTTGCCTGGAGCCACTAACCCGCGATGACCGCAGCACTCACCGTTCTCTTTCCTCAGCCTTGAAATGAACTTCTTTGGTGGGATGACGCCAACCTTCTTCTTCTGCGTGGCAATGCTGTGGAAAAGGTCTGCCAGGCACGTCAACAGGTTTTCCTTCTTTTTTTGCTGGGCCTTGTATGCCAACACATTCTCCCGGAACGGCCGGCAGAAGTACAACGCTTGGAGCACGGAGTTACAGTAGCATGTGTTTCCAAACTGCCAAAGCACAAGAGGAGTGGCTGGAATCACATACATATATGTGTGTGCACCTCTGGGTAGGGGAGGAGAAGGAGATGCCAGGATCCAGGAACCTGCCAATCCCTGCGTTCCCATATCAGCGCCCAACAGGGACAAAAGGTGCAGCAGTGGTTCTCACCTTCCTGATGCTGCGACCTGCTGATGTGGTGTCCTCCCACCCCCGACGATAAAACGATTGCTTTTGCTATTTCATTACTGTAATTTTGCTATTTTTATGAATCGTCATATAAATAGCTGTGTTTTCCGACCATCTTAGGCAACCCCTGTGAAAGAGTAGATGGAGCCCCAGAGGGGTCGGGACCCATAGGTTGAGAACCACTGGGGTAGCATCATATCTATATCTATCTATCTATCTATATATATATATATGTGTATATATACACACACACACACACACACACACACACACACACACACACACACACCCTTAGCTGTAGTTTTACTTGCTATGCTTTCAGTTATGGGGAGTCAACCCCAGTCTGTGAACATTAAATGGAAAATAAGTCACCTGTAATTTTCTATTGTACACCATTCTGAGCGCTGTGATGGATTCTCACATCATCCTACACCAGCCTGCCAGGGATGCGAATCACCCTTTAGTCTCCTAAATCCACAATATATATGGTACCTGCCCACTAGTCACTTGGTAGATATCCCGGGTATCACAAGTAACCTTTATATTACTTAACAATGGCCCCAACCTAGTCTTAAGAAACAAACTAATACTGATAATTTACTGTAATTATTCTATTTTATTAGAACATAATTTCACCTCTTGTGCCTAGTGCATAAATTAAACTTTATCACCAGTGTACGTATATAGAAAAAAAAACAGTCTATATAAAGTCTATATAAAACCATTCAGTTTTAGGCATTCATTTGGGGTCCTGGAATGTGCCCCCCATAGACAAGAGAAGACTATTAACTCTAGTGCTTTTCTGATCCATCAAAGTCTATAAACTTATAATAAGTACTCTGTTTAGGAATCTAATGAGCTCTGGTGCTCAGAAAAAGACAAGGAAGAAAACGCACACAGCACGGAGACTCAGAAAAGCAGCTGGCTGAAGAAAAGACACAAAGTGATATAAACACGCTCCCCTGACCTCAGGTGTGGTGATGCACATTGCGGTCCCAGCTCTTGGGAGGCTGAAGCAAGAGGACCATTGCAAATCAGAAGGCAGCCTGTATTACCCAATAAGTTCCAGGCAGCTTGAGATATACAGGGAGAACCTGTCTCAAAAAGCAAACAAACAAACACCCTCCCATGACTGTAAAAATAAAAATCCAAATCAAAAAGAAACTGAAGCTCAAGAGGAGATGTATGTATGTGCATGTATATATACATATATATGTGTATATATATACATGTATACATAGGTATGTATGCATGCATGTATGTATACATGTATGTATACATACATATGCACACTCACATACAATGCAGGGGGGTGGGTATTGAAGGAGTTAAGAACCGCTTGCTCAACCAAAGCCTTTAAGGAACAGAGCTTGTTTCCCTCTGTCAGGACTGCAGTGGCTGCCACCCCACAGTACAAAATCTCATGGACTCCAACACAATGGAGCGAGAAGTGTCTCCATTGACCACCCTCCCTTCTTCTGAGTTACCCTGCCTCGTGTTTCATCCAAGGTGGCAATTGTCCCAATATGTATGGTATCACACAAGCCCCTGGTCCCTCTGTAATCAGATTAGGGACCACACAGCAACACTCTATCCCTCTCCAGTCAGATTTTGACTTTGGAGGGAACGTCATTATCTCCCTGGTTTCTAAGTGACTGAAGTCTAACTCTGTTGGAGGCCCTAGCTGAGACCTGTACTTTAAGGCTGTTCCCACTCAATCAATAAACAGGAAGAAATTCCAAAGAAATAACAAGAGTCGTAGCCTAGATCACAAAATCTAGGCTGTAGAAGTCAATTGGAGCACAGACACCTCTGAATGGCTTTGCGGCTAGGCCATCCCAGACACAGTCATGTAGCAGGTGACAAACCCTTTCACACAGAGGCTGGTGCTGTCATAAATTACCAGGTAAGGAATCATAATTGAAGCTATTAATAAATACATCTCTCATAATTCTGCTACAAGGAAAGCAGCAGCCTTAATTCTTTCTCTATAGTCTACATTGGTATTTTCCTTAACTAGAGAAAAATTCTCATGAATTGAATAACTCTCTTCAGAGAGGTAAGTGGAGGCCCATGCACAGTGGCTAAAGTAAACTGTATTTAAAAATACTGGGTTTTGCCATTATGATACCCTGTATTTCTAGGTCCTTATGTAGCCTTCCTCTGTCCGGTCTTCTCTCTGTTTCTCAATATCTTTTACCCAGCCACCCTTCAGTCACTATTGGCCTAATCTAGTGGTCAACTCTGAAGAAATAAAAGGAATATTTTCCAAGTGTCTGCAATATGCCCCAGCTTCATCAGAACCTCACATAGTGCCCTCCCCCCCTCCCTCTCTCTCTCTTTCTCTCTCTTTCCCTCTCCCTCTCCTGTTCATCTTTCACAATTAGTAAATGCAGAAATGGAGGACCAGAAAGGCCAAGTTCCTTGCCTAGGATCATACCATCACTTAACAGTACTGAGAGAATTCAAATGTAGCACTTTCCTTTATACCCAATGTAGCATTTACTTGCAAAGAATGTGTCCAACTTCTTTCTCCAAACCCACCTCGCAGTAGGACACTGGCAGGCTAGCAGAGCAACTGCTCCAGAAACCCACATGTCTATGAGCTAACACACTTAGCACCTAAAACTTCTATTCAATAAAGACACAGTAACATAGAAAACTCATAGGGGTAATGGGCACCCACTCTAGCACATGGTTCTGCCACCAAGGAAGCAGAGCAGTAAGTAAGGAACAGTTTCCTCCAAGATTGAAACCCTCCATCTAGCAGAGAAAGAAGCTCCTTACATAGGAAAGTGAAAAACTCAAAATAGTTTCAGGAAGTCCCTGAAACTGACCAGATTCACTAAACCCCTGCCAAACTAAAAAGAGCTAAACTACAAAGAAGACTCTGACGGAAGAAGCAGAAACCAGTCTCGGTGCTTGGAGGAGGTGTAGTAGTCAAGATTCACTTGGAAAGGACACTCTCCACCCCGCTGAGCTGCCTACAGGCTGTGCAGTGTGCTCCAGGTCCCCAGCTTTGTGAGCTGTCACCATGCTGGGGTGGGCCTTGCTGATGCAGCTGCCTTTGAGTCATTTCTGCTCCTGTAACTCCTCTCCAGTACTCCTATAAGTAACCCCAATAAAATTCATTGGTTCACCAAACTAAACTTTGGTGGTACCTGTAATTTGGCCCGTAGTGAGCTCCCTATCTGGGATGACTAATGTGTGGGTTGCATCTCCCTAGGAAAAGTTTTGTCACACAATAATTGGGGCCAAGTAATTCCGGGATAATTGACTCTTGGTTCTTAATTGACAGTCCTCTCCTACCTCAAGTGGAGAGTCTACTCTATCTATAGATCTCTAATACAAGCTATATTATTAGCCAAGCACAGGTAGCCAGCCACCAAGTCTTAAAACGCAAAGTGTACTGACAAAGACTGAGAGGTTCACACTGTGAAAAAGGAGGAGAAAATAAAGCAGGCGTGGCCACACAGCTAACGAAATCACTCGGAGGTCACAGATACAAAGGGAAGACCTTGAGGCATGTGAGAAAGGGATGCAAATTCAATCAATAATGTAGCAATTAAGTCCTTTGCTGGGGACAACTACTAGAACATTTTTTTAAAGTAGATTAAAATGCCCTTCTCCAGCATTTGACTCCACAAGTAATTAAAGCACAGTCATTTGAATAGAGATGGCAATGGTGGTGGAGAATCGGGCATGCTCAGAGGGAGGCAAGAAGCACTGCAAGTTCAAGGCCAGCCAGGTCTACAAAATGAGTTCAGGACCAACAAAGCTACACAGCTAGATCTTATCCCCCAAAACAAACAAACAAACAAAAGTCCGCAGAGTTACATCAAATACCCTAAAACATTGGAAACACAAACTACTTACATTGGAAACAATAAATACTTACATTGACCAATCCGAAGTAGTGTTCATTGATCGGAAACTGCTCTGGTCCAATGTCTTTTTCCAGAGCAGAGGCATTGGTGCCCTACAAGAAAACACAACAACAGTTCTGTGGCATGAAAACAGATGGGGAAGTGGGGTGATAGGAGCTGCTCCACTCCTCAAACAAGCATCCCTTGTCAGCAGGGTATGCCGGATGCGAGACACTACAAGTAAACCAGGAGACTCACTAGCAAGCCTCTCACTGAATTCCTTACCCAAAGTACTTGTTGCCTCAGCCCTGAGCTGTGTGGTTTTAGTCAGCGCCCGTTAGGTATGGATATTTGAGAGAGATACATAAATAACAAGATGACCTTCTAAATATGATACTCCAGACAGCTGCAGCAGCTGCCTGCAGAGACAGAGGGCCTGGAAGATGGGACCATTTTCCAAGTCGATATCTTCATTCTGCTAAGGAATCCCTGACCTCGGCTCAGCCAGGCACTAATCTGTAGGTCCAGGCAGTAATGAGAATGGTGAAGATTCAGACGTACATATCAGCTCTTGTGGGGTTCTCATTTTCATACATGAAGACGGCCCGAAGCACAAAGCAGGCCTACCAGACAATAAACTGGGAGCTGGTTACCACAGTGAAGAGAAGTAAGCTCAAGAGATGGGCTGGGGCCGGCGGGGACGCTACAGCTGAGGGGTGTGTGAGCGTGTGAGTTGTGAAGGCTGTGCACCTGCACCTTTGAGCAGAGAACTCGGGGAACGTCTTACTGAGAAGGCTCTATGTCCAGAGAAGGCTGCTGATAATGGAAGATCCCATGTGAGTCCTGACAGCTGCCGGATGCATCGGATTGCTAAGCACAGCGATGATGCAGCACGGTAAGTAACACCAACAGTCCTGTGGCAAGGACTGCGGTTTGCCCTCATGATGCTCAGAAAAACAAAGAACTATCTGTAAAGACTACTCTCAGTTGTCTACATCTGGAAGTAACTTAAAACCCCCAGAGGGTACACTTAGGAGGGCTTTTTCATAATTAAACCATTTGCAATGGGAAGACCCATTTGAATCCAGATCTTGGGAGGTGGGAAGATCCACCTTTAATCTGAGCCAGGCCTGCTGGCAGTCTATCAAAAGAACATGGAAGAAGGAAGCTTGCTTTCTCCACCTGCTTGTTCTCGTTCTCGCTGGCAAGTCCATTCCATCAGCAGCAGTAGAGCCTATTTCTTCCTTCTAGCTGAAGACCAGCTGAGATATGAGTGCAGCCTCATGAACTGAACAACTCCTGGATTTCCAGGCCTTCGCCTGGGAGACAGCCATTGTTGAACCTGCTAAACCGCAGATGTAACCAACTCCCCAAGGCTGAACTCAGGAATCTGTTTCAATCTTACCAAATGTTGCACAAAGCCATCCATCAGAGCAGTGATGAAGCCCGCACCTGGGGCCAGTCACTGGTGATGGATGGTCATTTCCCTCTGAGATCTGAGTGAGCTGGCTGGAAGGGGAAAAAAGTTCACTCCAGCCAGGGATCCGGTCATCCCTGGGAACAGGTTCCAGATCCCGGGAAAGACACTCAGTCCCCTTACATAAATGGTAGAGCTTATAAGTCATGCATATCCTCCTCAGTGCTTTACGGCTTTTGCATTACTTACTATACCCAATATAATATGAATGCTATGTAAACTGTTGGTATGCTGTATAGTTTACGGAATAAAGACAAAGTCTGAGTGCTCAGTACAGATGAAATGTTTAAAACGTTTCTGATCTGTGGCTATGGAGTCCATGCATGTAGGGGGAGCGGTGGGTAGGATCAGAGTCCTTTGCTGATGTTGTCCCCGACCATATACAGCCTTCTATTTCTCAGGCTATCACAGAAGACTCATAGCTCACAGAAACACGTGGGTTTGGGAGACAGAGAACAGAAAGCTAAGTGTTTTATATTCAGAAAGTAACACCACTGGGCCTGGGGGTGAGGGATGGTGTATTGATTTAAGAGTATATACTGCTCCTGCAGAGCGCCTGAGTTTGATCCTCTGACACCTAAGTCAGAAGGCTTACAACCTATAACTCCAGCTCCAGGGGATCTGGTGCCCTCTTAATTCCACCGACACCTGCACACACATATACAGGCAGACAGACAGACAGACAAGACACACACACACTCACACTCGCACACGCACACATGCATGCATGCACGCACGCATGCACACACACACCCGAAAATAAAACTTTAAGAGATTTCTAATGCTGTATGTTCTTTCGTTTACTCTTTATGTGTATGAATGCTTTGCCTGCATGTGTATAAGTGTGATCTGTGCTTACCTGCTACAGGAGAAGGTGTGAGATCCCCATAGGACTGGAGTTACAAATGTTTGTGAGCCACCACATCGGTGCTAGGCTAAACCCAGATCCTCTACAAGAGCAACAGTGGCTCTTAACCATTAAGCCATCTCTTAAGCCCCCGGTGCTGTATTTTAATTCATATAGCAATCATCCCCTCCTCAAGAAAGACACAGCCATGAAGTAGACTGGGAACCAGGCAAAATGGTCACTTGCCACAAAGCACATGTTAAATAGAAAATAACTCAAATCCAAGTGACCAGAACAGCGGTATGACAGGGTCTTTCCCCCACTCTCACATTTCTGTGTGATGTTTCCCTCTCTGTCTGCTATGCCGCCATTCTAGACTCCTTTACCCACCATCTGAGTGAAGATTCAATGCTCAGATGGAAGCCAGTCTCAGTGCCTTTCCTCAGTGTTGTGAAAACCATTGTCTCCACGATAACATGGCTTCACTGTAGCCAACCTTTTGAAATAACGGATCAAATTATGGCAGGATTTTGTGGTACAAAGAACACCAACATTTTTTTTTAATAATGTTATTTCTAAATCATAAAAAATGGATATTAAATAGACCTATATTTTTTCAAGCAAAATTAGAATATTTGCCAGTGAGAGCAGGATTAATGGAGGATACGATGTATCAGTGGTTGGAACCGGATCTCACTAGATCTTTCTTTATGAAAGAAGGCAATGTAGAGAAGTTAACACTTGGTTTTTGCTAGTTAACTCTTTGATTGAGCATGGCCTCGCCTGTCTTAGCACCAATTTTGCCATTTGTGGAAAGGAAGCCTGAAGTGAGGGTGAAGATTTGTACTAAGGACAGAGAGATCCTGTGGTCACACAGTATCTATCCACTTGCACAGATGGAAGGATCACCACACACATAGGGCAGGTGACGATTCTGTAGCTGGTGAGACCCGGCTTGTCTCTGTTATCGACACCTCCTGACTTCTCCTCAGTTCAGATTGCTCACTCTCTGACCCTACACACAAGATTGTGAAGGGGCCAGGGGGAAGCTGCCTGGGGCTCTACAACTTCACTCACTTGTCAAACACTCTCCTTTCTGAAGTCAGCAGCCAAAGTCCTTCTCTCCTCTCCTCAGTGGCCCCCAGTCACGGAGGACTCACCATAGGCCTCAGGTTTTGCCATTATCCTATGTGGTTTCAGCATCCATGTGGAGAGGCCTTGTGGCAGAGCTGCTCTCCCAAAATCCTGACATCCTCTTTCCTCGCTATCTTTTATTCCACTGTATTCAACTCCAGACACCAAGCACAGCCCTGCCCACTCTGTCTTGAAGTCTCCCATCATAGATATACCTACACTGTGCTAAAATTGTACTGCTTTAGATATAAGCTAATGTGGGAGCCTTGGTCCCCAGGCGAAGGCATGCTGTAGGCTGGGTTACTGTGTAGTTCTGGGACGTTAGGAGGTGGGGTCTAGCTGGAGAAGTCAGGTAACTGAGAGCATATCCTTGAGGGCTGCATCGTGTCCTGGCCACTGTCTGCACTCCCTTTTCTCCGTTTTCTGGCAACCACAGTGTGAACTGTTCTGCTCAGACACACCCACGTTCTAACACTGCTGAAGCTATGATCCAAACAAGCAACTCCTTCCTTGAAATTGTTCTTCGGTAACGAGTACAGTGCTGAAGAGGTAACTGCTCCACTCTTCTGCTTTCTTATTTATCATAGGATCTACAGGCCATAACTTCAATTAGCCTTCCACCCCCTTACCCTGCCCACTGGACCTCCCACCCAGCAAAGTAGGAACCCATTATGAACCAAATTCGCCATCCTTTTCTGAACATACACCCAGACAGGCATGCAGTACTTAAGGGAAAGAGAGGTCAGACAACCATATCAACTAGATTCACCCAAATTCCTCCAACTCTGCAGGCCTTATAAATAGCATTCAAGCTGGATACAGTGAATCACACCTTTAGTCCCAACACTGAGGAGGCAGAAGCAGGTAGATCTCTGTGAGTTCAATGCCAACCTGGTCTACAGAGTGAGTTTCAGGACAGCTGGGGGTACACAGAGAAACCCTGACTTCAATGAATAGATAGATAGATAGATAGATAGATAGATAGATAGATAGATACATACATACATACATACATACATACATATATACATACATACACATACATACATACATAGATACATACATACACACATATATACATACATACATAGTTACATAGATACATACATATATACAGATAGATACATACTACATATATACATACATAGTTACATAGATACATAGATACATACATACATACATACATACATACATACATACATACATACATACATAGAACAAAGATACTGCATTCCAACATCATAGAGTGAAATTGCTCCTCACATCACAGTGACTGTTTCCAAATTTCTCAAGACTCTAACACATTAGCATCCCCTTCACCTCTCTCTAGCTTAATAGGAGAAAAAATGCACCAGAAATCAGTGACTCCCACTGGCTACTCAGAAGCCTATGTGTCCCTCTGTTGTAAACAGTGACTATGCTTCCATGATCAAGGTGTCTGTCCTCCTCAGCTCCAGGATCATAAACTCAGCATCCTTCAGCATCCCCCATACCTCACGTACTCTCTCCTCTCTCCCCACCCTTGCCGCTTCACTCTACATCTCCTTCAGAGTGTAATATTTTTGAAGTGTTTCTGCCAAAACACAGATGAATCGGAGGTTTCCTGAGATTGGGGAAGGAAGGAAAGGGACTGAAGGTGGTAAGGTCATGTGTGGGAAGCTGAGTGACAGGTGTGGGTGGGCTCCCTGGGTTATTCCGTTTATACGTTTATACCTATAGTCAGTCAGTAATGCATCTCTTAACTGTGAGGACACGTAGTGAGAAAAGAGTTATTTGGGCCATTTTATCATTAATTGACATCATAGAGAATACATACAAAAAGTACATACATGCAAAGTACAGCCTACCACCTACATAGGCTATATGAAGTACATATTGTGTGTGTGCGTGTGCATGTGCGTGTGCATGTGTGTGTATGGAATATATATATATACATATATATATATATATATATATATATATATATATGTCCAAGAATCTCCTCTATCCAAGGGCAGAGTTTATATATATATATATATGTGTGTGTGTGTGTGTATATATATATATATATATATATTCAGATGAAGAAGGCGCATAGAAGAGCTGCCACAATGCCTCAGTGGTTATGAGCACCTCCTGCTCTTGCAGAGGGCGCAGGTTCAGTTCCCATCACCCACAGAGTAGCTCACAACCATCTATGGTTCCAGTCCCAGGGAGCGCACATGGAGCACATGAACTCCCTCAAGTACATGTGTATGCACATAAAAATAAACAGATGAAATTAAGGAGACACATCAGGAGCTGTATGAAGCTGCCTCTGGAATTACACAGCACTGTACAGGAAACGTTTTACAAGTGGTGTGCGTTCTGAGAAAGCCCAAGCACAGTGAGATAAATCCATAATGCAGGTACTTAACAGCTTATTATCATCACCAAGGGTGGTGTGCCCTGCATAATGGTGTGTGCTGTACGTTCACACAACAGCAACAGGTCTGTTTCTGCATGTCACCACAGAGACGCAGAGTGTGTCACACTGAGGAACAGCTCCCACTACCCTGTTACAACTATGGCATCGCTTGAGATAGTGTAACAGTGCCCTCCAAGTTCAAATGTTCAAAAAAGAGAGTGCAGAGGCTCAGGAGACTCAGGGGTAAAAAACTTCACACGCCTGGGAAAGTTGAAACTTGCAAGATTCCATGAAGGCCCCACTCCAGAGCTCTGGAAGCAGAAAACTGCTCAGGGAGGAGTCTGTGATCAGTGTAGGGGCAGAGAGAAGATTCTTGGACCTGTTGAGCTGCCAGCCAGGCCCAGGACTGCAGCTCCCATGAGGCCTCACCCTTTCCCGGATGCAGCTGCTTTTGAGTCACACTTGCTCACCCACGCTCTAGTTAAGAACCAAAGTAAAATTTCATTCGTTCACCAAGTTGGACTTTTTTACAATCATTACTTTGGTCTGGTCTGGGGGAAAATACACACAACACGCACACACACACACACACAACACACACACACACACACACACACAGATGAAAGGAAGAAGAGAGGGGAGGGAAAGAAAGGGAGGGAGAGAGAGAGAGAGAGAGAGAGAGAGAGAGAGAGAGAGAGAGAGAGAATTATGCCTTCTCTGGAAAAGTCCCATATACCTCTCTCTATATATATATCTATATAGATATATAGATATATAGATATAATAAAACAGCATATATAAATATATATAAAATCAATCAATAATAAATTGTGTGTATATATAATATACATACATATACATATATACTGCTGTATATAAAGGTAGAATCCCAGTCCACCAAGGACACACTTGTTCTAATTCCCCAAACTGATAAATACAACCCCTCACACGGCAAAGGAAACCTGAGGCAGTATTAATCCACACATCTGCTGGCCAAACAGCATGGGGCTTGCTCTGAATTAATCCAGTGGGCTCGGAATGCTCCCAACTGGCCTCAAGGGAGCATGGGCAGCATGGGCACGGCAGAGTGAAGGGTGCTGTGTGACAACCTCGGATGCTGTGCAGATGCAGGAAGAGACAGGGCCAAGGCGTGGTCCAGTCTCCACCCTGGAAACGCCTGCAGCTCCAACACAATGCAGCCCTCCATCAACTGGGCTTTGGCCCGGTGGAACCTGCTTTGGATTTCAGAACTGTAAGAAAGTCAGTGAAGCCAGCAGGATGACCTGGCAGGTAAAGGTCTTTCTGTGCAGGGCTGGTGACAATGAGTTTGATCCCCAGGACCCATGTGAATATGGATGTAGAGAACCTCAGAAAAGTTGTCCTCTGACTCCCACTCAGGCATTTAGTTATGTATATACCTCTCCATACACATAATAATCATAAATCAACCAATAATAAATTTGTTTTTTTTTGAAGATAGTAATGTGGATTGTGGGTTTTTTTTAATTTTTCTATCTTTATTAACTTGAGTATTTCTTATTTACATTTAGATTGTTATTCCCTTTCCCGGTTTCCAGGCAAACATCCCCCTAATCCCTCTCCCTCCCCTTCTTTATGGGTGTTCCCCTCCCATCCTCCCCCCACTGCTGCCCTCCCCCCAACAGTCACATTCACTGGGGGTTCAGTCTTGGCAGGACCAAGGGCTTCCCCTTCCACTGGTGCTCTTACTAGGCTATTCATTGCTACCTATGAGGTTGGGAACGCAGGATCAGTCCATGTATAGTCTTTGGGTAGTGGCTTAGTCCCTGGAAGCTCTGGTTGGTTGGCATTGTTGTTCATATGGGGTCTGAGCCCCTTCAAGCTCTTCCAGTTCTTTCTCTGATCCTTCAACGGGGGTCCCTATTCTCAGTTCAGTGGTTTGCTGCTGGCATTCGCCTATGTATTTGCTGTATTCTGGCTGTGTCTCTCAGAGAGATCTACATCCAGTTCCTGTCGGCCTGCACTTTTTGCTTCATCCATCTTATCTAATTGGGTGGCTGTATATGTATGGGCCACATGTGGGGCAGGCTCTGAATGGGTGTTCCTTCTGCCTCTGTTCTAAGCTTTGCCTCTCTATTCCCTGCCAAGGGTATTCTTGTTCCCTTTTAAAGAAGGAGTGAAGCATTCACATTTTGGTCATCCTTCTTGAGTTTCTTGTGTTCTGTGCATCTAGGGTAATTCAAGCATTATGTAGATTGTTTAAGCCACTCGGATAATATGAATGGCACAGCAGCCTAGGAAACTAGCACTGTGTTGAATGGCTCCTGTCTGTAAGGACTGTCTGTCCTTCCTCACCTTCATACCTCACCCAACATTTACAAGGTCCTTAGACTCAACCCCAGCACCCAAAAGGAAAAAGAAAGTCTCCTTCTGGAGCTCACCCCCGCATCACCCTGAGAAGCTTCAAATATAGCGGGCTCCCCAGAGGAAGACTTGTAGACAGCTGGCTTTTCCCAGAGGTGGCCTGAAGCCTCCCCTAGGCCTCTTTCCAGGGTTGCAGCAGAAGCCTCTGCAAGGTTTCAGTCAGGAGCCGCAAGCCGTTTCTAACTTTCTGTACCTTGCAGGCTCCCCTTGGAGCTCCACGTGCATTAGTACAGGCTTTCCCACTCACCTACCCACCGGCCCTTAACGTCATCTACTTAAATGGGACATCTCACTCCTCTGGTGCTTTCCCTGCTTAGTAGATGGTCCTGCTTTCTCCAGGCTGGACCCTCCACATCACACCCAACATCCCTGCTGCACTGCTGACAAACTCCTTCAATCTCTCCACTCCATGCACTTCTTTTTCAGCTGCAGCTAGGCAAGAAGGCAGGCTCTCCCATCCAACTCACCAACAGCTCCTACTATAGCCTCTGCTGTCCCCTTTAGCCAGCCCTAACAGCGGCAGGAAAAAGTGTTCTTTTTAAACACAGAATTGTTTTGGAATTCCCCCTGGTGGCATTCAGGGCTGTCACTAAGCTCTCTCGTCACTCATCCTCTGCACACCCTGCCTAGACCAATGGCCGCCCTTCAGTCCCCAGAGCACACTCTTTCCTGGTCCCTTTCCCCTGCCTGGGCCTCAGAAGACTAATTGAAAGGCCAACTCTTCTGGGGATTCTCACAGAGCAGCCTCTCTCTGTTAAACCAGGCCTGTGGCAGGCAGGATGACATCCCTCCCCAGTTGTCCTATCCCTGGACTCCATCAAGTTACCACGCATGGCAAAAAGGGACTTGGCAGGAGGCTCTGTGTCCCCAGAGGTCAGAATAAGTGAAGATAGGTGATGGTGGAAACAGAGCTCAGAGACACTCAGACCACTACAGTTCTGGCCCTGGAGACAGAAGGGCCTGTGAGTCAAGGAACAAAGACAGCCTACAGAAATCCCAACAGCCAGGAAGCAGGAGCACTCTAGGGTGAGCAATCTGGCCACCCTGCTTTTTATGAGCTGCTAGTTTAGGCGGGGTGTGTGTGAGCGCGCATGTGTATGTGTGCATGTGTATGTGCATGCATGTGTGTGGTATTTGTGTGTGTGCATGTGTGTGTGTGCATGCATGTATGTGTGATATTTGCACATGTGTGTGCAGGTACACATACTTCTGTGCATGCATGTGGAAGCCAAAGGAGGACACTGGGTGTCATCATCTATCACTCTCTACCTCGCTCCATTGAAGCAGAGTCTCTCCCTGAACCTAGAGTAAGGCTGGCAGCTAGTAAGCCCTAGTGATACTCCTGTTTCTGCCTCACCCCTCAGCATTGGAATAACAAACTGTCACACTTATGTTCTTACTGAGATGCTAGGATGGGAGCTGAGGTCTTGTACACTTGTCCATCAGGCACTCCTGCCTACCGAGCCATTTCTCTAGCCATTAGGGCAATTTTTTTATACCAGAAAGAAGAAACTGATACACCTATTCCACATCTCTTCATACTCATTGTCTCCCCCAAATATGACAGTCATTATCATTATAATCATTATAATTTGATTTAATCCATAAGAACATATGATGTGGTAACCTTCCTGATACCACATTCTCAGTGAAGAGCACATAGTAGGTCCACAGTACCTACAGGATGGATGAATGGTCAGGCAGCTGGGCACAGGCAGGGATGGTTAGGGATGTCTGTGATGCAACTGTGTGCATGATAGTGTAGACCCAGGTCTGTATAGTCTCCCCGTGTGCTGTTCAAGGAAGCGTAAGTGGTATCCTCCATCACTTCCCCATCCTCCCATTCCCTTCATAGACACACGGGAATCGGTTTCCATGGATACAGAATGTAACAGACATTGACATTTGGAACTAAAGTCTTGCTTTTACCTTCTAATGTTTTCTTTTGGTAACATGAATCTTTGTATCTCTTCAACAGAGTGAGGGGTTATCTCCATTAAACGTAAATACATCCATGGTACGGTGGCACACACAAAGGCACCTAACATGATAGAGTGACGGAGGGCCCTTAAAGGTTAATTAGGCAGGAGCAACAGAGAATTTAAACAACCATGTCCCTCAATCCTGCAAATCTACTTAGACATACATAGACATACTCATGCAGGTGGATACAGAGCGTAACGAAGACCTAACTCATATGTGTGACTTCACAGAATGGAAATCCATTTGACTCTTTCATATCAGTGTCCAAGATGGTGCAGTGCAGGTCTGGTGCAACAACCCACAGCGCTGTGGCTACAGAGTCTTCCTAACTTGTCACTTTGCTGTGAGCAAGAGTCAGATGACTAATCTAGCTCCTTCCACTGAATAATCCCTGTCACAGCAAAGGGGGAAAATGAATGGGTGGCTCCCCTTACCAGGAGGCTCTTAAGAACTACAAAGGATACTTTTGCTTATAATCCCTCTGGCCAAAATGAAAGTCATGGAGTCACATAGCTGCAAGGGAGTCTGGCAAATGCAGCCATTACATAAGCATGTGTAGCCAGTTAGAAGTTTCTCATACCTAGAAATAGAAAGTAGATATTAAAGGGACAATCAGCAGGCAGTATCTCAGATGGTCCTTGCAGCAACAGGAAATTAGAAGTACCTCAAACTGATTAAATAATTATGATAATCTACGAAACAAAAACCATGTCAGTGCTTTTATTTTATGGTATAGGGATTGACCTCCTGCATGCTCTACCAACTAATACATACATATGTGTGTGTGTGTGTGTGTATATATATATATATATCATTCCTTTGTAGGTAATACTGCTGTGTAGAAGACCAATGATGAGCGAATTGCAGTATAGTGACAGTGTACCTAGGACATCCCTGGAAATGTCATTTCTTCAGTCAACAGAACAAGTGCCTGCTATGTGCTCCCACTCTTCTCCTTCTGAAGAACAGGGTGAATGAAGCCCGTCTAGCCCTTGTATTCAAGACCTGCATTTTAGAGAAAATTGCCAGAATTCTTGAGAAATTCCTTGCCTTTTGGCTTGAGGGTTTGTTTTGTTTGTAAGGTTTTCATCCATTTGGTTTTTGGTTTTTGTTTTTGTCTTTGAGACAGGCTCTCCCTGTGTTGTCCCAAGTGAAGCTCAACTCCTAGACTCAAGTCATCCTCCTGCCTCAGCCTCCAGAGCAGCTGGGGTTACGGATGCAGACACTGCATCTGACTAACAGTCAAGAAAATACCAGTGATATTGCCTGAGGGTAGGGCTGAGGGGTGAGCCGGTCACGGAGAGGTTTCCTTTTCTTTTTCTAAAGATTTATTCATTTTATGTATATGTGTGTTTTACCTGCATGTTTGTATGTGCACTTGTTGGTGTCTCCTGGCCACAGGGATTAGAAGAGGACGTCAGATCCCCTAGAACTGAAGTTACAGATGGCTGAAAACCACCATATGGCTGCTGAAAGCTGAACCTGGGTCCTCTGGAAGAGCAACACCTACTCAACCACTGAACCATCTCTCCAGCTCCAAGAGATTTTCTTTTTATCCTTTCAACTCTGAAGTTTTTACTATGAAGATGTATTATTTTGGGACTTACATTTAATATGTTTAATAAACGTTTAGTAAGCTAATCCTCTACACTAGAGAGCCAAGGCTACCTCCGTCACTAGCACCTGCCTTTTCTTACCAGTGTTTGTCTGTCTTTGCGTTCTGTCCCTTCACCTCTCTTGGGAGCTCAGAGGTCCTGGTCCTGATGTCCGGCCTGCCTATTCTTCAGAACAACAGAGAAGTGACGCAACCGTGAAGGTTATCAGTATTGCTTCAATCGTGACGCTCATTACCCACACAAAGCCTAGCCTCCTGTTGCAAGTGCCCAGTACAATGGCACAAAAGGCAATCGGAGGCCCTGAAAATATGAATGCTGCATGACCAGAGGCTGAACAAAGAGCCGATCCCTGTGGGAAAAATCACAGGATCCGAAAGCATAAGAAACAAAATTCTTACTTCAGTCAGTGAGAGAAAGTGGGAACCTTTTGAAAAACAATACAAAGAATCTTATTAAAAATAGAATCGGAGCTGGGACCAGTTCCAACAAGACCATAATGTTAGCTTTTCAAAGCATCTCCGGAGACTACCGAGGGTGCTTCCAACACACACAACAAACAACTCCTGGAAGATGAATCATGAGTGCATAGGACGGCACAGAAAGAAATGTCTTTTTAAAACCATTTTTAAAAGCGATTTATAAGGAAAACAAGTTAGGCTTTCTCCAGGGGAGGGAGGTTGCCAGAGAGAAAGAAAGCACAACATCTTGAGAAGGTCAAGGTCTGTAAGAAGTGCTGAGAACATTCCTGTAATGTGTGAGCCAAGACCAGAGAGGCCAGGAGGCATCCGTGGAAGAGAGCTAGACCACACCATGGGCGAAAGACCAGTGCCAGAGAAACAAATGCCCTTGCCCTGGATCTCCGAGAGGCAGCTCACATACGTTAGGACACGCTGCCTCTCTTTCAATTTTGTACAAAGTAGAAAGGGGACCCAGGGAGGGCCCAAGATTATATCTAAATACATACAGAGGGAGTCATTGGTTATAGAGAGTGAATTAAAACAGATGACAGGAGCGGTAGATGTTGCCAGTAAAACCCTAGTTCTACATTCAAAGAGCTACTCTACCAATTAGATGTCTGGAGAGAAATGAAACATTTAAAAAGACTGTCTCCCTGGACTTCCAGTGACAACGATCATCCCACAGACCAGGGACAGGATGCAGCTGGCGATTTCAGAATGAGTCCAGAGCCTCCAGTAAGGCTCAGGAGGAATAAGGAACCTGGTGCCTTAGTAATGAAGACAGCAGTAAGTGGGAAGGAGCATTAACCATGTAGGTACTACTTTGAGGGTTTTCTGTGTACCCACTGCAATCCTTACAATAATTATTCTTCTCTCTCTCTCTCTCTCTCTCTCTCTCTCTCTCTCTCTCTCTGTGTGTGTGTGTGTGTGTGTGTGTGTGTGTGTGTGTGTGTGTGTGTGTGTGTCTGCATTCATGTACATGTGTGTGTTGCCAACCTATGGAAGTTAGAGGATAATGGTGGGTGTCTAGCTCAGTCACTCTCCCCCATATTTTTGAGACCAGACCCTATCACTGAATCAGAGATCATCCATTGGGGTAGACATTGGTGTGATACAGGAGCACCCCTATGTCAGAGGCATCCTCTGAATTAGAAAACATCCCAGTCCTCTTCTACAAAATGTTCATCAAGGGATGGAGAGATGGCTTAGCGGTTGAGAGCCCTGGCTGCTCTTTCAAGAGGAGTAGTCTTTGATTTCCTGCAGCCATAGGGAGGCTCACAACTGTCTGTGACTCCAATCCCAGGGGATACAACTCCCTGTTCTGGCTTCCTTAGGAACCAGGCACGTACCTGGTGCAGACTTACATGCTAGCACACAACCATACACATGGGTAAAACGAAATAAAGAAAACTGTTATAGGACACACAACCTGCTTCAAAGAAATGAACCCACGGAGCTGACAGGAACAGGACATCAGAGGAAAAATCGGCTTTCCATCATTTGTATCCGAGCCTTTACCCAAGAAATAAAATTATGTTAAATTTTCAAAGGCAAAATGAGAACTAATTTTTAAGGAGCGGATCAGTGAACAGTAAATAATAGAATAAGATGCAGTCCTACCCACTCCAACTTCTAAATTCCTGCCTGGCTATTATAAGCAATGTGACAAAGCAAGGGAATGCAGAGCTCAAGGGTGTGCTGACCAGGGGTAGGAAGAACACAAGTGTCTTAGTCTGTCTATACAGCTCACCTCTCTGTGATGGCACTAGGAGGGAAGAAGGGGTCGGGGAGGAACCTGGAGTTGGTTTAGAGAGAGCAAAGGCATATGCAAGCTGAAGTGCATCCACCGTGCCTTCAAACCATGCAAGAGCAGATGGGGCCGAGACCCTGGCAGGGAACTGTCTAGGCCATGGTCCCACCCCTGTCTCTCCCTCTCCAGCTGTCTCCACCCCACTCTGTGGCTTCAATGTCACTTATTCCTTGACCTTCCTCCTCATAGACTGTCACGGTTTGAATATGCTTGGCTCAGGGAATGGCACTATTTGGAGGTGTGGCCTTGTTGAAGTAGGTGTGTCACTGTGGGCTTGGGCTTTAAGACCCTCATACCTGGAAGCCAGCCTGCTTTCAGTCCATTGGCCTTCAGAACAAGATGTTGAACTCACAGCTCCTCCTGCATCATGCCTGCCTGGATGCTGCCATGCTCCTGCCTTGATGACAATGGACTGCACCTTTGAACCTGTAAGCCAGAGGGTTGCCTTGGTCGTGACAACTTACTCTTCCCAGCAGTAAGACCCTAACTGAGACCACAGACCTTTCCTGTGTGTTTCCTTTTGACATTTATCCCGATTTGTAACAGAGTAACTTATTAGTTGACACGTCACCCTACTAGGTGCATGTGTGCAAATTACAGCCCTCAGACCTACTCTGTGCTTCCAGATGTTTTTTTATAAACTTTAACTGGAATACAGCTGTGACCGGTCGGATGTTCATGGCAATTATGTTCCAAGAGAACAATTGGATCATGGACTTGTTTGCAGAGATGTGACCCACAAAATCTAAACTGTTTACTATCTAATCCTCTGCAGAAAAACCCACCAGCGCTACAGATCCAGAGTCTCCTCAGGAAGTGATTATGTCTGATCCGTACGCCATCCCGTAGCAGTGCCTTCTGTGGAAAGAACTTGACACAGCTGCCCACTGAACAAACCTGGGGAAATGGGGAGGAATGGCAAATGGTATGTACTCAGGTCTCCAAGATGCACGTCTGCCTGCTCATGTAATCTCACCCACAGACCCAAAGCAAAGTCCTTCCATCCTACACAGGGAGATGTTGAGGGAGGACTGCCAAGCGCACTGAGCCAGTAAGGGCAGAGCCAGGGACCCAAACATCTGTCTCCAGAATCAGCCGCTGACCGCGAGTCAGGCCAGAGAGTGCTTCGTTCACATTTTTAGTAACTCCTTAGCTGTGAGTGGAGGGAGCGGGCAGATAGCCAGGAGTGTTTTCTGGCTGCTGACTGGGCATATCCCTGAGAGTTATGAATGGCCGTCCTGGTTATGAGCTAGCAAACATCACCACAGAGCTCCCGTACCCCTGAGCAACACTGAACTTGACTCTCCCTGCCAATAAATCACCAATGGGCATGCCCTGTCCCCACCTCACAGGCGAAGGAGGGGTGAGCGGGATGAAGCCGAGCTGAGTCTGAGCTGAGGCAGAGCTCAGTGACGGCCAAACTCCTCAACCCCAGCTCCGGGTCAGAGAACCATTTCTCAGTACTTCTCTGGGCTTCAACAGGAAGCCAGCCGTGCACAAGAAGGCACAGCATGACAGATGCATGACAGCATGAGTTCCTGTCAGTTATGTGACTCTGGAAGGGGTGTCGTTACTCAGAAGCCTAGCATGGTCTCATGTAACGCTGTTCAGCAAAAGCCCATCGTCCACTCCCAGGACAGCTGACTACACAGCGGCACGGAGTCGCCCATACGCAGTGAAGGACACCTGCTGGGTGCCCTGGCTGATGAAAGTCAAAACCAGCTCTACAAAGCCCTCACACAGAAGTGAACTTCAATTCAGGAGCATAGGGGAAACGGCAGAGTCCATGTCTGTTTTGCAGCCAAGAGTGGAGGAGGAGGACAAAACAGCCACCCAGCCACTGACTGCAGGGAACCAGAAACAAGAACGGCACTGGCGATCCACAGCCCCGAGATCCCTCCACAGGATGAGGCACCTTTGGCTCCGACTTTCCCCATCTGCTCTCATCTCATTTCTTTCCCAGGAGGTGGTATTAGGGGCGGGGTCCTCGCAAGGCCTCGAAGGCGGCTCCACACAACTTTAGCGCACGGCCATATCATCTTCCCTCGATGTCAGCCTGTCGTCCCGGTCTCCCCTCCTCCCAGCGTCAGGAGGAGAGAGTCACTATGCTGAGTATTAGCTGCCTTCCCACCTCTAGGAACCACGTACTTCCAGAGCAGGGTGGTACCATTAGAGACGTTAAATATGGCAAAAGAAAACCAGCAATGTGTGGACTGTAAAAGAAATCTAAGGCTCTGCGTCGTCTCCCCTCATGCCAAGGATCATGGTGGTGGAGAAGAAAGGGAAAGAGGAGTGAGGGTACTTCAATGTCACTTGAAAGCCTTAGCACCAGCCCCAGCTCAGCTCAGGAGACGCATATGCATATCTACAAGTGGCCAGAGCAATTTTGTATCTGTCAGGCTGAGTCATAAAGAAAACCGAGGCTTCTGTTTTACGTATCTTTGGGTTTTTATTTCATTTCGCTAGTGATCCTTTTTTTTTTTTTTTATTGTATTTTACTAAAAAAGATATGGCTCTGAGACAGATTGAAAATAAGAACAAAGCACGTTCTTTCCTGTAGACTTTGAAAATAATTGCCCAAAGCAAGCCACGGAAATGAGATTGAGTTGTCTTACACGTCTGAACAGCTCCTCCAGCAACACTTCTTGTAAAAGAGATGCAAGCAAGAAAAAAAAAAAAAAAAAAAAAAAAACACACCAAGACGTCATTTGCCCCCAACCAGCCAAGCGTAAGAGGTTTCTATGTGACAACTGCTAGGGCCCAACTTCCTGCAAAACAAACTGCACCTGTGGCTAGTGGAAGGCTGGCAAAATCTCTCATGGCTACCATTTCGTTGGTAAAAAACAAAGATTAAGAAAACTGCTAGCCGCCAGGCATGGGGGCACACACCTCGGATCCCAGCACTCAGAAGGCAGAAGTGAGTAGATCTCTGAGTTGGAGGTCAGCCTGGTCTACATTGTGCATTCCAGGACAGCCAGGACTACACAGAGAAACTCTGCCTCCAAAATAAATAATAAATTAAATAATAAAATAAAAGGAGGAGGAGAAGAGGAAGAAGAGGAGGAGGAGGAGGAGGAGGAGGAAGAGAAGAAGAAAAGTGCTAGTTAGTGGAGGCCTAGTGAATGAGGGTGCTTTTTACAGAGTACAGGGTATAAATGAAAAGGGCTGGTAGGACAACCCATGTGTACCGAATAGACTGTGTTTTTAAAACCTAGAAGGAAGAGACTGAAGGTGATGGCTTAGACGTTAACCATACCTGTCGCTCTTGCAGAGGACCTGGGTTCAGTTCCCAGCACCACATGGTGGTTCACAATCGCCCTACCCTCCAGTTCCAGGGGATCTGATGCCCTTTTCTGACCTCCAAAGATGCCAGGCACACACATGGTGCACATATGTATATACAGGCAGAGCACACACATACATAAAGATGCCAGGCACACACATGGTCATATGTATGTACAGGCAGAGCACACACATACATAAAGGAAAATAAAACAAAATAGATGAACCCAAAATAAAAAGTTTTAATAAATAAAATAAAGATTAAGACTAGGAGTAAAAACACACTTGACTGTGTACACAAGCTGCCTCAGGAGAACACAGAAGCTATAAATACTGACAGCCACCAAGGCAGGAACTGGAGGGTACTGGGACTGTTGAACACTTTCCTTTTACACACTTTGAAATTTTTGCCACATGGATGCAAATCACGCACTCGAGGGCTTGATTTAAAAACTTAGAGGAACTGTGGTCGGCACTGCATGGATCTTCCCAGTCACCGACACCTACCAGTGCACACCAAATAACCCGAGATGGTGGCATGCACTCTGGATGACCAAATAGACCTCCGTGGACCACGGGCAGCCATTATCAGGAGAAAGCACAATGCACCCTAACTGAAGATTCCAAGGCGTGGCTACGTGCAGTCAGCCTGGGCATCCCCAGGACAGGTCAATCTGAGGCCACAGCCCCTTCTGCTCACTGCCTTCCCTCACTAAAGCCAACGTTAGGTTCCAACGAGCTTGCCTTTGCACCATCATTCCTGCAGCAAAGGTGCTCTCAGTTTAGGCCCGGATAGGTCAAGGAGTCCTGCCTGACATTGCTGAACTAGAAAGAGACTGGATCCTGGGATCTCCACTGGATCCTGGGATCTCCACTGGATCCTGGGATCTCCATCCTGTGTCACTCCAGGCTCCAGACCTGCAACCTGGACTCCTCTGCTTATGGACAAAGGAGGCACAAAATGTATGGGTGCCATGTGAAGCGCTAGGCATAATTGGTTCCGTCTGAGCCCCACGGTAGACCAGGGGTAAGTTCATTCCTCGCCCAGGCAATATTGGATGAGGAGGAGTCTGTGACAGGTAGGGACACTGGGCTCTCAGACCTCAGCCACAGGGCTGTCTGCCCTCAGGAAGCTCTCTGAGGTTCAACTGAGATGGACAGATTTAAAGAAAACGATTAGAAAAGCTTGGGTGACAATCAGCAGGGAGACACTGACCGGGGCTGGAGAGACAGCTCAGCACTCATGAGTGCTGGTTGCTCTTGAACAGAACTCAGGTTTGGTTCACGGAACCTACATGGCAGCTCAGAACCAACTCCAACAGCCCCAGCTCTGGGGACCTGAGGCTCTGTTTTGGCTTTCACAGGCTACAAGTCATTCACAGATATCCATGCAGCCAAAACATCCACTCATATAAGATAAAATTAAATAGAGTCACCGACCTAAGCAATTGGATCTACTCCACTGGTGTTTTCTAGAGAAAGATGAATGAGAATAGAAGGCACCTCACCCCCAGTGTACACCCATGCACACACACACACACACACATACACGCAGACAGACACACACACACATACACACATACATGCAGACAGACACACACAGACATACAGAGACACACAGACATACACACAGATGTGAACCCACATATACACACACATACACACATATATACATATAGACATGTACACACAGACATACATGTATACATATGAACACATACATGCAGACACAGACACACACAGACATAAACACATTCATGAACCCAGACACATACACACACATATATATGCACAGACATGTACACATATACATATGTACACATGCATACACACACATAAATACACACACATACACACAAATGTTTCTGACTGCCACTGAACTAACATTTTCTATTTGCCCTCATTTCCCCACACAATATGCATTCTCCCTGACCAATGAGCCAGAGTCCCCTCTACTTACCAAAGTGCCCTGGAGCCTGGCATTTAAATGGCACTCACTTTCTGGGCATCTCTGTGAATAGCTCGCATTCCAGGCAGAGTGGAGTGACCAACGCCGTACAGCCATCTCCAGCATGGCATTCACTTTCAGAGGTCTGGCTTGCAGAATAAACTACAGTCTGCTGTTATAGTACAAGGCTGATTAGGAGAGAGCTGTGAGCATCTCTCTAGCTGTTTCTCTGACAACAGAGGCAACAAGACAGGGCCCCTCCATCTCCGATCCACCCACAGTTAGAATGAAGGCAAGGGATTTATTTATTTATTTATTTATTTATTTATTTTAGAATTTCATACATGAGCGCTGGATTTATATCATTTCTATCCCTCCCCCTTCCCTCCAACTCCTCACATGTCACTTCCACTCACTCTCAAGTTCATGGCCTCTTACTCGATAACTGTTGTTGCACATATAAACAGACACGCACATACAACCTATGAGTTGATTTAATGTTACTTTTAAGTACATGTGCCTTAGAGCTGACAGCTAGGGATCGGATAATCAGGGGGCCAAGACTAACTCTTCCCCTCTCAGCAACCAATGACTGCCTGTAGCTCTTCCTCTAGGGGTGAGGCCTCAGGAAATTCCCACAGGAGCACATCTCCATCCACAGGAGAATGCCTGTGGCCTGGCGTTCTCATTGACCAGGACACCTGCTGCTACATAGTGTCTTAGAGACAGGCAGATGCTGCACCTGAGGAATCTCAACAAGGAATAGAGTTGGCTTCTGTACCCCGAGGGTCACTACTCCCAAAGCCAGATGAAGCGTCCCACGAACCGCAGGTGGCACGTCCAAAGGAGAGCAAGGTTTCTTGGGCCTTGAGAAATTAAGAGTTTTGTGCTGAGCTGAGTGTGGTGATGCTTAACCCCACAGACAGATCCCTGCGTTCAAGGCCAGCCTTGCCTACAGAGTGAGTTTCAGGACAGCCAGGGCTACACACAGAAAACCTATCATAAGGCCCCACCCCCCACCCCACCCCCCAAAAAAACCAACAAGCAAACAAACAACAACAACAACAACAAAAGAGGTTTGTGCTTTCGGCAAACACTAAGTCACTATCAGAAGGGGGTAACTAGAAAAAGCAGCTTGCCCAGGTCAGCACAGCTTGCAAGTGCTTCCGCAGGGGAATGCCTTCGATGACCAAGAAAGCAGGGAGGCCACTTGGCTGTCTGCTTTTGTGGAAAGGATGAGGAAACGGGCTCTGAGATTTACCAAGGATATTCCGATATCAAGCCCGACCCCATAAGTACCCAGCGGAGAGTCATCCTCCTAAGATCTTGTCGCTCTGACTGTGCTCCCACCAGAAGCACCCGCTTCCCCAGAAAGGGGGTTGTCACACAGCAGAATCTCATTCCAGACCTGCCTGTCAGACAGAATCAACATTTTCACAATTATAAACTCAGAGGAACACTGATTTTTTTTTTAACAAAAGTTTTTTTTTTTTTTTTAAGGTAAGCTGGCTTTGAACTCGGGACCCCCAGTCTTCTAGTTTCCACCTCCCAAGTACTAGAATTACAAGTGTCTCCCACTACACCTGCTACAATGTAATTGTCCCATTCTACCAAGCTAGATATCCTTATTTATTCATCAAAATTATTTGTTAAACACCCATCACCTAAACATGCTAGGCACTGCGCTAACAGGTGGGGAACCACTGTGCTGATGGCCTAGCTCCTCCCCTAGAGGGCTATCGAAACCATGGTTTAAGGCCACTGAGATGTTCCAATGGGCAGAGTGCTTGCTGGACAAGCCTAATGACACGAGTTCAATCCCGGGTTCCCTCATCAGGAGAGAATAAAGACCTGAAAGGTGTTGTCCATATACACACACAGTACCTTAAAAAAATAACATTTTCGATTTGTAAAATATGGTGGTTTAACAACCCCAGTAGCTCATCAAAATTAACCATGATACTTAAACAACACACACACACACACACACACACACACACACACACACACACACACACACACGACCAATCTAGACTGATATACTTTATACAGTCAGAAACTCTGAAGTACAAGGCCCTTTTGCAGCTGAGTATCAAATTCCTACCAACAGAACCACTTTGACAATACTTCATGTATTGACTCCATTTTCCACTACTGTAACAGAATGCCCCAAAGGCCAAGTCTCATGAAGAAAAGAGAGCCAGGCACAGTGGTGCACACCTTTAATCCCAACACTTGGGAGATCGTGGTGGGGGAGGGGAAGGACGGGGACAGGACATGGCGAGGGAGGGGTCTCTAGGTTCGAGACCATTCTGGTCTGCAAGGCAAGTTCCAGACCAGCCAGGGCAACAAACAGAAACCCTGCCTTGAAAACCAAAAAGAAAGAATGAAAGAATGAGTGAAAGGCAGGCAGGAAAGATGATTTATTTAGCTTATACTTTTAAAGTTAAATCATACATATGCTATAATTGTATAACATATTTTTATATATTCTATTACCCACTTTGTGGGTGTTCACATGCATGAACATACACATGTATGGGAGCCCGAGTGCTACCGGGAGCTTGTGGAGTCAGAGGGCAATTTGTGGGAATTGGTTTTCTCTCTCCACCATATGGGTCTCGGGGATCCAACGCAAGCCATCAAGCTTGGCAGCGAACGCCTTCACCCGCCGAGCCATCTCTCTGGCCCTAAGCTAACAGTGTTGGAGGCTGAACGTCAAACGGCATATGGCAGGGGCTCTGGAGAAAGCCTCTGTGCATGGCTCACAATGACAGGAGCGCATGTGGCCAGAAGTGATCAAGCTGTGAGGCAGGATGAGACAGAGCCCAGAGAAGGGCTGGGCTTGCTCCATCGAGACCCCTCTTACGGCAACTCATGTAACTGTTCAGCAGAATCCAAGAAATACAACATCAGCCCCTTCCTAGGGCATGTCGTGATGACCTAACATCTCCCTCTAGGTTCCCCCTCTTAAAGGCCCCACCATCCTATTGGGGAACCAAGCTTCCAACACATGAACCCTCAAGAAACACAGGAGACCTGTATCCAAAGCACAGCCCCTTGTAAAGCTGCAGGTGACACATCCTAAGAGAGGACGATCTACTGCAGGACTGTAGGATGAAGAAATGAAGGCCCAGGTACGAAGACAGCAGACACATCCACTGCATCGCTCTTTTCAACACAGAGTATTTTAGAAGCTACTGAACCTGCCCTGAAGAGGAGAACCAACAATGGACCCATGGCCAAGTCGAAGAGCAATGTCACCAAGCAATGGACGAGTAAACTGGATTTCTGAGTCAACCTATGTGCAGCCCTAATTGTTGAGCAAAGCCAAAGAGTTGCAAAAGGCTGGACAGTCTTGCACACAAACACTGACAGACACAGCCTAGGGAATCACAAAGAAAAGGCGTGCATGGTGAATGCCAGCCACTTCAACTCCAGAAATGGTTTGTCCTAGCAGGAGAGGTGAAGCAAAGAGAAAGGGTGTTGAGAGTTGGTTTCTAAGCATTATGTCTGAAAAGCAAACAAACAAAAAACAACTAAATATGGCTACATTTTGTTATCTATTAACTCTGAAAAGTAGAAACCTAGATATATGACAAATGTTACATTTCTTCTTACTTTTGTTGATGTTTTATGATTTCATTTCTTAAAGTTTCTTTTAAAGGCTACACGAGTGATACACAACCAGTACTCAAGAAACCTCTGTGAGAGAAGAAGAAAATTAAAAAACAAAAACAAGAAAACAGAAAGCCTAATTGTTTAATGTCAAGAAACGCTACAGGAAAACAGCAACACTCTCTGGCTTTTGAGGTTAAATCACTGCCTTAAATAATTTTACATTGATTTTTAAAAACCTCTCACATGGCAGGTAATTCCTCTAAACAATATTTTTAAGAGCTTGGGGCTGTCACCTAGGAAGCTGGTATTTCTCAAATCATGGTCCTTGGGAGTGTGTGCGGAGTGGAAGTTAAGATTAGGCATTTGAAAATGCAGGTTCCAGGGCCCCGCCTGAGATCTGCTCACTCAAAATCTCTCCCGAGTCTGGACTCTTAATAAGAGAACACACAAGTGCACTCCATTCTTTGGTACACAAAGAACCACTGGATTATAGGTCGTTTTGGCACCTATTGTGCTCAGTGAGGGGACTAAGCTCATTGGGCTTCACAGAGCTCCGGAGTTGGGGTGAAGGGAATGTTTTCTGGTAGTGAACACGACACTTGCACCAGAGCATTCAAGACAGACCTGATGAACGCTGGCTTCCTGTGCACAAAATCTACCCCAAAGGACAAAGAAATGTGCTTTTAGAATAAGACCAGTTTCTAAAAGATCTTCAAACAGCAACTGGGTCAACAGGAAAACTCAAGTCCGGCCCTACAGCTGTGCACGCCAGAAGAGGCCTGACATGATTTTTACCAAGGCCAATCTCATTCAAACAAAACATGGACTCGCATCCGAATGGGGCTCAGGACATCTCCACTGGTGTCCACCACCTCCGAGCTGCCACGGCACCCCCACCCCCACCCCCACTTTCCCTGACTTTTGCTTTGGTCTCCCTGATCTTCCTCTTCACCATCCCATGCCCTGTGTTCAGACAACACCAACCCTGATCATGAATTAGAAACGTCGCATGGCAGTACACACATGAGCTGTTCAGCCTCGCTAGTGGAGAATAAAGTGCAAGTTTAAACCACAGAGATGCAATTTCACACCCATCAAGATTGGCAAAATGCCATATCTAACAATATCGAGTGTCAGCAAGCGTACGGAGCCACTAGGGCCCCTCCCCCAACCACCGCTGGCTAGAACGCGGATTGGTGCAACTGCTTCAGAGAGCAACCTGGCAATGTATTACAGCAGAAGATGCCCATTTCCTTTGACCCAGCAATCCCCTTCTGGACGGTTACCACAGAGAGACTGCAAACATTTCCACAGGAAGAAGAGTCTAAGGCTGTTTATAACATTGAAGTACACTGATCAAAAAAGTAAGCCCTGCAACTATTAATAAATTAAATATATGGCTGCACATTCATTTGAAGGACTATGATACAGCAGATAAACGAGAATTAGTAGTATCTTGGTAATAAAACTCAGAATTATTTAATTAATACTAGAGAACTGGAATAAGCTCGGATTTACAGGGTTCGTTTAAAACACACGAATCAGTACTGTATCTGGTTTGTCGGTGCACACATATCTGGTAAAATTCTGAAACACAGGATAAATTGTCAAATTTGGGATAATGGCCACTATGTCTGGGGAGAGGAGCAGTGACCTGGAGATGCTCGTAAGGTTTTAACTGGGTTCGGCATAGCTCGTTTCTTCCCTGGGTAGGGAGTGCTGGCTATTTGCACTATTATTTCACATACCTTTCTGGATGTCTAAAGTTCACCTCCGCCCTAAGAAGGAATCCCAGGACTGAGTTTATTTACTCTGTGAATTCTGAAAGGGAGCGGGGTGGCTTGAGGGGTGCTGGACCAATGGACAGCAAGACAAGCATCAGGAACCAACAGGTCCCCAGCCCTTGATCTGTAGGAATCAGATCGGATATCTGAATATAGGAATGCAGAGCGAATAATCATACCCACTACCATGGCGAACATGGGATTTATAATGTCCATTAGTTAACGCGTGATCCCAGACCAGCAACAGTGCATATAGCCCATAGAACCATCGAGAGCAAATGATAAGTCTGTGCTGGTTTATTTGGGGGCATTTTCTCTGCAAAGGCTATCAAGGCCTTGCAAACCCCTAGGCAAGCATTGATATCACGACAAATGGCACTTAACTGTTAACAACTTGCAAGAAAGTATTTAGACCATACAAATTAGCCAGATTAAAAGATACCACTGTTCACAGCTCCTCCGGTCAACTTGCTTCGGACTAGCTTCATGGGGAGAGCCGAGCTCAGACCAGAAAGAGGTGTCTTTCTGTTGATACCATTGAGCTTAATGGCATCAGAAAACCTCAACTAATTGCAAAGACCAGGCTCAGATACTAGCGGGCAAGAGACCCACATCTAAGCAGAGAAAGTGCTCTTAACTGTAAAGGCAATGAAAGTTCAAAATTCCTTTCGGCTTAACCCAAACACATGAAGGTCTCACAGTAGTGAAGATGAATAAGTGTGTGGTTAAGTAGAACACCAGGCTTCTTACTCAGAAAAGGTCTAACAATCTTCAATTCTAGCCAAATACTGGTGTTCAAATTTGTCTTCTCCCAGGAGTGCAAGGAAAACAGAAAATTCTGCAGACTTAATTGTCAGGTTCTGACCTAAAATGAACTACAGCATATTAGACCTGAAAGGTCAGGAGAGCAGAATTCTTTTTTTCTCCTTAAACATTAACCCACTTCACCTCAGGCTGCATTTATTAAACACCTAACAACTATCAGAATGGACCCTCATTCATAACTGTAACCTTTTCTCACTGATACAGTAAATTCCACATCCAGCGGCCAGTTATCTTCGCAAACAGAACGCATGAGTCATGAAAATAAGTTATCTCTTCAGGCGCATTGAGAGACTGGCCTCTTTATTTTCATTAAAACAGAGTTCTGATCATCCTCAAACCACTTTCTTTAGGGACGTTGACGTATTAAGATTAAATGATCCTTATAAAAATTCTCAGTTTGGGGACTGAGAGGACTGCTCAGTAGCTGCTCTTAGAGAGGACCTGGGTTCAGTTCCTAGCACCCAGAGCAGCTCACAACTGCGGGTACCTTGGTTCCAGGATCCTACACCCTCTTGTGAGCATCAGGCACACACAGTGTACAGACACACAGATTATGCACATAAGATCAAGTCGCCAGCTTGGCCACCAATGTTTATTGTTTATCCTCATTTGGAGGCAACTCCACCCACAAAAGGGTTCAAATCTAGCACACAAATGGGCCTGGGAAAACATCCTAGGGTGATCCCTGTTAAACCACCAATATCTGCTAAGTTCAACAAGGTTTGACACAGGGAGTTAGGAACCGAAGTGACGGGGCCAGTTAAAAGAGGAGAGACTTTAAGAAACATTATCCACTAAGAAAAACTTAGGACCAAAACTGTACTGCACAGGATGAGAAAAATTAAGGTCCCAGATGTATAGTTTTCCAAAGGCTACCAATACCGTACTGGCTAGGTGCAGGTTAACACGGTATGGAATGAACCCAGTCCCACAGCGCCAGTTCCTACTAGCGCCAGTTCATGATCACGTGCTCATGAAAAGTAGGAACCCCACACAGAAAGTGTGCGGCTCTTACAGGACGACTCTGAGAGTGCCCATCGGGGCGACCACTTCCCTGCGTCTAAGATCCGGTTCACACCCATCTGTGTGGTTATCA
This sequence comes from Rattus rattus, assembly GCF_011064425.1. Classification (NCBI taxonomy): domain Eukaryota; kingdom Metazoa; phylum Chordata; class Mammalia; order Rodentia; family Muridae; genus Rattus; species Rattus rattus. The sequence continues at coordinate 30,853,041 of NC_046164.1, forward strand.
CACTGTATTGGAACTGTTTTATCTTTTTCCAACGTGAGGCCACCAGTGAAGGACCGAGCTCCTAGGGACTGCGGACTTATTTCCTCATTCATTAAACACCTGCAAACAGTATGTATGTGCCAGCACTAACACTGTGTGTCATTCATCAGTACAACATCTCACACACACACACACACACACACACACACACACACACACACACTGCTGGAGACAAAACTCAAGCCTCCCACCGGCTAAGCAAAGCATTCTACCCCTAAACTACATGTTCCACCGTCCCCTCCCAAAACCTACTACTTCATACAAGCATCTCCCACCCCCAAATACATCTCAACAGCACTATTAACAAATGAAATGAAGAAGAGAATGGCTTAGGCGAGTTCACACCAGCACAAGTCACACTCGCTCCTTTTTCTTTTTTTTTTTTTTTTTTTTCATTTTTTGAAAATTCCTCAATTCAAACAGGGAACAAAACAGCACATAAGCACAAGTGATACCTTCCATTTGTAGGATGGCGAAACACACAGAGAGCGAGCAGAATACATTGCTCTAAACAACCGAGGATTATCAGCAGGGGACATCTCCTTGGGCCTGGTAGCAGCTGAGGCATTTTCAAAAATTACAACACACCAGCCAAACGAGCTTTACCATCTCCAACCACACATGGCCATGTGGTCAGACCGACTCGCCCCAAGGGAGCTGATAGGGCATTGCTAAGGGAGGGCATTTACAAGAACTAAATGTGAACCAGGTCTAAACTTTCAAAGTACCTCAGTGTGTGGGGGGCGGGGGGGGTAAGAAGAAGGAAGGGGGTGTTTAGACCTTACTGAAGGAACGACTTGCTTCCAGGATTATTTAAGCTCTCCTGGGAGCTCCTTCAATAGAGGAAAAGAGACAGTCTCTCAGGGCTAGATCTTGGTTGATCTTGGTTTATGTTCCCCAAGAAGAGAATACCTTTAAACGCTCTTTCGGAACACACACCAGAAGATGTTTAAAATAGACCAAATATCTACTTTTCTAAAGGCAGCCTGGGTATATTGCTCGGTGGGAGAGTACATGAAGCCGGGTTGTGAGCCATCCAGTGTCAAGTAAATAAATATAAACAAACAACAAGCAAACAAGCAGTCCCTGCCTGCACTCCCCGCTCCTCATACCAGCTGGGGCAAAGGGAGAAAGTTGTAAAGCTCAAGTAAGAGGCTCATCGAGAAACCCAGTGACAGAGAGGCTTGGAAGACACCTACCTGGAAACAGTTCATGCTCAAGTAAGGTTTTATCCCACTGTGCACAGAGAGACAGCAGTCTCCTCAGTACCAGCCTGCTCCTCTGGGAAATGCCAATGGGAGGGGCAGAAGTGACCTGAGCGGCTTTTATAAGGGGCGGGGTTTCCAGTTCCCACCCCAGCTCCTCCACAGAGTCATTCAGCTTGCTCTGCCTAAGTGACCCAATGGGTTGTTTATACTCAAGTAGGAGAAGAAGACAAATTCTCACGGCCCCTAAAACAGACTGGAAGGTAAGAGAAAGAAGGTACTGACCACAGCCGCTGCCACTCACTGAGAACTTATCACATACCGGGCCCTGAACCCCAGGAACTCCCCCCTGGGTTGCAGCCATTATGGGCCCATTTTTACAAATGAAAGCTGAGGCAAAGACTATCAAAGTGCTCAAGGGCACGAGGCCGAGGTGTTGGAGGTGGGACTTGAAAGCTGGATGGAGCAGAACACCTCTGTCTGTCATCTAGTGCTTAAAGGCGATGTCATGCTGGAAGTCTACCTGGGCTAAGGAGCCCCACAAATAAGTACAAAAACAGGAGCGAACCTAGAGTCTCACATTAGAATGCAAACATTTCTCCATTTGCCCAAGACAGTGTCTACACAGAAACATATTAGATTTACTTCACAATCGGACGTGGGGTGGGTGGGTGGGGTGGGTGGGTGGGTGGGTGGGTGAGAATTAACTTGGTCACAGGAAGTGTTTATTCTACTGACACAATATTGGCCTATTCCTCTCCTGTCCTCCCAGAAGCCTGTCTCCCTGGCTGAGTGTCACTGAAAACAGGTTGTGACATTCTGTCCAGGTGTGCCAAGAAGTCCTAGCCACAGTAAGGGCAAGAACAAGCCGGAGGCAGACTTCCTCTTGGGACAGGCTTGCTCTCCGGTTTCCACTCTGCTTCAATACTGAGAGGTGTCATTGAAAGCAAACTGGACAAGAGCAGAACCAGGAGCAGGCACTGAGCCTCAGGAGGCTGTAGGCCTGCGGCCACCCCCACAGGCAGGAGATACAGCATTGAAACTACTGTGGTTTCCCAGTTCTCCACATGAGCTTGGTTACAGCGGAGACACGGAGAAGAAATGCATTGGCTTCTCAGGGCATCCAGCCACATTAATGTCACTGGACAGGAAGAAGCAGGAAACCTGTGTCTTCAAGCAGAAAGGGGAGATGGCAAGGTGACAGGCCCCGTCATCTAAGGAGACCTGTACCAAGCCGGCAGTTACCATCACTCTTGGCGACCAGCGCAGAAAGCTAGAGCCAGCCCCAGCAGGTCTCAACTCCACCTGAGCTAACACATGGCTCCTTAATGCTCTGTGCCATGTGTTGATCTTGCAACAGAATGTGGGACAGAAGATTTAAAGAGCTGTGTGATGGGGGAAGGGCAGCCAGATCACCTTACCTAAGGCCTACTTAATCAGACCTCCTCAGATTCCCTTTGCATGCTAGGATTACTATCTAACTTGGTGGCAGGGGCGGGGGGGGGGTGTCCTCCAAAATGGCAAAAACAAACAAACAAAACCCAACAGCCAGCAGTGTTCCAGTTTGGAGGGGCTCAAAGCGGGAGAGGAGGATCCAGAGAGTACAGGCAGAGCACACACCCTCAAGCCCCACACCAAAGGTAATGCTGACCCCAAACTGACCTCCCTGAGGCTCTCACAAGTGGGGGTGCCAGCTGAGTACACTCAGGGGACCCAAAGGTTGGAACTGGTCCCTAGGAAACTAAACAGAACGGGAAGGTAGTTGGGGGGGAAACTCCAAATTAAAGTGACCGCTGGGTAACACTCCCCGCCCCCCCCACCCCCTCAGACAGGCGAGGCAGTGCCCAAGCTAAATGGAGAGGAGGCGGGGCAGGATGACCCCTGCAGACTTCCTCACACCCACAGTCACCTCACTCCTAGGGCCTGCCTTACAATCTCCTGCATGCAGGTGGGGAAACTGAGGCCTCCAGAACAAATTGCTGTGCTTTCCAGGTTTTAGTTCGCTTCTCTAACCAGATTCTTCACTTGGATTTTTTTATGTCTATCCGATTTCTCCTGGTAAGAACACTGCTATTGCAAAGTGAATCTTAAATACAATCGAGGCTGAACTCCAAAAGGAGCAGAGGACAGTCCGTGAGTCCAGGAAGGGTTTATTTACTGCACCAGGAGGATCTACTTCCTCCCACTCCAGGCTTGCACCCTCACGGTCCTCCCTCGGGACAGCGGTGTGCGGCACCTCGCACCCTCCACCCCCACCCACCGCCCGCACCACAACTCGAGGGCGGGGGCATGGGGCTGCCCTGGGGATCCCTGGGATCCCTTCGGGGTCCCCGGCTGGAACAGAGGCGGGGGACTGCGGTCAGCTGGCCCAGCCTCAGAGCCGGGAACTTCTGACCGCGCGGCCCCCACGACCGCGGCGCGCGAGCAGCTCCAGCCCGGGGTTCCCTTTCTTTGCCTGGCTCGCTGCGGGCGCGACCCCCGGAGGCTCGGCGGCCACTCACCATATTACAGATGGAGGCGATGTTTCGGACAGTCATTAGTCTAAAGGTTGCAGCGATCGCGCACCGCCATCTTTACCAGGGGAAAACGGGACTGTCCATGGTGGCGCGCAGCGAGGCCGGGTGGCGGCGAGGCGGCCTGGGGCCGGCTTGCAGTGGGGTTGGGCGAGCGAGGCCGGGCGGCGGCGAGGGCGGGGCGGCGGCGCGGGGCGGGGAGTGGCGGAGCGACGCAGCCGGGCCGCGGCCGGCGGAGGAGGAGCCCAGAGCCGGGAGGCGCCGAACCGGGCCGCTGCTACGTTCCCGCGTCCGCCAGGACTCGGTCGCCCAACCCGGCTGAAAGATGTTCTTGCTCCCCTGCCCTGGGGTACCGCTCCGTGCCAGCTGCACCGCTAGGTCAGTCCCCAACGAACCCAGCACCGCGGCCTTCACACTGGACCCAGGACACTGGACCCTGGCCGATCGTAGGCTGGGGACCTACACCAGGGGGACACGGGCATGCTCGTTTCCCGATTTCCCTCTGCCTGTTCCTGCTGGTCTCCAACCAGTCAGGGCTTTTAGAGATTAGCTAGGGGAGCTGATGAGTACGGGTGTAAGGGAGTAAGGGTAACCGTAGTCCAACTTTAAAGTTTCTCTCCAGGGTTCTAGCCAGATGGCATCCGCCGGAACCCAAAAAGTAAAATGAGACCAGGACATGGGCGTGGCCAGAAAGCCCTGACCAGCAGTAACCCAGCTGCTTGGAAAAGGGTTCCCAGAAAGGAAAGTATTCCGGGTGTAGGAAAGCCCCACTCGGGAGATTTGTGACATTAGAAGGTACAGAGGAAATGGCCAGGTTCTGGGCGGTGCTAGAGGCTGTCCAGGAAATACCAAAACAAAACTTTTGTATCCCCCATCCGGGGAGCTCCTGATCTCAGTTTTGTGAGATTGGGTGCTGTTTGAGTTTTCACACATTCCCACAGAGGCCAAAACTGCAGGCTCAGGGGGCACATTGTACACGGCTTGAAGGATACATTCATGAAAATTGAAAAAGTCCATTTCAAACATGGGGAATAACTGTGCGTCTGCCGTCCCATGGTTTTTGCAGGGAAGCTGTGTGTGTGAAACGTGATAAATTCTTGAACCAATGTATTTTGTGGGAAATTAAATTAGGAGAGAAATTAATATAATTGAAGACATCTTTATGTAGCCAAGAGTAACATACTGGTGGGGGGGAGGAGGCCGCAGGGTTATATACATAACATGTGAGAGCCATCCATTGGTAATTCTTCTAGGACCTGGGGTGGAAATAGAAGACGAACACTACTGACTGAAGGGGGGAAGTCACGTGGATACTGTACTTTTCAGTGTGTAGAAGGATTAATATGTCTGCTCACGATGAGTCATTCTACCAAAATTTTATTTTCATTTTTTTTACTGCTGCCAGTTATAGTTCTTTCAGCTTCTACACTATTAGTTAACAGACAGCTCCACAAGGCTTACAGAGCAGGTGTCCAACTCAGCTCCGTGTTACCCACATAGTACAGATAAAGGCTAAACTTAGGTTGGGTACCTTTGGGGGAGGGGAACCATTGATAAAACACCCAAACTCTGACTGGCCAGAACAGTAAGGTCCAGAAAAGCTTATAAAGATTAAGGAATGTCACAAGCTGAAGGCCTGAGCTTTATGAGTGGTTAGTCTAAAGTTTTAAATTTCCATGTTTTCTGATGATGAACTTCATGATTTCTTCCAATATGAATACACTGAGTGCAAGGTCTACAGGAGTTAATACACAAGTGAGAGCTGGGGAGATGTGCCAGTCAATCAAGTGCTTACAGCACAAGAGTGGGTCCCTAAGTTCAACCCTCCCCGCAGAGTTCACACCCACAAGTAATGGAACATGGTCACTGTGTGTAACTATCCCGCTGCTAGAGAGGCAGACAGAATCCCTGGGGCTTGTGCTGGCTGGCTAGCCAGACTAACCAAATCACAAGCTACAGATTCAGGCACAGACCCTCTCTGTCTCAAACAAGAAAAGTGGAAGGGATAGAGAGATGGCTGGATGGTTAAGAGTACGTACTGTGGACTGGAGAGATGGCTCAGTGGTTAAGAGCACTGACTGCTCTTCCAGAGGTCCCGAGTTCAATTCCCAGAAACCACATGGTGGCTCAGAACCATCTGTAATGGGATCCAGTGCCCTCTTCTGGTGTGTCTGAAGACAGGTACAGTGTACTTATATAAATTAATAATAATAATAAAAAAAACTGCATACTTCCAGAGGACCTGACTTCAATTCCTATCACCCATGTGGGGTGGCTCACAAACACCTTTAACTTTAGCTCCAAGGGATCCATGACACTTGCATCATATGCACATACCCACCTACACACATGCATGCATACACACACACACACACACACACACACACCTACACATCCACACACCTACACATCCACACACCTACACATCCACACACCTACACATCCACACAGTTAAAAATAAAGTAAATCTTCAGGCAAAAATTAAGGCAGAGAGGGAGACATCCAACATCAACCTCAGGCTGTGACACACACAATGTACTCACACATGAACATACACATGTTCACACACACAAACACCACTGGCACAGCAAAAAACAACCAGCACCTGACTCTGGGTGTTGTGCCAACAGGAAAAAGGGTTGCTTGCATGCCCTCTAAATACCTAAAACTAAGTAGGCAGTGTGGACAGACAGGTTGAAATCTGAATGTGGTGTGGTATAATCCAGCACTCAGGAGGCTGAGGCAGAGGGACTGCCATATGTTCACAGCCCACCTGGGCTATATAGTGAGTACCAGGCCAGTCAGGGAGAGGTGGGAAGACCCTGTCTACTTCTGGGGATTAAAAAAAAAAAGTTGAAAGTCAGGCTGTGGGTTAGTCAGCAAATCAATTGAACATAGCAGAGTTTACCCAACTCATGAATGATTAAGTGTGTTTTACAATTCAGCAAGGTTGATATTCACGAGTCTCAATTACAGAAGGCTCTTGGGTTAGAAAATTGGAGCCTTGGCTTCATTGAGTGAGGAACTATCACAGGTAGGAAGAGGTAAAATCTCACACATGGTGCCTAGCTAATGAGGGGATTTTGAGGGAAAATATTTCTACATATAGACTACAGCTGATGTGAGATCTATGACGAGGAAAGGACTAGCCAGAAGATGGAAAAATGTTTTCTAGGCCAGCAGCAACCTAAGTGGAGCAGAGGGAGGCAGCCACTCCAGGTAGTGTGCTCCCTGCTGTAAATTGTGACCCATGGATGAGCACTGGCATCTCCTAGGATGTGGTAACTTGTGCCCATCTCAGAGCAGGTCTAACTCTGCCTCAGCCAACCCCTGTGCTGGAATTTACCATGTGCCCGCCTGCCCTGGGATCATTCTGTTTCTTCCAGTAGTCACTGCCAAACCTACTCTGGGAAGGTTCCCTCTCCCATGCTGTCTTAGTCAGGATTTCTATTCCTGCACAAAACATCATGACCAAGAAGCAAGTTGGAGAGGAAAGGGTTTATTCAGCTTACACTTCCACATTGCTATCTATCACCAAAGGGAGTCAGGACTGGAACTCAAGCAGGTCAGGTAGCAAGAGTGATGCAGAGGCCATGGAGGGATGCTGCTTACTGGCTTGCTTCCCCTGGCTTGCTCAGCTTGCTTTCTTATAGAACCCAAGACCACCAGCCCAGGGATGGCATCACCCACCATGGGTCCTCCCATGCTTGATCACTAATTGAGAAAATGCCTTACAGCTGGATCTCACAGAGGCATTTCCTCAAGGGAGGCTCCGTTTTCTGTGATAACTCCAACTTGTGACACATCAACACAAAACCAGCCAGTACACATACTTAAACCCTAGGGTTCAAGTGCGTCTTACCTAGCACCTGAAGTCAGAATGAGGCCTCATGGCCCAGCCACAGAGACCGATTTGTCCAGTAAAGTCAGCCCTGGGACTCCATGTACACGTGTGAGTGCTCTGTGTGTGTGTGTGTGTGGTGTGTGTGTGTGTGTGTGTGCGCGCGCGCGCGCGTGTGTAGGCAAGGTTAAATAGTGAGTGACTTTGGGGGCTGGAGAGATGGCTCAGTGGTTAAGAACACTGACTTGAGTTCAATTCCCAGCAACCACATGGTGGCTCACAACCATCCGTAATGGGATCAGATGCCCTCTTCTGGTGTATCTGAGGACAGCTACAGTGTACACACATACATTAAAAATAAATAAATAATTCTTTTAACAACAACAAAATATTGGGTGTCTTCCTCAATTAGTCTCTCTTTACCTTAGTTTTTGAGGCAACGCATCTCACTGAAACTGGAGCTCACTGGTTTAGCTAGGCTGGTTGGGCAGCGAGCCCTAGGGATGCTTCTATCTTTGCCTCTCCAGTGCTAGTGTGGCGACATGCTCATCTTTGCTACTGATCCAAACTCAGGCCCTCGTGCTTCTGTTGCAAGGCCTTTCTTTACCCACTGTTCCCCAGATACATTTCAGGGTCTTTCTCTGTGGACCAGGCTGGCCTCAAATTCCAGGCAGCTCTCCTACCCCCAACCTTCCAAGTGCTGGGACTATAGGTATGATCCACCATCATATCCAGCTTTCATCCCGGAGACTTTAGTGGGAAAACAGGTCCTGTCCCCACTCCTGATTCAGGAAAGCTGATCCAACATGGATCTAGAGCCAACTTCTTACCCGTGACCCAGATGAAGCCAACACAGGAAAATGGCCCCGAGGCATGGAGGAAAGATTCTATCGTTGCTCATTCTACCACTGCCAGATCTAACTCCCAGACTTTTTGGTAATCCAGAGCAGTGAAATTCTTCCTCTCCCTGACCAGTTCAAACTGAGTGCCTACCACTGAAGACTCAAAGAATCCTAATGTACCAGTGTCTCCCAGCTCACAGAACTCAGGAAGCTCATTCTGGAGCCACAATGTTCCTGTCTCTGCTCTCTACCCAGACAGCTCAAGGGCTGCCTCCTGGATTGGTCTCACACATTCACTGCTCTCCAGCCCTCATTAGACATGAAGGGGTGGGCAGTCTGGTGTGTTTTGCCCCTGTGTGACACTTGAGGAACCAGTGCATTGTCCTTTGCAGCCATCATCCCTCAATCACCATGCAGCCAACCAACACTAGACACTGCACTCTGGCCCGAGCAGCTCCAGTGACTTGGGACAAACCCAGAGGATGAGTGCTGGAGCTGTTCCGATGCTAACGGCATTTGTGAGCACTGTTTAAGAGAGTCTCTGCCAGTTTGGAGTACTGTTAGTATAAAGTAAGGCCAGCTTTGGAGGGAGCATGACATCAGAATTCCTCTAATGCAATAGTTCTCAACTTGGAGCCAAACAACCCTTTCACAGGGGCTGCCTGAGACCATTAGAAAACACAGATATTTACATTATGATTCATACCAGAAGCGTGATTATAGTTAGGAAGTAGCAATGAAATAATTGTCTGGCTAGGGTCACCATAACATGAGGAACTGTATTAAAGGGTTGAAGCATTAGGAAGCTTGAGAACCACTGCTCTAATGGGATAACTGCATCTAATATCATGTTGTAGTTTCATTCCTGTATTTCCTGGTACTGCAGGTTTTCTAAGTCCTAAGAACAATCAGCCTATTTCAATGGCCACCTTTTGAGCTAAAGTGAAACACGATTAGACTTTGATAATACACTGTAACTGAAAAAGCATTATTCTGATTGGCTACCCTGGGTGAAGGAAAGTTAAAGGACAGTGGAGATGCTCCAGGTGAACCTAGTTTGAAATCTGGGAAGCCTTGGGAGATGGCTGGCAAGTGTGAGGACCAAGAGTTTGGATCCCCAGAGTCCGTGTGAATTCCACATGAGCATAGCAGCCGGTCTGTGATCAGCACTCAGAAGACAGACACAGTGGAAGGCTAGACTAACCAAATCACTGAGCTGAGTTCAGCTGAGATGCCCTGCTTTAAAGAATTAGATAATCAGGGAATACTCCTGATATCAACATTGGCCTACACACACACACACACACACACACACACACACACACACACACACACACACACACGCACACGCACGGAAACGTACACAGGCAGGTGCCCATTCAAACACTACGTAAATAAAGTAGGCATCTGAGAGAGTCCCAGGGTTGATGATATAACCTGTCAGGGGAGTGACAATAGAGAGAAAGAGAGAGAGAGAGGTGGACAGAAGGAAAATTGGCTTTTGTGGTTGACAGGGATAGAAGCTAGGGACCAGAACCGGATTTCTGACTAGACTGAAACACGTGCCCCTTTTCTTTTTAATGTGTGTATGGACATTTTGCTTGCATGTATGCGTGTCTACCATGTGCGTGCCTGGTGCCCACTGAGGCCAGAAGAGACATTAGCTCCCCTAGAACTAGAGTTCCCACCAGTTGTCAGCCGCCATGTGGGTGCTTAGAGCCGAACCCAGGTCCTCTGGAAGAGCAGCCAGTGCTCTTAACAGCTGAGCCGTCTGACTGGCTTCCCAGAACACTTTTATTTTTAACAGGAAGAAATACTAAAGATTAGATTTAGGTGAGCATGACTAAGACATGAGGGTGGCTCAGAGGTGTGGACTTTGAGACACTAAGCACTTGAATAATTAATCAATTAAGCTCTTAACTATGGAAGTCTTAGGTTAAGAAACTTTTTCACTGGAGAAATAAATCTGAGTAATTAATGGATACATTATAATGGAGCACATGCTGCTCTGGAGGAGTTTGCCCCAGCAGAAGGTAGGACGAGAGACAAGGGGGTCGTCAGAGAGTGCCACTGTACAAGGCAGTGGTGGGAGAAGAAAAGCCAAGGGAAACTGGGAGAGCCTCTGAAATAGAGAGGAGAAAGACTGGTGTGGTGATGGAAACAGTAGCTAAAGACGGAGGAAATGTATCAAGTACAGCTACAAAATCAACATATCCTATCACCCAGCACATGCTACCACAGCCAGCAGCTACAGAGTAATGCCAGAGAGATAATAATAAATAATTATGATCTCTTTCAGGCCAGGCTCTAAGATATGCGTCAGCCTCACAGCTCTTTGAGAAAGGTGGTATTAGCTTCTGTGTTGTAAAGAAAGAGAACTAAGGAATTTAAAAGTTTCCCAGAGCGCGGGTGTGTGGCAGCCTACGCCTTTTTAATCAAGGCACTTCCAAAGCAGAGACAGGTGGATCTCTATGACTTCCAGGACAGCCTGGTCTACAATGAGTTTGAGGTCATCCCAAGCTACACGTTGAGGGGAAAGGGGAAAGGGGAGGAGAAAGGGGAAGGGGGAGGGGGAGAGAGAGACCTAGAGTCAGGTGGGGGGTGACTTAGTGGATAAAGAAAGGTACCCTCTGCTGAGCCTGACCACCTAATTTCTATCCCCAAGATCCACATGGTGTAAAGAGAAACTGACTCCATAAGTTATCCTTTGACTCCCAAAGGCAAACCAAAAAAAGGGGGAGGGAGTGGGGGGGGAATACAGGGAGAGGAAGCACCACCTCTGAGAGGTACTCTGCTCCTCTCTCTAGGGTAGTTTGGGGGGGAAGTTAGGACAGAATCTACGAGGGAAATGGATGGTTTTAAGATAAAGGGAGAGGAGACAACAAAAGGCTTTGATGGTGTTTGCAGTGAAGGGAAGGAGGGTGGTGCTGTAAACAATGGAAGAAGTCAAAATGCCTTCCACAAGGGGTTTCCTCCCTTGACCACGTGACCTGGCTCCGCCCACTTTGTTCAATTGTCCCTTCAAGCTGACCATCAGCACTCCATGCTTCCAGGCCCGCAGCCCAGGCCTGCTCCTACCGGCTTACCTGAAGCAGAACCCACTCAGTGATTCCTCAAAGTTCCATTTTCCAGGAAGACTCCCTGGCTTAAATTTCTCCAGGAAAAGTTCTCGTCAAAGATCATTGGTTTAAAAATCTTATTAGAAACCTAAACTGCCTCGTCCAGTGGCCAGCGCCTTCATGGATGCCTCAGATGCTTCTCAGACCCTTGTCTACACTCAGCCCTTCATCTTAACCATAGCACTCACCATCTCTCTTTCCTGAAGGGCCTCTCTTGTCCACACTCTGGTCTGAATTAAGTAGAACTGGAGGTTCTGGTAGAGGTAGGAAGGGGTTTGGCCAGTGAGTCTGCCAGAAGAAAGTTGAAACAACCTGGCTTCCATAGAAGTCAGGCATCCTAAAGAAGTTCGGCCATCAAATGAGGCGAACTCTCAGGTGAAAGCTGGAGAAAGGCGAGGGAACCAGGGGCAGTTCCTACTTATTTGTTTCTTTTGTCAAGATTATCAGTGCGGGAGCCCGTCAATGCGTTTCTCATCTGAAGGTAAAGGGTGTCAGGCCAGGCAGCAAGGATCTATAATTCCACACACTTAGGAGACTGAGGCAGAAAGATTGAAAGTCGAAGGCTTACCTGGGCTACATTGTAAATTCAAGGCCAATCTGGGCAATTTAGCAAGAACGCTGAATCAGAAGAAGAAAAAAGGCGTGGAGGTAGGGAAGCAGGCAGAGTGTGGAATATAGCTCAGTGCTGAAGTTGTATGCTAGCCTGGGCTCACTCCCAGAAAAAAAAAGTGACGGGCTAGTAAACAGTGAAGCTTTATGACAGAATTATTACAAGAGATTAGATAGCATCAAGACAGATCAAAAGCCCCACACAGGAAAGAGGAAGCCCTTCCATTAGGAGGAGAAAATTCTTAAGAAATGGTCTTCATCTTCTCCGGCCAGTAGACAGTCTCAAAGAAGTCTGATGACTGTTCACCATTGGAGCCTTCGGACTTGTAGGCACACAGTAGGCTTTCAGTGATTACTCATCGAATGAGCATCTGACTGAAAGAGGGTAGCCTGGAAGGAGGCTAAACCGCCACTAGAGCCGAGCGGTTCCGAAACTGGATTAGACTTAGAACAGGCTTTCCTTGGGGCCGCCATGGGCTCTCCAGTCCGAAAGCCAAAGACAGTGAAGGAAAAATAACCACTTCCTGTGTCACACCCAGCGTTTCTCCAGTTCCTTTGGAGTTATTTCCATTTTAACAACCCCACCCTCACCGGCTGCTTGGAGGTCAAGCTCAGAGAAGTGGCACCTGAGACATCTTCCCTCAGAAGGGCATCGCCCACAATTCTTTGTCCCTGTCTAGGAAGCTACAACTAAACCACATGGCCCACAGAAAACAAGATGGGGACTGTCCTGAATTCCCATACTAGGTTTTATTTCATTTAGTATTATAGAAGGGGAGAGGGTGTCAGAGGGCAACTATGAGGAGCTAGTTCTCCCCTTCCACCTTTCCTTGGGTTCTGTAGCTTTATCTTTGGTGGTTTAAATACGCTTGGTGTCGGAAGTGGCGCTATTAGGAGGTGTGGCTTTATTGGGGAAGGTGTGGCCTTGCCGAGGGGTGTGGCCTTGTTGGAGGAAGTGTGTCTGAGGGGGTTTGTCACTGTAGGGATGGGCTTTGAGACCCTCCTCCTAGCTTCTTGAAATTCTGTCTTCTCCTAACTGTCTTCGATCAAGATGTAGAACTCTTGGCTCCTCCAGCGCCAGGCTTACCTGCATACTGCCTTGCCTTCAGCCTGGGTGGTAACGAACTGAACCTCTGAACCTGTAAGCCAGCCCCGATTAAATGGTTTCCTTTATAAGAGTTGCTTTAGTCGTCATCTCTCTCCACAGCAATGGAAACCCCAGCTAAGACGTACTGCAAGTACATTGACTTCTACTGAGATATCTTACAGGCCTTCCACTGCCTCTTTGTCAAGACTGAAAGCGCTTCATCTCTTCTCAGAAAGACAGACAGACAGCAGACAGACAGACGACATGAGGCCTGTCCTTTCAGGACCTGTGGGTCTCATCCTCCTAGGAGCAGCTCTGCTACTCTGTTCCCTGTGGACATCTCCGCAAACGCTGGCCACCGATCACCGTCATGATCGGCCGAAAAAGAGGTGGCCCCTGAGGACATGCTCCAAGGGCTGCTTTCAGTTACTGAGCCTTTTAAGGTCATGGGAGCTGGTAAGTGGCTGCAAGGGTCTCAAGAGAACTGATTGGTTCAAAGGTTTTAAATAAAATTCTGGTTCAGTTGTAGCCTTGTGGGGCGTATGTAGGAAGCTGCTACGCAGGGTAGAGACGTCCATCATAATCCCGCTCCCTGCCGTGAAGACGGGTTAAATAAAAGAACAGTCCTACATGCCAGAGGTCATAGTGCTTAGGACGCAGAGGCTAGAGGATCGAGAGTTCAAGGTCATCTTTGGTTATATAATTAGTTCCACGTCAACCTGGGCTCCATGAGATCTTGTCTCAAAACAAACGAAACAGACTGTGGGCGGTGGTGGTTGTCGTTGTTGTTGAAGAGTGCAGACCGCTGGAGGTGGCTAAGGAGTTAAAGGCTCCAGTTTCAAAGGCTGACGACTTGAGTTCAATCCCCGACCCTTACGGTAAAACTGGAAGACCAGTTCCTACAAGTTGTTCTCCAACCTTCACACATGAGCAGTGGATTATGCACGTGATCACCACCCCAAACATACATAATATATAAACAAATAAATAATATTTTTTAAAAAGACTGTAGACATCTGCAGTGGCTTCCACTACTCACTTTACTGAGCATTCGAGTTGGGACTCAGAAAAATATGTTTTTGGTTTAGGTTTAGGGGTATTATTTGTTTGTTTGTTTGTTTGTTTTTTTGAGACAAGGTCTCTCTGTTGTAGTCCTGACCATAGATTTACTTTCTTTTTTTTTCCTAAGATTTATTTATTTATTTATTTATTTTATTTATTTATTTATTTATTATATATAAGTACACTGTAGCTGTCTTCAGACACACCAGAAGAGGGCATCAGATCCCATTACAGATGGTTGTGAGCCACCATGTGGTTGCTGGGATTTGAACTCAGGACCTCTGGAAGAGCAGTCATTGCTCCTAACCACTGAGCCATCTCTCCAGCCCTTTCTTTTACTTGATCTTTTTGTCATGTATTGACCAAAAAGGCTAAGCATGCTCTCCCTGGCACTGTGGACTCTTTTTCCTCTGAGGATATCTTTCCATTTGTTTTCACCGTGTGGAAACTTGTTGACCTTCACTGTAAGCGGCATGGTTTTCTTTCTTCCTCTTCTCCATCTCACTTATGGAAGCTGCCAGAACTTACAGCCTGCCTGCCCTGTTGTTTCTCTAACACTGATAAAAATATTTTTGAGCTTCAATGACTGATGATGATGATGATATTATAACAATAACAACAACAACAACAATAATAATAATAATAATAATAATAATAATAATAAATAATGAACTCAGGTTGTGGCTCAGTGGTATTTGCCTTACCTAGCACCTGGCATGAAAAAATTGATAAATAATTGCAAAGGCACATTAATTATGTACTAGGAGATGGCAATCGTGAGCCGTATGATAGAAGCCCTACAAAAGCAATGAGCTTTAATTCCCAAATAGGGTGGAGTCTTACAGGTTACTACGACATTAAAAGACTTGTATCTAAATAAAAAGACGGAGTCTGGTGCTTTAGTCTGTCGAGTTAAGACGCGACGTACAGGAAATCACATAAAACTTAAGTGAGTGAGGATACAGCAGACACACCTGGCGATGACTGCCCAGGTGAGGGCACAGACCAGTGCCGACCACTAGGCCGTCCGTCCCCTTCCCCCCAGGTGCCCCTCCCCTCCACGTTCACTCTTCCGTCTCCGCTGGAACGCCCTCTCTAACACCGTAATGTGGCCTTGTGTGGGCTTTTGTTTGCATACATTTCTATAACTAAAACCATGCAGTATACACTTTGGCTTCTTTTCCCTCCATATATTTATGAGATTCATCCATGTTGTTCAGAAAAGCTGCGACTCTGGGCTAAGCCTCGGCGGTAGAGCGCTTGCCAATCATACTCCAAGGTGCAGAGTTCCTCCACTCCTAGCATGAAAACAGTATGTTTTAAAAAGTGCTCTGATTAATTTGTTTTCGTCGCTGCATAACAGTCTAGTCTGTAAAATGCAAATCTCCAAATGCATCTACAGTCGATAAGGGTTCGTTTGCTCGTTCTAGTTCGACCTCTTTACCAAAACTGTTTCTGGAACTTCGTATGTCCAGCGTACATGCACACATTTCTGCTTGCTGTCCGCCTCATGAGTGCTTTAGGAGACAATGCCAATCGGTGTTTGAGGGGATCATAGCAACCTCCCCTCCAGCAGAATGTCAGAATTTTCTGCTCCACGGTCTCCCAGGACTCAGATAATAGGCTCCTTAATGGTAGTCTTACTAATGAATCATAATGTAGTTATACTTACCTTGTTTTAAATATGCATTTTAGTAAAACAATTGTGGTTTGTTTATAGCACAAAACCATAGGTAACTTCATAATGGTCCCGAATGTATATTTTGGTCAGCACACAGAAAGCTAAGGCAGGAAGGTTTTGAGTTCCAGGCCGGCTTGGAGCATTGGCAATGATGTCGTAGCATCCTGTTTCCTTTCAGCATGGTCTCGATGCAAAAACTCCAACACAGACATGAAGCCCCTAGTAAGCCCAAGGACTCATCTACCGTCTCCTTGGAACTAAGTGAGATGGACGGGTAGGGATGTAGCCCAGTGGTAGAGAGCTGCTTGTAGGCTGTGGGTTCTGTCCCCAGCACTGAAAGCCAGATCAACAAAATAGAGGTTAGAAAATATACACAGTAGTGGAAAAATAATTAACTTTTAAGAAATCTAATAAAGAGGACTGGAGAGATGGGTAAGTGATTAAGACCACTGGCTGCTCTTCCAGAGGACCTGGGTTCGATTCTCAGCACATACATGGTGACTCACAACTGTCTGTAATTCCAGTCCTGGGGCCCTGACACCCTCCTCTGGTTCTTCAGGCACCAGGCACACAAGTAGTGCACACACATACATGCAGACAGATCGCCCATACATTTACAATTTTAAATTTAAATTTAAAAGTAAAATTTAAAAAGTCTACTAGAATAACTGGATATGACATTGTGGTTTCATAATTCAACCTAATTCAATCAAGTCAGAAGCAAAAGCAACTGGTTATCCAGGACCTCTGCAGCTGCAGGCTGGGCCAAGTAGGCATCCACACACTACAGCCCCCCAGAATTATTCCCTGAAATGACTTTCCTTGAGTCTAAAGTTTCTCCTGAAACCCAATTTCACTTCTCAAGGTTTGGATTCCTTTCTAAAATGTACTTGACTAACCATGAAGAAGACTGGTCTTTCTGTACACTGTAACTGTATAGCTATGCTCTCCCTCTAGATAATTAGTAGACAACTTTAGGCTGAAATCCAATCCCAGTAGAACATACCATCTGCCCATCACTCCTCAGAAAGGCAAGACCAGTCTGTCTAAATCCCTGCTGTTTTCACTCACCAGCAAGACAAGCCTCACAGCAGCGACCCTCGACCTTCCTAATGCTGTGACCCTTGTACGGTTCCTCATGCTGCGAGGACCCCCAAACCGTAGAATTATTTCCCTTGCTACTTCATAACTGTAGTTTTGCTACCGTTGTGCATAGCGATGCAAATATCTGATATGCTGTCCCCGGGAAAGGACAGTTCTACCGACCCACAGGTTGAGAACCTCTGGCTTAGAGTCTTGTAAAGTGGTCTTTGTAAATAACGATGCCCCTTTCCTTTGGTGAGTGATTACCTCATAGCAGGACAGCCTTCTCACAGACTGGCCATACCACGGGCCCACAGTCCTCAGCGTGTGTGCTCTGGGTGACTGGTTTGCACCTATCAGTTTTATCCTCAGCTTCCGGGTGACAATGGCTCCCATCTGCAGAAGCCTCACCTCCAGTTCCTACCCACAGCACATTTAACTTATCCCTTCAAGGTCCATGGTTCGAGTCTCCACTAATGGCCTTAACAAAGCAGGTATAACTCCATCTCATTCATCTCTAATCTAATTCTCTTCTATTAGTTTCTGGTATTAATTTAAAGTATTTGTGTCCCCTAAATCCCACAGACAGATCTAGTTTAACCACTGTTTTGTTTAAATCCATTTGAATTGATGCTGATACGTGAGATACAAAGAGTTTCCATGAAACTTCAGATTGTCACAGCCAAGAATGCCGGTGCACACCTGTAATCCCAGCACTTGGGGAAAGGAGGCAGGAGGATCGGGTATCTTAGGGCCAGCCTTGGCTACATGATGAGTTTGAGGCTAGACTGAACAACACGATACACTACTTCAGAGGAAAATTTAAAGAGAAAAGAACAATCCATCAAAAACTCAGATTAGCAGAACCAAGGAGGCTGTGTTGGTCAGGAAAGCATTTGCCCTGCAAGCATGAGGTTCTAAGTCCAATCCACAGAACTCATAAAACAAGAACAAAAAAAGCCTGCCGCCATGGAGAACCCCTGTATTCCTAGTCCTAGGGAATCAGAGACGAGAAGACCCTTGGGGCACACTGAACAGCCAGCCTAGCCTGCTCCGTGAGCTCCAGGCTAATGACAGACTGCCTCAAAGTTCAAGAGGACAGCGCCTGAGGTGCCTAACCCACAGGTGCCTGAGGAATGGCATCGGAAGTTGCCTTACATCTTCCACATGCTCACATGCATCGACACAAATGTGTGCACATATGCACAAAACACACATACAATAAGGAAACAAAAGAATAAATTCACATTGTCAGTGTCTTTGAACTACCAAAAGCTTTAGCCATTTGGGGTCCACATTCCTGGCTGTGGTCAGAAGTGGCTGAGTGGAGTGGCCTCCTTTAAGGGGACATGACTTCCTCACTGGCCACAGTCTTCTGTCCAGCCCTCCTTCCCTTTTATGCTAGTTTCCTGGCAACAGTGGCATTAGGGTTTCCACACCCTGACCTAAGCCCGTTCTCCTAAGGCCAGGTTTCTGCCTGGACACAGCCTTATCAAGGCACTGGCACCAACAGAAGACTTTTTTCAAACAGGGTAGATGTGTGTAACTGTGCCCCCTACAAGGCCCTGGTGGAATGCCCAATCCTTTGGTTGCCGAGCCCTTTCAGTGTGCTGGATATTGGCAGGACTTCTCCGGCACACGCAGGGACTGCGCCCTTAGGGGAGTGTCAGGATCGCCACATCCCCACATCCTTCTTTTGAAGCACATGCTGAGAACATCCCTGGGAGATGTGATCTAGCGCTCTCTGATCAACAAGAATCACATCTGACAAGAAGATCTGTTCATCTGAATCTTTATTTTTTTTCCTTAAGCATCTCATTTTCCCTCTGTGAGTCAGTGCATTCAACAATGCTATTTAAAATTCGATAACTAAAGACAAACGAATCTGTAAAAACGGAACATCTTTTATGAAGATCCGACTAAATACGTGTTCTGTTCGAAATGTCAAGCACCAGAAGACTTAAATAAAACATGGAAGTTGTGTTCCCTCGGGGAGATGAGCCAGGCAGAGCTAGAGTGGACCGCAGTGCTAATTCACATTTCAGATACAAACGGAAGAGGGAGAATTTGCTATCTGGTGGGATGACATAAGCCAAGAACGGGGCAGGGCAGGGACACCTCTGGGGATAGAGGAAGAACAGTGGGATGTGAGGATGGATATTGCCACACTGTATCCCTGATGGTCCACAGGGGAAATTAGTTCTTTGTCATGTAGAACCACGTTATACAGGATGTGTGTGTGCGTGTGCGTGTGTGTGTGTGTTGGGGAAGAGGGTTCCTAGAGTTCTAAGAAGCCCAATCAGGACTCAGCCCGCCAGGATTCCAGGACTAACAGCCCTGCTCTTTTAGGAACTAGGCCATCTTCCTGATCTCTTGTAAACCTAGTTAGAATAACTGTAGAGTGCCCCCCCCAGCCCCTTGTCCTTTACTCCTAGTGTCTGAGGGGATTGCCCGAATGAAGCTATGCATGGTATAGCCATATTCAAAACCCCCAGAGAGTCACCAATACAGATTCCAGGGCTCTGCTCCCAAAGACCTTGACCTTGTAAGTCCTGGGTGTGCTTGGGGGTGGGAAGGCAGAAACTGACATATCACATAGGCTCCAGAAGCTTCTGATATAGGTGTCCTGCATCCAGACTTTCAGAAACACTGTCTCAGAAAGCCCATGTCAGAAAATCAATTTGAAGAACACATTTGCCATCGAAACATTTAACACATAAAAATTCTGAGTTTGGGCTGGAGAGATGCCTCAGCAGTTAAGAGCACTGACTGCTCTTCCAGAGGTCCTGAGTTCAATTCCCAGCAACTACATGGTGGCTCACAACCATCTGTAATGGGATCTGATGCCCTCTTCTGGTGTGTCTGAGGACAGCTACAGTATACAATATAAATTAAAAAAAACTTTAAAAAAAGAAAGAAAATTCTGAGTTTGTAATAAACAATACAGAATTTATCCTATTGTAGTTTAAAGTTTTTCTGCTAAACTTCATAGTGGAAAGAAAAAAATTGGGTTGCTGTTCCTATATGAACTGTTTTCCATGGGACCAAACAGTTAGAGAGAAAGCTTTTTCCTCTAGAGAAGCCCAGCTATTAATGCAAAAGGATTGATGCATCTTGAAAAGGAAAAAAAAAATGGCTAAGGAGGCAGGTAGAGCCCATCTGCAAGGCTATGGGTTTGATCCACAGCACTGCAACATAAGTAAGTAAATAAATAAGTTACTATTTCACAGCTACTGATTATATAAAATGTGTAAGGAATAAACACGGATGGCTATAAAGGCCCTTTAGTTAAAAGGTGAAAAGGGGGAGCCGGACGTGGTGGTTAATGCCTATAAACCCAGCACTTGGGAGAAGTGGAGATGGGAAGATCCTAAGTTCAAGGCTATCCTTGGCTACAGCGTGAGTTTGAGGCCAGCTTGGGCTACCTGAAATTCTGTCTGAAAAACAAAGCAAACACAGGAGTGATGGGGGTCAACTGCAGGGATTAGATAGACATGTTGAGCACACTAAGGACGTCTAGAGAATGCGGGCCCAAGTGTCTATAGGAACCTTGTGATGGGAGGTACTAAGAAGCAGAAGTCTTCTTGCCCCAAAATTCAATCTCATGCTCATTAAGCCAGGAAATAAGAAAACATGGGCAATAAAGAAAAGCAGAAGGAATTATAGAACAAATCTGGATCGAAGGTCACTTTGCAGGACCATAGCAGATCAGGAACTGAATGAGGACAGATGGATGGTACACCAGATGCTACACTGTGAGTCTTCTTCAGACTTTCTCCCTCTCCTCCCTCTCCCTCTCCTTCTCCCCCTCCCCATCTTCCTCTCTTCTCTCCCTTTCCTCCCCTCTTCCTCTTTCATTGTTTTGAGGCAGGATCTCACTATGTATAGCCTTGGCTAGCCCTGAACTCCCAATGTAGACCAGACTGGCTTTAAACTCATAGAGATCCACCTGCCTCTACTTCCCAAGTACTAGGATTAAAGGCATGCATCATCGTGTCTGGCTTCTAGTTCATATTCTAACTAAAAGAAAGTGACTATAAAAGACAAATTTGTATCCCCAAATAGATGGGACAGGTAGGTGCTCTCCAGGCCCCACCTCTCCAGAGGAACCCCTGGCTGTCCCAGAACTCCCTCTGTAGATCAGGCTGGCCTACAACTCACTGTTTAGACCAGGCTGACCCAGATCCACCTGCCTCTGCCTTGAATGCTGAGATTAAAAGAGTGTGTGCCTCCCCCTGCCTGCGTATCTTACCATTTCTTTAACAGCTCAAGAGATCAGAGTAAATGAAACGCCATATGCAGCTTGGGGGAGGGGCACATAAATACCCTAGAAAGCACCACTTATCTACTAAGGGATCATAAGCACAGTTCCAGGAACTTGAGGGAAAACAATTCTTTTCTGTTGTAAAACGCATTGTTTCCAGAGTGACAATATTGTGCGAGCAGTAATGGCTGTTGCCCTTTGCGATGGCCCACTTCTAGGGTAAATATGACAACTGCGTTGCAACAGTCATAACTTGATTTGCTCTGGGCCAACTAAAGGAAAGTGGTATCAGCGTCAACATTTCGGTTTCCTCATATCTGTGCTGAAGAGCAAGGCTCGGCCAGCACAAGCTCTTGTAGGCAAGTCTGGTGAACTGAGTTGGGTCCCTGAACCCCAAAGTGGAAGAGGAGAACCAACTCCCCAAAGTTGCCTCCTCTGACATCCACAGGTGCACTGTAGCTCCCGCCCCAATAAAATCAATTTCCCCTATCTCATTAATTAATCACAGTGCATTTGTAAATATAGAGGTCAGTGCTGTAAAGACCTGTACGACAAGTTAGTTATTAGAGGCCAGCTGGCTTTCATCACCTGTAAACCTAACTTGGCTCAGAGCAGGGAGGTTAATAAACACCACACATAATTCTCATGGCCATCATTCTTTCAAATGCCCAGAGCTTAGGCCCTTTTTAGTCATTCTAAAAGTGGTATTGGCAAATTTATGTTTTAAAAGTATTAGAGACCTGACAGATGTTTGTGTAGCATTTTCTGTGTAATGCCAAGTTCTGCGAATCTCAAGATTTAGGAACACATAGGATTTTTTTTTAATAGTGTTTTTATATGTGTCCAAATTATGTTCAGTATCTGAGAAGCAAGCAACTGGTATGTTAAAGATGCAGAGTACTAGGCTCCCCCAGAGAGCATTTAAAATCATTTCTCTGGGACTTGAGAAATGGCTCAACACTTAAGAGCACTGGCTGCTTTTTCAGAAAACCCAAGGTTCCACCCAGCACCCATATGATAATCTGACACCTTCTTCTGGCCTCCTTGCCACCAGGTACACTCATGGTACACAGACATAAATGCAGGCAAAATGTCCACACATAAAAATAAAAATAAATCTATTTTTTTTCTGTTTACTACTCTCTGGTAATATGGCCTGGAACTCTGTACCTCTAGCAAGCAGGGGATTTATTTCATGCACTAAAGTTTGACAATCAAACCTTCAAGAACATGACATTTCTCTCAAGTTTATGTGAAAAACAGAACTAATAACACCAGAAATAAATAATCAGTCAAACTCTGACAAGAGGAAAACTTTCAGGAAGTGGTCTGGTCTCTAGAGTTAAAAACTAGACTGTGGTAGCCCGTGCCTGCCTGTAATCCCTGCAAGCAAAAAAAAAAAAAAAAAAAACCAGGAGGTTAAAGTTCGCTTTGGCTACGTACAAGGGATTCAAGGTTACCCAGGACTGCGGGATCCAGAAAACAGACTACACAAAGCCTGAAGAATGGCCAAACAGATTGCTGTCCCTTGTAAGACATGATGCCTGATATGAATGAAGAAAGCTGGAAAACAAGTTTCAAAGGAAAAAAAAGTCTAGTTTTTAAAGGACCAAGTATGGTCAGGCGGTGGTAAGATACGCCTTTAATCTCAGCCCTCGGGAGGCAAAGGCCGGAGGATCTCTGTGAGTTCAGAGACAGCCAGGGCTACACAGAGAAACCCTGTCTCAAAATAACAACAAAAAAGTCACATGTGTGAGTCTGTTTCTACGAAAACTGTACAAGAGACTGTTTCCAATTTTTAAAAGTGTATCATTTACTTTTATGTGTAAGGGTGTGAGTTTGTGTGAATTTGTGGATGTCCAAAGAGGACTGTGGAGCTGGAGGCTGGAGTTACGGGTAGTGGGTGCTAGAAACCTGCGAGAGAAGAGCTCTTAACTGCTGAGCCATCTCTCCAGCCCCACCGGCCTGCCTTTTCCAATAAAACACTGTGCAAAGGATCTAGGAGTAGACAATGAAGATGATCATAAGACCTTAACGAGTGTTAAAAAACACTGATTTGTACACTTAGAAGGGGGACTTAGAACACTTGTGTTCAATCTCAAAGAGTTACCTACAAAGTCAAGGGCATTACAAAGTAGGTCATCATGTTTTCTAGACTGAAAGACGTTTTAAAGAAACACAAGAGAGCATAATGAATAGACTTTGAGTCCTTATTGAAAGGAACACACTGCAAAGTAACATTGTATCACCATAATCTGGGTGTGAACTCGGAGCCTCTGTTTGTCTTAGCAATCACATTGGCATTGTCCTCCGGCATGATTGCCTCTCTTCTTTTGAAATAAATACTGAAATATTAAGAGGTGAAATAAATGAGGCTTGAGATTTGCTTTAAAATACGCCTCCTCCCCCAAACACACAAAGCTGATAGGTGAGAATGGGAAGCCAGTGGTCTGGGATGAATGGCTGGCTTTTAGCTGAGAGAAGAATAAGAATGCACGAGCGTGGCTCTTTGAACTTTTTTAGTTTTAATACATAAAGTTCAGAAATTAAATATTAAATAATCTTAAATAATTTTTTTAAAAAAATATTATTTTATTTTTAAAACCTTGCAAGTAAAATCATCTCACACGGTGGAAATTCTCATTAAAACGAGTTAAGCATACATCCAGACCTGCTGGTGAAGAGTTGTAGTCCCTAGGGCTGAGGCAGGAGGATGGAAAGTTCCAGCCTTGCCATGGAAAGTTCCAGCCTTGCCAGGGAACTTTAGTGAGACATTGTTTCAAAGTAATAAAAGGGTTTGGGATCAGAGATGCCAGGCCAGGCTCTACATTCTACATAGGACCACTATAAACACAGAAATAGCCAAGGGGTAGAGTGGCACGCATGCCTGCAATCCCAGCACTAAGCGCCGAGGGTAACAAGTTTGAAGCATCCCCTGAGCTACACAGAACTTTAAAAAGCAACCTGGGCACCTAGGAGAGGCCCTGTCTCAAACTTAAGGAAAAGGACTGAGGAAGCTCTGTGGTAGAGCTCTGAGCAGAACAAGAGAACTACCTCATCTCTCCTCCAACCCTTCTCCTTGATTATTCTTCATGAGCATTGAAAAAGGCAGATCCTTCCTGGGCTAAGAGGGGCCCTGGGAGTGAACTAGCGGAGTAAATCCGGATCTAAGTCGGAACACACCTAGCAACCGCATAGCTTTAGAAAAGGAATGATTTTGACTCGGAGCAGCCACAAAGGCTCCTGATTGCTCCAGAGACCAGCAGACCACCCTAAAGACGACACTTCACCCGGGGTCACCTCCAACACCGCAGTAGGTAGAGAACCCTCTGCTGGAAGTCAATGGCCCCACCCTACCTGTTCCAAAACGTCCCGACGATTGGCTTCCCATACCAGCCACGCCTGCAGTCTTTCTGAGGATTGGCTGCTCTCTTTTTCCTGTCCTGCCCCCTGCAAGCGGCCCGCCGGTTGGCTGCGGGTTTCGTGCCAGCTCCTCCCCTCTCCCTGGTGGTTGTATCAGCGCAGCGCGCACCGGCTCGGCCTTTCTGTTCCGGGCGTTGCGGTGAGTGTCCACTCTGCAGGGTGTCGGGATGTCCCCGTGTCCCCTTGAGCTTTGCCCGCCCCGAGCTCAGCTGCTCCCGGCGGCCAGAACAGAGGGGTAGAGCAGTTCTCCGCGGCCCGGGGGACGGCGGCTGTGCCCAGCCCGGGGCTGCGCGAGAGACAAAGCCCTCTCTGCTGTCCGACCCGGGCGCGCTGATCGCCTCCCTTTTCCCTCCGCAGGTCGACCCACCCGAATCGATCTCCACTGCCCAGCCGTGCTGCTGCTGCCTCGGATAGAAGCCAGGTACGTCCCGGCATTGACCGAAGGAAGGCGCAGGGCACGTGGTCGAGAAGACCTAGGTTCCAGGCCTGCCTTTGTTGAGCTGCGTAGATCCGCCCCAGTTACCCTTTCATGTGCCCTTTTAAGGTTGTCGCGGTACTTTAAGAGGCTAACACAGAAGGGTAAAGGAAGTCTCCATAAAACCCAGAGAGGAAAACTGCACCTCCTCTTTGGATCCTGTCTGGAGTCACAGATGAACCAGAAAGCTTCACTCGAGTGCGCTCATTTTACTTCTGGCGATTACTAGGTAGTAATGTAGGACTGAAACACAAAGTAGCAAGAGTACACTTACTTACTTTGCTAGGAATGAGATATTAGGTCAGCTGAAAAGGATATACTTGAGCGTTTTTCCACTTATCTGAAGCATCTTTTTCCATTTTATAGGTTGAAAACTACGGGAAAGAAACTCGCGAGCTGAATGGCTCCAAGGTGAAGTAGTCGCACATGTAATGACCCCGCTTGCCTGGATCCCACCTTAGGCTTAGTGAACTGAAGTAGGTGAAGTCCATTTTACAGATTGAGATTGTGGGCCGTGTGAGAGTATCCTTGAATGGCCTTGAAGTAATTGATTAAACTGAAGGTAATTTCCTAAAATTTTTACCAACGTACTAGGATCCGGTCTCCCCCGACCCCTTCTCTATTTATGGGTGTCCTGGAATCAGGTCCACCTGGCTATGACACGGGGTTTTAAAGGTGCAAACAGGAAGGGGATTTTAAGGATGTTCATGCTAGATCGTTAGAATGTTTGAATCTGGCCTGCGTGTTTGGACAAGTTCTTTGCTAGTAGTTCATGTGCTGGTAGTCACCGTGTTTTAACTTGTACATTGTTTCCCATGAGTAATTTTCCATAATCTTCAATAAAGGCTTTTCCTATGTCAATTCCATGATGGTCTTTTTCTTATTTCAAGTAGTTACTTGTTATTACTGGAGTGTGGAGACATTACAACTTGGTGCAGTCTGTCCTTCTGCCATATGGAGCCTAGGATCAGACTCAGGCTGTCAGGCCTGGTGCCAGCCACCATTAACTGTGTGATTATTCTTTCTCAGCAGTATTTTTGGCTTTGGCCTTTCCAAACTTATGTATACTGGCTGTTGAACCCACAATTTATATTCCTCTAGACCGAGTGTATGTGATGCTGGGGATCTAACGTGTCCTTAGGCTGCATGGCACCTTCACCTGTGCCCTTTTAAAAGTAGCCGCCTTCAAGGATACAAGGTTGAGAGTTTGGAGAGAGACTAAGGGGTCAAGATACAAAGTATGAAGTTACCCAGTCTTTTAGTAACTGTTGCAATTGTGTCTTAAATATTGTTTCTATTTACACAATAGCTTTAAAGTTTAATAAAAATTCTCTTATTTATCCAGAGTAGATAAAATTTGGCCACACTGACCAGAGCACTCAATGCTCACAAGTGGCCAGGATAGCACAGTATAGAGTTCCACTTCTATAGGGTTGCTGGTAGCTGTTAACAAAATTACATTCTGCAACCACCTTGTTTTATTTTTTAATAGGCAGCCTATAGATATGCCTCGACAATCACAAGATCTTAAGCTGGGTGTGGGCAGAGGAAGCTGGAGCATGGGACATTACCACCAGCCTGCCTTGAACTGGGCCAGTGAAAATAATAAGGTGTGCAGGAGACTAAAACTACCTGGTGGCATGTGTCTTCACACCAGTTTAAACTGGGATCCCTGGGAAGCTAAACATTTTTCGAAAGTTCTAAAACAGGCTGGAAAGCTGCCTCACCATATAAGACCACTTGCTATTGCAGAGGACCTGGGTTTGTTCCAGCACCCATATGGAGGCTCACAACCTCTAGGGGTCAGACACATCTGGAAAACTTGGGATTTACCTGCATACATGTAGGCAGTCTAAAAATAAATGCCAAAACTACCTCATGTGTGCTTTTATGTTGTAATTTCAATGCTTGGGTTGCAATATGAAACAATACAAAGATGGGAAAGGAAATAAGTATTTGTTGGGGTCTGAGTATGTACTTGATGAAATCAAAATAAGTCCATTTAAAGTAGAAATTTAAGTACAAACAAATTGTAATGGTTTGCAGGACATAAGGAAGCAGAGTAGTTTTATTTTAGTCTTAAATTGCTCACCATTCCTCAGACCTTCTCCACCTGTTTTTCAAGTAGTTCTACCTGCCCTCAGGCTCAAATTACAATTGAAGGCATGTGCTAGAATGCATGTTTTTTTTTGTTTTTCAAAGAGTTTCAATGTCAATCTGAGTATCTCTGCCTGCCAGGACCCACTCACTCCTTTGGAGACATTAATCTAGCTTTGCATTGGAGGTTTACAGATTGTGCAGGTATCTGGGTGAGCTTGATCATGGGAGATCTATTAGTTTCGCACCCTGAGTTAGCTTGCTAGGGTCTGGATTAACAGCTCATCCTGCATTATATTAAGACTGACAGTTTCACAGGCCACATAGATCGTGCACCCAGGAAACCAGTGGAAGATGTTCAATATGTATAATATGTCGACATCTCCCCAAGACCAATGGAAAAACAACTGCCCTGAATGTATGCCCAAGTTACAGCTTCTTGTATTTGCTTTGGCCTCTGCAAGAGCATCAGCGATGGTGACGATGAGAACAGCTTCTCCAGAAGTGAGTTTAACTTTGCAGCTACTCTTGCCTGTTGGCACGCCTCAGGTTTCAGGCACCTAGCCATTTTATGAATTCTGTTGTTTGACTGGATGAGGACTCTTCAGATTTAAGTTATCAAGTAACGATCAGTGATTCTCACCCTGGTCAATGCATCCACCCCTTTAATACAGTTCCTGATGTTGTGACCCCCCAACCATAAAATTATTTCATTGCTACTTAATAAATTACTTTGTTACTGTTATAATTGCAATGTAAATAGCTTATATGCAAGATATGATCTGACCCCAAAGGGATCTCGACCCACTGTTAGATGACCCAAGTTACAGCCAATGCTAGCAATGGCTACCATGGTTAATTTCTCAAGCTACTCATGAAGGGTTCGAGCCAACAAAGGATAGCCTGTGAGAAGTTGCAGGCTTAGGGACCCTGCCACCTCAACCTTCATTTCCCCACCTTCCGAAGGATGTCTACAGTTCCCTAATTTTGCAGTGAAAAGGAGTGATGGTTGAAGTACCTTGTGGCAGACAGCACCACAAACCACACAGAATTTAAACAGTGTTCTGAAAGCTGACCTTGGGCTATATATTAGAATGAACTAGTTTGAGCTAGATGTGTTTGCACATGCCTTTAATTCTAACCCTTAGGCGAGGCAGGCACATCCTGAGTTCAAGGACAGCCAGGGTAAAAACAACTAGCACAAACACATAATGAGCTAGTTTGAAGTTAATAGTTTTTGCAGTAGGAACTCTGGGAACCTCAAATGCAAGAAATTGATAAGAATTGGTTTTAAAATAAAATGGATGTTGATGTCTCCATTCTATGTGTGGCTGGGTATCTATAATCCTAGTTCCCTGAAACCCATACTGCAAATACTAATTTTTGGAGTTCAATGTAACAAACTTAATATTTTGTAAGCTTTAAATGTTTTACTTAGTTCTCAGGTCAGTCTGTAAATTATTTTTTTTGTACATGTAGGCTTCTTTTTCCAAGGGCACTAGATCTCGTGGAACTGATCAGTTGTGAGCAGCCCTGTGGGTGCTATAACCAAAGCAGTGTCCCCTTGCCATCAGCAAACATTTAGCCATCAACCTATTTCCAGGCCCCATCTCACTTTTGTTTTTGTCTACTTTGGAGACAGAATCTCACGTCACCCTGCCGGGCCTTGAACTCTAGCTGAGGCTAACCTTGAACGTCTGATCCTCCTACTTGCAACCTCCCTGATTTACATGGTGCTTGGGCTCAAATCCAGGGCTTACATCCTAGGCACTATGTCAGCGGAGCTCCTGCCCTAGCTCTCAGAGCAAGTTTTTACAATCCATCCATACATTGATACTGTCCAAAGAATGAATAATGCTCTATTGTATTCATATGCAACAGATGAATATTGTTTGAAATTTGCTCTTCCGTTGGACGTTTGAACTGGCTCCTTTTGGCTATCATGAATGCTAATTGATGCATTGATGTCAAGTATCTGCATCTTTCAGTATTTACTGAGAAGTAACTTGACTTACACAGTATTTCTACTTTTAATCTCCGTGGAGCCATCCAGCTTTCTCTGCTGCAGCTACCCCACCGTCTCACTAGGAGAGTATAAGCACTTGGAAACACTTCTCATTTCTTATGAACCTCCTCCCTCACTCAAGGTTTACGGGATTAAGTATAAGGTTCTTTAAGATAATTTGGGATTACTTGCTAAGTGAAGGAATTTGAAAGGATCGAATTACCTTTGGGGGAAGGGGATAAGGACTTTGCATAGGAAAGGTACTTCAAACTATAAATGTCGCCTTATTCCACTTCAGAAATATGAGCTAGAAAATGACTGGGAACATCAGGAGCAGTTAATTCCCCTACCCAGGGTACCAAGCCCTGCCTCAGGCACTTAACAATGCTCCAATAGGAACAAAGCTCCCTTTTCACTACACGGGTAGGCAGACAGGCAGCCTTGCTTTAGGTTCCGGTGCCTTAGGTGCCTTAGGTTCCGAAGCTGGGATTAGTTGATTAGCAGGAGTGACTCCTACTGAGAGATGAAGCACCACCGGACTAACAAAAGCAGCAAGGGTTCGCGGGACGAGACAACACTGGTAGACACATCTGCCAATCACCGGTTGGGGAGACTGGTGCATGTGATTGGTTACACCCAGGTTCCAACTCCAGCCCCTCTGCCCGCATCCCGCCCGCCCATAGTTCGGGTCCCCTGCTGTGACTGGGTCTGAGTTTACTTTTGGAATCCAGGATACAGTAAAGTTCTGGTTCCTTAGGCACATTTCACACAAATCTGACGTCCTGTCTCCTCCTCCCATTCAGTCTTGTGCCCGGTTTCCTACTCTCACATAGTACAAAGCACGGAGGGGTTTACCTGTGCTTGGGGAAGATGGGGCGCCTTGTTAAGTCATTTCTCTCTTTTCATACATCTAGTTCTGTATGGTTGTATAAGGAGAATTGATCCTGTGGGCGGCGGTGGGGTTGGAGATATGGGCAATTACGACTAAACATTAAATCATCAAAATAGCACCCACCAGAGGGTTATTTACATGTTTCAAGAAAGAGCTCCGAAGACAGGACAATTCCCAACATTCGGGCTGTCTCTCCACCCACGGTAGTCTTTCTTTTTCTTCCGGGTTGTTCTTGCTTTACGCCCAGCCGGGATTACTCTTGCTAGCAGCCTGGAGAGGCTTCAGCACTAATCTCATTAATGCAAATCTGATCATGTCTCCCAAATCTGTCTTGAGTCTCTCAAATGTCAAATCCTGCGATCCCTCGTTGCTTATAGGTTCCCACAGACGGTTTTTATTCCACTGTAACAAATGACAGGTAAATGCACCGACAATTAATGAAGTCAGTATGTTAAAGTTTCACAAATAAATCACACTCAGGATCGAATAGAACCAACGTCCTGGAACATTTCTCCCCAGATGGGACCACACCCTGCTTTCTGCTGGTAGACTACTAGCTTTGTGCTA
The DNA here is from genome assembly GCF_011064425.1 of Rattus rattus. Classification (NCBI taxonomy): domain Eukaryota; kingdom Metazoa; phylum Chordata; class Mammalia; order Rodentia; family Muridae; genus Rattus; species Rattus rattus. The sequence goes on from NC_046164.1 coordinate 30,883,845, forward strand.
ATCGGGCCAAGGCATGTCAACATGCATTTTGTTCCTGGTTTCTTTAACTCAGTATTTCGAGGTTCACCCATATTTTTTTTTGGAGTTTGATTATGTGGCTGCTTTGCATTCCACTGTGTGAATACAGTAAAATGTATCCAGATAAACTTTGACAGTAATTGGAGTCGTTTGCATTTTAAAGCTATTAGAACATTGCTTCTGTGGCCGTCGTGATGACATCGTTAGAAGCAGGAGACATAGTGAGCGTATCTCTTGGTCCAGGGCCAACAGACAGAAGCCTTGAATCAAGGGTACAGCCATGTTCACATTCACTGGATATACTTAATGTTTTCCAAAGTGTTTGTGTTTTTACACTCTCATTAGCAACATATGGGAGTTGAAGTTCAGTGTTCCCATCAACACCTTTTTTTTCCATTTTGGTGGGTGATAATGGAGTTGCCCATGTTTCTAATTTGCATCTCTATGATAATTAAGTTGAGCACTTGTTTTGTTCGCTTGTTTAGTTTGAGACTGTCAGATATAGTCCAGGCTGGTCTGGAATGCATCGTGTAGCTGAGGATGACTTTTAAAAAAAAACAACAAACAAGCAAACAAACAAACCGTTTACTTATGGGGGAGGGGAGGTTTGCTACAGTGCAGATGTGGAAGTCAGAGGGCAGCCCCAGGGAGTCAGCTCTATCCTTCTATTCTGTGGGTTCTGGGAGTGGATTCAGGTCTTCAGACTTGAGGCAAAGGTGTTTTCTGCTGACCCACAAGCCCGGACGATTTCGACCTGTTTTTTCTTCTCTACACAGAATTTACTACCACCCTAGCCCGTTGACACCCTTCTTTTCTGCTTGTCAGCTATTCAGAAATAACTCTGAGAAGCAATTGCTAAAGTTCCTTTTCGCACCACCCCCCTCCCATTTTTCCTGCCACTTGACTATGGAGCATTGGGAGTATTCAACAAATTGTAAATATTTTATAAATTAAATCCCTTAAACTGTCCACATACACTCTGTCACCGATACTTTACAAAACTGGTTGTATGATACAGTCACCCCTCCCTCTACTCACCTAACCCTTGCATTTCAAAGAATGCTGGTAGCAATGTATGCTAAGACTTGTAAATAATTCTCTGTGCGTGTGCATTTTTTAACTAAAGCCAGAGTAAGGTAATCTTTCAATGCAAAATGCACAGAACATTCACAAATTGTTAGCGTGCCAAATTTTGAAAATACATTCACTTGTGAAACCGACATTTCTTATCAAATGTATAGCATCCTGCTGCCCTATGGATTCCTTCATAGCCCCTCCCATTACCACCTGCCCAGAATGAGTCACGTGCCAACTAGCAGCCTCACTGCGGGCTATTTATGCCAATTCCAGAGTTTGGCATAAGTGGAAATGTGCAATCTGTTCTTTACTCTATGGCTTTCTCAACTCTGCAAACTTACTTGAGGTTTACCCACGCAGCTGCACAGCAAACATTTTTTTCCTTTTGAAGTTTTCAGAGTTAGAAGTAGACATCCACTTGATGAAGCAGATTATTATAAGTATGTGGGTTTTTTAAAAAAGATATTTTTATTTATATATGTGAGTTGCTGTCTTCAGACACACCAGAAGAGGGCATTGGGTTCATTACAGATGGTTGTGAGCCACCATGTGGTTGCTGGGAATTGAACTCAGGACCTCTGGAAGAGCAGTCAGTGCTCTTAACTGCTGAGCCATCTTTCCAGCCCCAGTATATGGGTTTTTATTTTTAATGTAGTGCATGCATGTTGACTGTATGTATGCCATGTGAGCACGGTGCCTACGGAGGCCAAACAAGGGTGTTGGATTCTTCTGGAGCTAGAGTTGCAGGAAGTTGTGTACCCCTGACATGGGTGCCGGGGACTGACCATGGGTCTTCTGGAAAAGCGCTATATGCTCCTAACCACTGAGCCATCCCTCCTGATCCATAAGCATAAATCTCTTTATTGCGTCATGGGAAGTTTGGGGATTTAGCTCAGTGGTAGAGTGTTTGCCTAGCAAGCACAAGGCCCTGGGTTTGGTCCTCAGCTCTGGAAAAAAAGAGTCATGGGTACACTACATTTTTATATAGTCAACCTTTGCAACATGATGGATTTGGAAGTGATTTTATGCTTTTCAGACCATCAGCATGACCAATGCCTTAAACATATCCATCACTCCCAAGTCCTCTCCCTGCCACCCTTTTTATTATCACCATTGTAACGATTCAGATCTTGTCCCCCACCAACATTTTAAGTGTGTAGCACTGCAAAGCTTTTCTCTCTTCAAGACAGGGTCTCTCATTGTATCCCAGGCAGGATTCGAACTCTCGTTGACCCTGCCTTAGCTTCCTGAGAGCTAGGGTGGCAGGTGAGAACTGCCTTGCCTGGCTCGGTAATGCTTTTAGAACATGGACAAGCCCTGGTTCAGTGATGTAAGCTTGGAACCTCAGTGCTGGGTGGGATCTCAAATCTGAGGTCAGAGAGAGATACATGGTGAGCGCCTCAAACCCAGAATGTCAAAAGGTCAATGGGATGGCTCAGCAGGGAGGCATTTGGGGCTAACCTTGACAACCTGACTTTGATCCAGGGGACCCACATGGTAGCAGGAGGAACCGACTTCTGAAAGTTGTCCTTGGACAGTCACATTTGTTCTGTGCAGGACAAGCACAGACCTGAGTCTGCATGCAGGCCTACACACACCAAATAAATGAATAGACAAATGTAATTAAAATATCATTTAAAACAAAAGTGCTGTGACAGATATAGTGGAGCACGCCTTTAATCCCAGCACTTGGGAGGCAGTGGCAGGCAGATCTCTGTGAGTTTGAGGCTAGCCTGGTCCACAGAATGAGTTCCAAGACAGCCTGAGAGACAGAGTAAGTCCCTGTCTCAAATAAAGACAAAAACAAAACAAAACAAACAAATAAAAAACTAGTGTTATATTTTTGGGTTTTGTTATCCCGAATATTTCTCTGCATATACTGAAAATGTCTCTTCCTATTCCAAGTTCCTTTTGACTCTTTTAATGATGTCCTTTGAAGAAAAATGTCCTTGACATTAAGACAATCTTGTTTTTTTTGTTTTGTTTTTTTTTGTTTTATTGTACGGCTAGCTTTCTGCTCTATGTGAGGATTTTCTGCCTTCTCCAAGCTTTAGTTTGCTTCATTATTCACTGAGAGTTGAAGGTTGGGTGCTGGCTGTCCCGGCCAGTTTCATCTCAATGAGACATCTGAGAGGAGGGAAACCTCAGCGGAAAACCACGCCTCCAGAAGATCCGGCTGTAGCAAGTCTATAGGGCTTCTCTTAATTAGTGACTGATGGGCGAGGGCCCAGTCCATTGTCATTAGGAACGACCCTGGGCTGGTGGTTCTGGGTTCTGTAGGAAAGCAGGACTGAACAAGCCACGGGGAGCAAACCATTAAGCAGCACCCTGCAGTACCTTTCTGCATCAGCGCCTGCCTCCGGATTCCCACCCGGTGTGAGCTCCAGCCTTGGCTTCCCTCCAAGGACTGTGACTAGTCACAGGTAAACCAAATAAATCCTTTCTTCCTCAAGTTGCTTTTGGTCCTGCTGTTTCATCACGGTTACAGAAACCAAACTCAGACAGTGGGATAGGAAGTAACCTCACATACCATTTCTCTGTATGCTTAATGCGAAAGATCACCTCCCTTGGAATTGTCACAAGGCAAATAGTCATACAAACAGAGTTCATTCCCCAACTCTAGTTCAGTCTGTTACTTGGTCTATGTGTCTTTGTGCCAATACCAAATCTCCACGACCATTGTTTTTAGGACAAGCCTTGATGGTGAATCTTGGGACTTGATTACAAATTCAATTAAATGACTGCAGTTATTGACTGCACAGAAGCAGCATAGACAGAGTACACTTCCGTTTTCTCTGGAAGCTTTTGACAGTAGCCATGCTACTAGTAGCCAAAATCTAGAGGTTTTGTTTCATAGCTGCCTGCTTCTGAGGTGCTCTTCAAGATATACAGGGGCTCAGCGGTTGAGAGGCCCTGGTGCACTTCCAGAGGACCCCGGTTTGGTTCACAGATCCAACACCCTCTTCTGACTTCAGGGCACCACATATGTGTGTAGTACACATATATTCATGTAGGCAAAACAATCATGTCATGGAATAAATAAATCTTAAAATTCAGAACATTTATGTTAAAGTCACTCAGAGTAGTTTCTTGGCGAACAGAAGACTCTAGCGTCACGCTGGTTGAAGGCACGCCACCCCAACATAGCTTTTGCCACAAACGATAGTAATTCTCATGGCTGCTGCAATGTGTGTGCCTTGAAGCAGTGTGTATGTATTATTCTACAGTAACAGATAGATGATAAGATATCTAATTCTTTTGCACTTGTACTTTCAGAAATGGAAATACCAGTGGGTGGTGGTGGTGCATGACTTTAATCCAACCCTCGGGAGGCGCAGGCAGATGGATCTCTGAGATCAAGGCCAACCTGCTCTACAGAGTACGTTCCTGGGCAGCCAAAGCTACAGAAAAACTCTGTCTCAAAGAGGAAGAGAAAAACAAAACAAAATAAAACAAACAAATGGGATTCCTGTTGAAACAGTTGCTACTAGCCATGGGTTGAACTACTCAGTTTGTTCAAGTAGGAGACTAAATGTTGGTATGTAAATAGGCTCACACGCTAATCCTGACGCATTATATGGCAAAGAGCTTGGTGGAAGCAGTCAACTCAGGAGCCTGAGATGGGACAGCTGCCTTCAATTACCTATAAGAAGGTGTAAAAGTAGCTTCATTCCCCAGATGTAATTGCCATCTCAGAGGCTTACTGCTGAGTAAGCTCTTTCTGAATTCTGGCTGGCTGGTTTAACGCAGCTGTTCTAGGTCAAACCCCTCTCCAAGCTGCTTGATTCAAATTGGCTTCTCTTGGCTTCTGGCTGAGTTGCTCTGCTTGGAAAAACTGCCTCTTCATTCCGCAAACTGAGCTGCTCTGAACTACACCGAGCTCAGCTGCACCCAACTGAACTCACTCTGCTGTGTTGCCTGAACTCAACTGAACTGCACTCACCCAACTGCCCTCCATCCTGACTCAATCGATGCTGCCTTAGGTAGCCTCTCTTCCTGTTTGTTCTTGCAAAGATTGGCCATCTTCTATCTCTGACTTATTCTGTCAAATCTTTCTCTGAGTCATCACTTTGTCAGCCCCTCGATTAGTGTCACTTTCAAACATGGCTGCTTCCCTCTACAAACTAACTTTACCTTCATTGCTGTCGATTAAGGGTATGTCTGCATTCCAGTCAGAGGGATTAAAGGTATGTTAGTGAGGTTGGATCACACAAACCTAGAAGGTTTTTGGCTATGATCCCTTGCCAAAGCAGCCATGTTGTTTGATTAAAATTCCTTTACAAGAAGATCTGACCACAGGACAGAAGGCAGCACAGGACAGTGACTAAGGTAAGGGGCTGTTGGCTCTGCTGGTGGCTTTAAAACTGGAAGAAGGAACACTTAACTAAGAAACACAAAGACCACAGCTCTTAAAGCTGGGGCAGGTAAAGAAACCTTGCCCCCTGGTACTTCTTCAGATGTACCTTGATGTTGGCTCAGTTAAGCTGATTTCAGACTCCTGGTCTCCAGGCCGTAAAATAATGGAATATACTGCTTTAAGGAACATGCATGTTACAGCAGCCATGGGAATTAATGCTGTCTGTGGCAGCAGCTACACTGGTATGACATACCTCAAAGCAGTGTGGCTCCAGAATCTTCTGATTGTCAAGGAAACATATGTGGCAAATCTCACGAACAATGTTTCTTTACGTGCAGACGCACCTACATTGTGTCCAACAGCAACTTATCACACAGTGTGTTGGGAAGGACAACCACAGTGTGTTGGGAAGGACAACCGCTCCTGCTGACGGCATCCACCATAGCAGAAATCCAGAACCACAGTCCATGAAGGCTTCCCTGACAGAACCCCGTCATCCATTGCTTTTCAGTCAAGACCACACGTAAACAGGCCTCACTTCTTTTCACAGAATCTGACACCAAAGAGAGAGGTTTCAGTTCGGTTCATCTTTCTTTTGGGGATACCAGAAACATCAAGTCAGATGCAATTCACACTTCTCTTGGTAACTCTGAGTCACTTAAGAACTAGTGACGCGGTAGTGGCACAAATCTTTAATCCCAGCACTCAGGAGGCAAAGGCAGGTTGATCTCTGAGTTCTCTGTAGGGCAGCCTGGTCTACAGAGCAAGTTCCAGGAAAGCCAGAGCTATGCAGGGAAACATCATCTTGGAGGAGGAGGAGGAGGAGGAAGAAGAGGGGGAGGAGGAGGGAGAAGGGGGGAGGAGGGGGGAGGAGGAAAAGGTGACTCAGATAAACACAAGCCCTTCTGTCATTCTTCCTCCTAAGCGACCCTAAGTGTAGAATCCAAGCAGCTCTGCCGCTGCTCGTTAAATCTCACTGGACGTTCAGAAAAGGAAAGAAATGGAGGTGAGATGACTCACTCTGTTTACCCGTGTGCAGCTAGGCCGGCCTGCATCAAAGGTGCCGGGGTGATTGAGACACCTTTAATCTCGCCTTCAAAAGGCTCTCTCCCCACAAGAGTCTTTACAGCAGCAGAGCTCTGCGGGTTTCAGCTCCAGGCCCCACGTGTCTACACATGTGCGAGGGTGTAAGAGCAGCTATCAGTTGTTAGCAAGGTGTAAAGACTGCTTCCTCTGACAGTGGTGTGAGGATCTGGGTGTGGTGCTGTGCACTTCAATCCCTGCACATTTAAAACGCTGGCGCTGCCATGGCTGAGAGAGGTGGTTGCTGACGATCTGAGGCCACCCTGGGCTTCACAGCGAGTTCAAGGCACAGTGAGATACTGTCTCTAAAAGACCCAAATGAACAACCATACAAACAAATTAATTCTGAAAATGCAAGTATGGGCTAGAGAAATGGCTTAAGATCATTGTCTGTTCTTCCATAGGACCTGAGCTTGGTGCCTAGTACCCATGTTAGACACCTTACAACCACCACTAGCATAGTTTCAGAGGGTCTGATGGCCTCTTCTAGTCTTCACAGGCACCATCTTCATGTGCACAGTGTATACACACACACACACACACACACACACACATCTAAATACATGTTGTGGTGTTTTGACTAGAATGATCCCATAGGCTCCATATATTTGACCACTTGGTCATTAGGAAGTAGCACCACTTGACAGGGATTAAGAGGCGTGGCCTTGATGGAGGAGCCATGCCAGGGGTGGGCTTTGGGGTCCTGCAGATCCAGATGTAGAACTCTCAGCTCCTTCTCCAGCAGCACGTCTGTCTGTGTGCTTATCGTCTTGCTGCCCACAAGGATGACAACGTATTAGACCTCTGAACTATAAGGCAGGCCCAGGTAAATGTTTCCTTTATAAGAGTTGCTGTGGTCACAGTGTCTCTTCACAGCAAAAGAACACTGGCTAAGATAGGATAATGTTCTAAGGAAAACAATCGGCAGTGAACAAACTATTAGTCTTTGCTAAAATAAAACATCCTATGCTTTTCTCCTGACACTCTGAATCTGACTGGGAAAGGAAGCCCAGATACCCAATGGCATGTGTGTGTGTGTGTGTGTGTGTGTGTGTGTGTGTGTGTGTGTGTGTGTGTGTGTGTGTGTGTGATGCAATGTGTATGTGGGGAGGGGTGTGGTATGGGGTGTGTGTGTGTATGTGTGTGTGGGGTGTGTGGGGTGTGTGTGTGTTTGTGTGTGTGGTATGCATGTGTGTTAATGTGTGTAGTGTGTATGTGTGTGTGTGGGGAGTGTGGTATGTGGTGTGTGTGTGGTGTGTGTATGTGTTAATGCATGTGTGGTGTGTGTGTTAGTGTGTGTGTGGTATGTGTTTGTGTGTGTGTGGTATGTGGTGTGTGTGTGTTAATGCATGTGTGGTGTGTGTGTGTGTGTGTCTGTGTTAAAATGGGTGTGACACTGGCACTTTGGAGGTGGCAGAGGAAGGATGGGAAGTTCAAGGACATTGCTGGCTCTCTGGGGAGTTTGAGGCTTGGGTTTCATGAAACGCTGTCTCAAGGAAATAAGTGTTATATAATATAAAACATACCCTTTTTGCCATTACAAGCACACAATTCTGCAGCATTAAACACACACACAATGTCATGCAACTACTACTCATTTCCAGAGGGTTTTCAACCTTCTACATTGTACACTCTGCACCCATGAACCCAATCTTCCCAGGTCCCCTTAACCTAACTGTTGACTTCCTGTCCCCAAGAGTTGGACCACGCTCACTGCAGGGTCATGTGTTTTGTTCTCTACCGTATTTCACGCAGCCAAGGTTTACCCATGCTGTGACATGTGGCAGCATTCTCTTCCTTGTCAAGGCTAGATAATATCCCACTGTGTTGCACACACCACATTTTGTCTACTCGTCTGTTTGTTGATGGGTATTGGGAGTTCCTCCTTTGGGCTAGTGAACGATGCTGTGACGAATGTTGTTTATATTCGCTTGCATAATGCACACTTGTTTATTGTGTTGTGTGTATTTATGACTTATTGTAGGTTACACAAACCACTAGTCTGGAATTTGTATAATATAGGTGATAGGTTGGTTTTTGTGTTTCTGTTTGCATTCTTGTTTTTCATGGAGACATGGTCTTACAAAGTTACTCTGGCTGTCTGGAAACTCACTCTGTAGACTAGGCTGGCCTTGAACTTACAGAGATCTGTTTGCTTCTGCCTCTCAAGTGCTGAGGTTAAAAAAGTGTGCATCTCTATACACAGAAGGAACTAGCTTTAAGGCTCCTTTAAGTTACCGGTTATAAAGCCTGGACGTACCTTTGAATTCCCTGGGTCTTGAAATTCTCACCCTTCTATGCCACACTCCAGATCAACTGTGCCAGAGTCCTGGGAAGTGGGACTCAGGCATTAGTGTCAGCTGTAAATCTTACCAAGTGATTCAAATGTGCAGCCAAGTTTGAGAATTACTGCCCTAAAATATTAATTAGTGAACACTAGTTATGGTTGAAGTACAAAATGTTCCCCCACAGGCTCCTTGGTGAATGCTTGGTCCCCGGTCGTTGGCAATATTCTAGAAAGTTCTGAATATGTTAGGTGGTGGGGTCTGGGTAAAGCAGGTTGCTGGGGTGAGCCTCTGGGGAAACTTGTCCCTGTCTCTTCCTTCCTCGCTCCTTCCCCTCCTTTCCTTCGCTCCCTCTCTGCTTCCTGTTAGTCAGGAGGTAAAGAGGCTCCTCTGTCATGAGTCCCAGTTTCCAGAATGTTCTGTCCAGGCGCATGGAACTAGGGAAACACAGACTGAACGCTCTGAATCTGTGAGCTAAATAAGCCTCCTCTCCTTTCCGTTGGGTATTTTGGTCACTGAAATGCAGAAGTAACATGATACTGTCTCAGCTGCTGCTTGAGTTCTCCTTCCCTTCTGTTAGTGGACAGGCAGTTCCACTGACCTGCTCTCAGGGACCTAGCAACTGCTTAGGTCATCACCTGCCACTCACTTCCCGGTGTGCAGGTGTGCACTGCAGATAAAAAGGACCGCCAGCCACCCAGGGTAAGCTCTCCTCACCTCTTCCCTGCACCCACCTCCTCTCCCTCCCCTCCTGGCTCTGCTTCTGTCCGTCCATCTGTCTACAAGCCCACTTGCCTGCCTCTAACCTTTTCCTAGGCCCTCAATCCTCTTTTCCTCCCCAATAAATTTCTTTAATACCAGGCTTGTTGCATGGTGTAATTGCTCAGGGGCACCGCTTGGCATGGACCCATCGAAGGTACCCCCTTGCCATATTATATTTCATAACGCTTACACATTTCATGGTATACCACAGACTTCCAGGCCTTCCGATTCAATTTAGTTGAATTGACTTCACTTTCTTACCTCCAAGACCCTCCAGCCAAAAGTACTTAACACCTATCATTTAGGATCAGAGAAGTTGACATGGTGGCATATGCCTGCAATCCCAGCCACTGGGGAGGCTGAGGCAGGGAGATCATAAGTTCAAGACCAGCCTGGGATAGACAGTAAGACAATGTCTCGTCTGGCAAAACCCACCATTACCACCAAAGAACCATGTGGCAAGATTCTGAGCAACCTGGCGTTCATGATGAAGGAAACAGGCTCTGTCAGAGGGTTGATGGATCCTGATCACTGAAATGTGTACAACAAAGCAGGAATGAGACTCTAGATGTGTTGATGCCAGCACTAAAAATTAATTCTAATAAATCAGTATCTACTATTGCTTGCCTTTATGTAAAGTATTCAGAACACTTCCTGTCACACAGCAAATGCCATCTCAGTTCTAGCTTTTAGATGCACTAAGGCAGTCTTCGAGAAGGGAATTGATTCCGTGGGCATTGTTTCTTGGCCTTTGGCTAAGCTCTAATGTGAATATTTGCAGAGCATGCTCTTCATCACAGTGAGACTGTCTTAGCTAAGGTTTCTGTTGCTTGTGAGGAAACGACATGACCACTGCAACTCTTATGAAGACAAACATTTAACTGGGGCTGGCTTAGTTTCAGAGGCTTAGTCCATAATCATCATGGTGGAAGCATGGCAGCGTCCTGGCACAAATGGTGCTGGAGAAGGAGCTGGGAGTTCTACATCCAGATCAGCAGGCAGCAGGAAGTGAACTGGCTTGAGCTTCCAGGACCTCAGCACCACTCTCACAATGACCCATTTCCTCCAACAAGGCCACACCTGTAATAGTGACAAAACTTATGGGCCAAGCATCCAAACACATGAGTCTATGGAGGTCAAACCTGCTCAGATCACCAGAGACTGCACGGTACAAAGGATGAAGTAAAAGAGAACCATTGGATGGCAAGATGCATTAGGAGTTCTGAAGTCCAAGACTAAATATTTTATATCCCTGTTTATATGTGAATTCACATAAAATGGGTATGCTAGTACAATGCTAAACACAAATATAGAGAAGATGTCTATTAAAAAGCCGTGAGGAGTGAGATAAGTAGATTGGTTAGAGGCTTCCATAGTGCATAGTAGGGCCTGGGTCTGAGCCACAGCACTGTGGAGGAAAAAATATCCCTATGTAAAAATAAGTGAACTTTGGGCTGAAGAGATGGCTCAGTGGTTAAGAGCACTGACTGCTCTTCCAGAGGTCTTGAGTTCAAATCCCAGCAACCACATGGTGGCTCACAACCATCTGTAATTAAATCTGATGCCCTTTTCTGTGTCTGAGACAGCTACAGCTAATTATGTTGTGGTTTGCCCCTGGGTTATCTGTATTTTGATGCTAATTCCACTGAAAAGCTGCCAGTCACTACAGAACTCAGGTGACTTCACTTACCTTCTCCCCATATTTAAGTAAAGGTAAAGGTACAGGATAAAACTGTCATTAGGATGGGTGAAGTTTTAACTGGATCAAAGGAAGCCATAACAAAAGAACAGGTTGTTATCAATGTTCAAGGGATGGATGGTACTTTGTATTTTAAGTGGGATTGGATCATTATTGTATTTTGTGTGTTCTTTTATGTGAAGAAATGACTGGGATGTGTTTAGATATCTAGATATCTTGGGACAGTGGACAACTATACTTTTTTATTTATTTTTTATTTTTTAAAAAATTTATTTTATGTATGTAACATTAACAATATAGAACATCATCCATTACAGATGGTTATATTGTTCTGGGAATTGAACTCAGGACCTCTGGAAGAGCAAAAGAGATTTTGACAACATACTTATATATAATAAATAAATCTTAAAAATAAGTGAATTTTAATATAAAAGAACATACAAAAAAGAAAGACTATTATTAGTTTTTAGAGTCAATTATGCAAGAAATTAGAGAATTTCAGTGGCTTCATAAAATTTTACTACAGTAAATTAAAATATAGAAACACACACTGTTATATTGTTCCAAGCTTTAAAAGAGAGTGAAACAACTTCAGTGAATGAAAAATTGTTTGGGAATGATTGTTTTGAACTTCGTTTGCTTGTTTGTTTTCAGCCAGGCTCCTGGCCGGCCTGGAGCCCACAGAGACCCACCTGCCCCTGGCAGGATTAAGTTATGAGCCAGCTGCTCAGCAGAAATAATTTTTATACCACAGTTGGAAGAAAGTAATTTTCTATCCACTTTGAGGAATTCAATGGAAAGATACTGAAGGATCTGAGTAGGTGTCTTATGATTTTAATTGTCTCCAAATGAAACAAAGTAACCAATAAGAACATAGGGGTGGGGGGCTTCAGGGACTAGCCACTACCTAAAGGCATGGACTGACCCTGGAAAGGTAGCAATGAATATCCTAGTTCCAGCCTGCTAAGCAGAACCTGAGTGAACTAGACTGTGGGGAGGGGGGCGGCCCCGGAACACACCCACATAAGGAAGGGGGGGGGGAAGGATGAAAGGGAATAACACTCGAAATGTATATAAAATATTCAAGTTAATCCTCTGAGGTAGCTCAGCTGGTGCCCATGCCTGCAGACCTGAGTCTGACCCCGGGTACTCACATGATGAAAGGAGAAAGTAACCCCCGGTTCATCCTCTGATCTCTGCCCATGTCTGTCCGTGCATAAACACACAAAGAAACCTAATCACAACAATTCTTAAAGTGTACATGATGTTTGAAAACTCAAGGTATAGTCTCAGAGATGACTTAGTGGATTCAGAGCTCATGCTGCACACGGATGAGGACCTGAGTTCTAATAACCAGCACCCAGGCCTAGGAATAGCTCTTTGCACCCATAATCCCATGGCTGGAAGCAGAGACTGCTGGGACTTGCCGGTGGCCAGCCTCTCCAAAATTTAACACAAAATGCTGAGTGCTGGGTTTAGTGAGAGACCCTGTATCAAGGGATTAAAAGCAGGGGATCTTAAGACCTCCTTTTACATTCCCACCCACCCACCGCACACCACACACTATATATCACGTATCACACACCATACACCATGCACACACATATACACACCACATATCACCCATCACATACCACACACCACATATCACATGTCACATATCACACACCATATATCATACACACATACATCACAAACCATACATCACACACCATATCACACACACATAACACACACAATACATCACATATCACATATCACACACTATATACCACACACACACACACACACACACACATCACAAACTACACATCACACACCATGCACCACGCATACACTACACACACAGGCAAGTATGCTCACATACACCAAAACAAAACCAAAAATAACCTCCCCCACCCAAACCAAACCAAACAACCCCCTTAAATATCCCGGTGGAGTCTCTGAACTTCCTAACTGGCCCTCTCTCTGACCAGGCCTGTTCTCTGGCTTTTCTGGAAGCCCATCCCGGAGCCTGGTAGGGTGAGGTCCTTTTAGAGATCTCAACAGGACCATGACAACTCTCACCGTGTCACACTCCAGATCCCCTTCCCATCCTGCTTGCATAAAATCCAAATCCCTAGGTGGGTCTACTCAGCCCCATGAGACCCCCTCAACTCCCCAGGGCCAGCATCATCAGTCTTTGGCCCACCTGATCCCTCTGCCCCACAACATTCATCCTCAGCCCACGTCACAAGACTGGATCCTTTTTATCCATTGAATCTCAGCTTAAATGGTTCTTCCTTCTAAAAGCTATATGTAAGTTCCGCATTTAAGTTAGACAAAGACACTCAGAGCTGTTCTGTGCGGCAGCCACTGACGCTTGTTATTCAGTGCACGCTCTCAGAACTCAAGGAGAGGAGGCTCGATTACCATCGTGTTCGTCTGTAGCAAATTAACTGAGTCCCAAGACTTAGGTAAAGACTCCAGCAGGCCTCAGGGAAGGGGCTTAACAGAGCTGTCACTGGATTTTCCGCCCTGCTGTCTGCTGCACAGCTTGCTAGTGACCCCAGTCACATGATCTGCTGGTTTTCACTCCAGAGCATTGCGAGGTGCTGCTTCTTTGAGAATTATCCCTTCTTGACAGACTATAAGATGGTGTTTTGCCTGCTGTCTGTGTCTAGCACCTAGAATACGTGTGGCATATGCTACAGACTCTGTGAGTGCCTTTGTTCTGGCCGGGCCTTCAGAGAATTGGCTGAGGTCTCTCCACAGCAGAGAGAAACCTGCTTTTACCGTCAGTGTTGAGTACAGAGTTAAATGTCAATCTCGGCTAAAAACTGTCCTCACAGAAACATCCAGAACACTTGAACCATTTCCTGGGTACCCCCAAGCCCAGTCAGGTAGACACATAAAATACTCTCAGTGTGACTCAGGGAAGGCATATAGAGTGGCCAACTGTGCAGAATGCAGCCATAGATTCCATTAAGAACTTTATGGGGAGCGGGGTTAGAGAGACCGCTCTGCCGCTAACAGCACTGACTGTTCTTCCAGAGGTCCTGAGTTCAATTCCCAGCAACACATGGTGGCTCACAACCATCTGCAATGAGATACAATGCCCTCTTCTGGTGTGTCTGAAGACAGCAACTGTGAAATCATATAAATAAAATAAGTAAATCTTAAAAAAAAAAAAAAAAAAAAAGGAACCCAAGTTCACTTCCCAGCTCCTTTAACTCCAGCCCAGGAGATCTGAAGCCCTCTCTGGCCTCTGTGGGAACTCACATATATGTGGCACACAGATATGTACACATAAATAAAACTAAATCTGAAAAAAAAATCTTAATAAGGTCGTTTGACAAGATGGAGGCCATGGGGGTTTCGATGAGCAGATACTTTGGTGATGACATTGAGGGTGAGGAGGTGGCAGGAATGTGAATTGTTCAAGGGCACTTCATGGAAAGAGGGAAGACTGAGGAGACTGAACTGGGTAGGTTGAAGGGAAGAGAATATAATTGCTTCTATTTCTCAGTGAATGGGATGCAAGCTCGTCTGATAGAGGAGGCAGCCTAAGAATATTCTGAGAAAACCCACAAGGTTTAACACTGGCTTGCTCGGGGGTTTGCTTGCTTGATTTTGAGATTTTGAGAAAGGGTCTCATGGAGCCCAAGGTGGCCTCAAATTTGCTTTATAACTAAGGATGACCTCATACCTCTGACCTTTTTGCCTCTCTACCTTGGAAGTTCTGACTTTATAGGCATATACCACCACCCAGGGCTATGTCCATGATGTCAGAGAGCACAAACTAGAATTGTGAGACAGGTGGGCACAATTGATCTTGGATTTATGATCCTGAACTTAAAAAAGTGAATGGTTCACATTTAGGCATTAAATTTTAGCCAAGTACAGGCCAGGACTAGGTAGTTACTGAAGGCCAACCAGAGTTGCCCTTATCAGGTCAGTACAGCGGGGTAAAGGAGGTAGGGATGGGAAATAATTATCAATATTGATTACTGTTTAAATATTTTTGTTAAGTATTTTTGTTTAGATTCTTTGAGTATCTTGGTAGATATTCTTTACTGAGAAGACAAATGGGGAAGATATTTTTCTATTATTAGAAAGGTATGAGAGGGTGGACTATTTCCTTAAGATACACTCTCAGTAAAATTACTCAGCCAAAGAGAATAGGATTTTAAATATTCTATTATACATGTAACAAGTAATGTGATCTCGCTTGAGGATTTACTATGACTGTAATACAGAAAAAAGTTAAGACAATTACGTTTTAATATACACACATTTAAGTTGAATTAGAAGCTTTAAATGTCACTTTAAAAACGTTTTGTTGTGAATTATAGTTTCACAGAAACTTGCAAAAACAATACTGGGGTTTCATGAAAACTTCAGATTCCTCACACTGCGTGTCACCAGAGCAGGACGCGACGCCAGTGTCCCATGGTTCCAAGCCATTGCGCCTCCAATTAGTGAAATTGATACAAAATTGGGCCCTCAGAAAGATCTCAAAAGTCAGTCAGAACATCCCACAGCATTTGGTTGAGAATACACAAAGTATCAGGGCCAGTTTCCTGAGACAACTGCATTAGTAAGCCTTTCTACGGTTGCAACAATGTGCACAATGTTTTTGTTCAGCCGCCCACTTCCTTCACCTTTTATTTTGCAGACCTCTAGCTCTCACTAGTAAATCGTGAATTACAGAGCTATTGCCAGGAAATTGCTTTCCCTGGCTTTTGGTTAAGATTACTACATTCGATCTTACTCTAATACACTCAAGTATTATTTTATAAAGTTGCAAGGAAGTAGCCAGGATAGTCATTCCATCTATGTAACATTAAAACTGAGCAAGGGGAGGGTTGGAGAAATGACTCAGAGGTTAAAAGCACTGGCTGCACTTCCTGAGGACCCAGGTTTAATTCCCAGCTCTCACAGGGCATCTGACTACTGTAACCCCAGGTTCTGTGGATTTGACATCCTCTTCTGGCTGCCCTGGGCACTAGGCACATACACTGTACCCATACACATAAAAATACATTTTAAAAAATTCAAGAGCGGAAACTATCTTAAAGCAAATTATCTGAGTTTTTGTTTGCTTGCTTCTACTTTGTACCTAGACCATCTAACTTCCAATAATAATGAATCAATTTTTTAATAAGCAACTATGTATGCACATATGCAAATCTGAGAGCAGACTCAACTTTTATTCTTTCCTGGTCTTAGGGATAGAATCCAGGCATGTGCGCTCTTTACCCAGCCTTTTCTTATTCTGGGGGACAAAAGTCTCACTAAGTTGCACAGTCAGCCTTTGAACCAACTCTTCACAGTCAGGCTTTGAACTTAGCGTCCTTGTCTCCAAAGCAGCACAGACTACACAGTTTCAGACCTTGATCTAACTCTCGTTTCTGTGGTTTGCGATCCAGCATCACTCTGTAGGCCAGAGCGGCCTTGACTTCATAGCAATCTTCCCTCATCTTCTTAACTTTTGAAAACAATGCTTAGACTAAGCACTGTAAAACAGAGGAGAAAGGCAAACTCTGTATCCGGAGTAGGAAATTTCTCAAGGGATACAACTTGGCCATCTGAACCTTGTAGGAGTCTAAGCACAGCTGAATTGAAGATAATAAATTTCAGGTGATAGGAAACAGGGCCGTGTGTCACAGAAATGAAGCTACAAATAATAAAGGGCAAGAAGGAAGGTCACTGTGCTGACCCAAGGGCGTGGGGTGGGATCTAGATATGCCGTATCTGTATGTGTAAGGATTAACTTTTGTACATCTGTGCCCTAGTTATGTTCCTGAAGGAAGCGATACAGATTTTGGTTTAAGAGATGGCTCAGGGGTTAAGAGCACTGCCTGCTCTTCCAGAGGTCCTGAGTTCAAATCCCAGTAAGCATATGGTGGTTCATAGCCATCTGTAATGAGATCTGATGCCCTCTTCTGGTGTGTCTGAAGACAGCTACAGTGTACTCACATACATGAAATAATAAATAAACCTTTAAAAAAAAACAATTTTTTGGGGGGAGACCGTGGATTTCTTGGAGGTCGTTGTTGTGCAAGAAAAATACAAGATGAGGGGCTGGAGAGATGGTTCAGTGGTTAAGAGCACTGATTTCTTCCAGAGGGTCGTGAGTTCAATTCCCAGCCCCCACATGGTGGCTCACAACCATCTATAATGGGATCTGATTCTAGTGTGTCGGAAGACAGCTACAGTGTAGTAATATACATAAAATAAATCTTTTTAAAAGACACAAGATGAGTCTGGAAGTACTAGAAAATTTGTGCTGAACCCTCAAAACAAAGCCAAGGTGGTCAACAGCATGTCATAAGCACACAGTAACCAACTTTAAAAATCTTAAAGGCCAAAGCTGGAGAACTTAGACAAATGTATCAAAGGACAGGATTACACGACAAAGTGTATATGTGGATACACACACATGTACATATACATATACATATACATAATACATTTTATATCATATGACATAACATTATACATATATACATATACAGAGGGAAATAGAAAGACCTTCCAGCTGGCTGATAATCTTGTCAACCAGTGTACTTGAGTTTCTTCTGAAGCACATGTATTAAAAATTCCAAACGCCCTCATCATGAAAGCTGAGTGTCGGGGCTGTAGTCAACATTAGTGCTGGATGCTCTTGCAGAGGACCTGGGTTTGGTTCCTGGCACCCACATAGCAGCTCACAATGGTCTGCCACTTCAGTTCCAGGAATTCCACAACAGACACAGCAGAGACCTTAAGTCACACACACACACACACACACACACACACAATTTTAAATATTGACTAGATAAGATTGGCCTACGGCCTATGTCTGGAAGAGGGCTGTACTGAATGTTAGTTGATGCAGGAGGATCTGCCCCTCTGTGTGTGAGTGGCACTGTCTCTAGGCGGGGGCGTCTGGACTGTATCTTAAAGGTAGCAAAGCATTAGCCTGCAATCAAGTCATCAAGCACGGCTCTCCTCAAGGCTTCTGCTTCAAATTCCTGCCCTGACTCCCTCAGTGATCGTTCATGACCTGGAATTCTCAACCAAATAAAATAAATCCCATCCCTTGCGCGATGGCTATTCCCATCATCAGCGTGACTATTTCCGGAATGGAGGCACACCTGCGATCCAGATCTCCAGGCTGGAAGACAGAGACTCTTTTTTTTTTTTAAAGGCAAGACCTATTTTAAAGATTTATTTATTTATTTTGTATTTGAGTACACTGTAGCTATCCTCAGACCAGAAGAGGGCATCGGATCCCATTACAGATGGTTGTGAGCCACCATGTGGTTGCTGGGATTTGAACTCAGGACCTCTGGAAGAGCAGTTGGTGCTCTTAACCACTGAGCCATCTCTCCAGCCCCCGAAGACAGAGACTCTTGTTCCAGATCTCGATGTGGGATGGCACAAGCTTGTGATCCAGACCCGAGACACAGTGACCTTGTAAAGATTAGGCCCAGGCAAGGTGGTACACATATTTAATCCCAGGAGACAGAGGCAAACCGTCTGAGGCCAGCCTAGGACAGAACAAGTTTCAAGGAAAGAAAAGCTCAGGTCCAGGCGCTGTGGGACACACCTTTAATCAGGCCATACCTTCTGCTGGAGGCCTACATAAGGACAACGGAAGAAGGAAATATTCATTCTGCATTTCCTGCTCATCCTTACTTGTCAGTTCACCTGGTGGAACCTACTTCTTCAGGATTCCAACTTACACAGACCATCCGAGCCACGCAGTCTCGTGGACTGAGCAATGACTAGATTCTTGGACTCCCATTCACAGTTGGCCATTGTTGAGTGAGTGGGCTACAGCCTGTAAATCTGTAATTTTGATAAATTACACACACACACACACGGAAAATATTTATATATATTAATATACATGTGCCAGTCTGTGTACCGGGCTTTGTCCTTGGGGACTGGCCGGGCTCTGGCCTGGCTGGAGCAGCCAAAGAGTTACAACTCTTCTCTGAGAAGCAGCGAGAACAAGGCAGGCTGCTGGGCCTCTTCTGTCAGGTGACTGCAGGAAAGCTTTGGGAGAGAAAACTCTTCCCTGGAGCTGCAGCTCAGTAAGACGGGACCTCAGACGACGGTCTTGGGTAAAATAACTCGTGCACGTTATTCCTTGTGGACAGGACTTTGAAACATTCGGGGGGTGGGCTGGGATCTAGAGGCAGAGGCTTTCTATTGGCTTGACGTGAGATGTTAGGGACGCCTCATCTGCATGAGGAAGGATTTCAGGTTGTCCCACCTCACTGATTGTCACGGTCCTCTCCTTGAGGGGTCATGGTCACGTGTTCTAGGACAGGAACCTGGATTGGGAGTAAATTTACCCATCTTCCATTCGGAATTAAGAGAATCGCCAGGGTAATCTGCTTGATCTTACCAGGTTTTCTGTCTGATGGCGTGGTTCACTGCAGTGTGCATGCGTGCGTGCGTGCGTGCGTGCGTGCGTGCGTGCAAGGCTGCAGAAGGTATAATAAGGCCTGTTTAGGCAACCCAGTCCATTGGGAGGCCCTCTCCTCTCACTCTGTCTCCTTCTTTTCCGGAGGCTTTGCAGGGGGGTTGTAGCAGCTGCATTTGCAGAAAGATCTGCACAGCTCATCAAAGGGAGTTTAGACGAGGCTTTTCCCTGCAGCTGCTCTTTGCTCCGTTCAGCCTCAGTCAGGTTTTCAGGCCATCCCGATGGGCTGTCAGGCCCTTCACTGGCCCGTTTGAAAACTGACAAGAAGTTGCATTGGCAAACAGCTGGCTCCGTGGCCGCGCAGACAAGACGTGGGTGAAAGGTCAGGAGTTAGAGCTCCGTGGAAGGCAAGAACACAGATCAGAACAGAGTTGTAAAAAGCTCCCAAGATCAAAGGGAACCATGCAGCCCCGTGTTCCACTAACACGGGCTCCCACTCCTGCGAGCAGGTCAGTCCAATTAAATGATGGCAATGCCTTTATTTGATGTTGGGCATTGACCTGTTCATGTCTACACCGTAGATCAGACATTACTTCTTATTTGCACAGAGGCAGTGCCAACAGCTGCATAAGCATTTGCCAGTTGTCTGCTCAGTGTGAGCGGGACAGAGTTTGGGAGTTCAGAGGCAGTACCGCATAATGGCAGGGAGTGTTGTCTCTGCCATTTGGAAAGACTCAGTTCTGCTTTTTTCTAGACGATAAGTTCTCAAACTTGAGCAAAGGGCCTACGTTGCTAAACGAGTCGTTGGTCGCATCTAAGTGGTGTTCCATGAAGGACCTCAAGTTTGCAACCTACTTCACAGTGAGGTGGGATCCCAGACAACACTGTAGGGGCGGGGGTTGGGGGATTAGAGAGATGGCTCAGTGGTTAAGAGCACTGACTGCTCTTCCACAGGTCCTGAGTTCACATCCCAGCAACCACATGGTGGCTCGCAACCATCTGTAATGGGATCGGTTGCCCTCTTCTGGTATGTCTGAAGACAGCTACAGTGTACTTATATAAAATAAATAAATCTTAAAAAAAGAAAAAGACTGTAGCGGGTCAGTAAAGGGTGTGGAGATGAACCACGTCCTAGTATTGCCATGAACATCTATTTATGGAGTAGAAGCCTATCAACTGTGGTTGGTTTGCACATGACCTTAGATTGGGCAGCTGCTCATGCTGCCTCAGGGTTCAGTCCTCTGACTTCTGGGAATACTCAGGGGCATGGAGTGCCACACTTCGTACTTAGCAGCGTGGTGTGCCAGGTAGGCTGGCCACCAGGCCATGTGTGCATTTTCTCCTACAGGGCTGGTTGCTAGGAAGGTCCACATAGCCAAATCCACATTATCTTGATCATTGGTTCTTTGTATAATCTTCATACAGAAATTAAACAGACCGGGGCCATTTTCAGACAAAGTCGGAGCGGTACCTGAGAGACACAGGTTGGGGTATGATGCCTCTGTGACCTCTGTTACTAGTCCTGTTGGACTTCATGCATCTCGTTTCCCATGTGCCTCTGTTGGCCTCTAAGACCAAAACCAGGCAAAATACAAGGGGAAATCAATGGCTGTCCTACTTTGCTGCTATTATGATAAAGATTATGACCAAAAGCCACACAGGGTGGGGGGCATTGTTTGGCTTTTACATCCCTATCCTAATCCAACATTGATGGCAGCAGGAATTCAAGAAGGACAGGAATCTGGAAAGACAAGAACTGGTGGAATACTGTTTACTAACTTGTTTCGCATTGCTCAATCAGCCTGATGTCGCCAGATTGTCATCATCATCATCATCATCATCATCATCATCATCATCGTCATCACTTTTAAATACAACTGTGCTGATTTGACTGAGAATGGCCCCTATAGGCTTGAACATTTGAATACGTGTTCCAAAGTTGGTAGAAATGTTTAAGAAGGATTGGGAGGTGTGACCTTGTTGGAGGGCGGACATATGTCACTGGGAGTGGGCTTTGAGGATTCAAAAGCCCATGCTAGCATTCCTCTCCCTCTCTCAGCTTGAAGATCTCTTCAACAACCAGAGAGGCCATTTGCCGAGGGAATGGTACCGCCCACAGTGGAACAGGGTCCCCCCTACAACAACCATTAATCAATAAAATGCATCACAGATGTGTCTACAGGCCAATCTGTTGGAGTTGTTTCTCTTTTGCCAGATGTGAAATCGACAAAAAACAAAACAAACAAACAAAACCCCTAAGCAGTCATGGTGTAATTAGCTACTGGGGTCCATGAGAAGACTCTAGAAAGTTTTAGTTTGAGGTAATCCACAGGATCACCTTGTGGTTATCATACGATGACCTGGATCTGGCTTGGCTGCCCCGAGCCAAGGGATTTCATTTTGATGGCCATGTAGGTGCTTAGCCACACCTTGTAAGAGTCCTACCAGATAGATGACAATGTTCTTCAAGACAGTAATGGATACCTACTTGAGCCCTTGGAGGAAACAGATGGCAGGGACAGTCGGTGAAGACCACACACTGAAGGGATGCTTCAAGTGTAACAACTCTTCATAACTTTTTATTCTTCAGTGCTGGGGACCAAACCCAGGGCTAGCACTCGCAGGTTAAGTGAGCGCTCTGTCACTGAGCCACACCCCAGCACAGTTCCTCCATACAGCAGCCTGTTGTCCAGCAGCATTTGCTCATGTTATTGTACGTAGCCCAGAATAGTCTTGAATTCAGTAGGTAACTGAGCTTAGTCTCAAATTTGCAGCAATCTCCTGTCTGAGCTTCCCCAGGGCTGGGAGGGCAAGCATGTAGCAATGTAGCACCTTCTTGGCTTCCTTTAAAAAGAGATGTTCTGCTGGGTGTGGTGGTATGTGCCTATAATCCCAGTACTTGGGAGATGAATGCCAAAAGATTGGGAGTTCAAAGCTAGACTGGCTACAGAAGACCCTGACTCAAAAAAAAAAAAAAAAAAAAAAAAAAAAAAAAAAGGTAAGTAAGCACCAAAACTCCAAAGATCTTTGTTTCTGTGGGAAAAGTCTAGATTTGGGGAGTATGGGTGGGGTAGGGGGTTGAGACAGGGTTCCTCTGTGTAGCCCTGGTTATCTGGCTAGCCTGAAACTTGCTCTGCAGACCAAGCATGCCTCGAACTCACAGAGATCTGCCTGCCTTTGCCTCCTGAGTGCTGGGGCTTAAAGGCACGTGGCACTATTGCCTGAATAGATTTGAGAGACAAAGTTCAGGCTGAGAGCCATTAGAGTATAGTATTTGTCCCCTGCCACCACCCCCCCCCCCGCGAGTTCTTTCTGTTTCCTTTGTCCAAGGATTAAGAAAAGTAGAGGGGATGGAAGTTGAATGACCTGTGTCTTTGCCTTGCTAAATTTGCTATACTGAGCGTGGAGGGTCAGAACTGGAAATGGACAATGCCAACTTCAGTGTTTTAAGATGCCAAGACACCAGGGAGGTTTCCATGGCCCTCACTGAGCTAAGATCGGGACTCCATTGGCTGTAAGATCATACAATCTTTTGTCCTTGGAGAAAGGATAAACGACTTGAGGCATTTGTGGGGTCGGAATTCCATGCTCTATTTTACACCCTAATGAAGAGCTAAGCACACTCACTGTCTCAATCAGCCAGTGCCATAGATAGCCAATGACTACAGAGTACAAAATGGTATTTTTTATATGGTCCTGGTGGTTGGGCAGGGTTAGTGTGAATTTATCACTTGTGCTATGACTTCGGAAAAAACCATCCCAAGGGTGCTTACATTGGATGGAAGTTTCTTCTAGTTCAGCTGTGACTTCTTCCAAAGAGTTTTGCAATGGATTTCTGTGTCAGCCCTAAAGGGCATAGGAACAGGTGATTTGGGTGTTTTTCTTTTCTTTTTGTTCGTTTGGTTTTGTCTTTGTAAATAGGTGGTCTCTGTGCAGCCCTGGTTGTTCTGGAACTCGCTCTGTAGACGAGGCTAGCCTTGAACTCTGAGGTTCACCTGCCTCTTGCCTCCTGAGCGCTGGGATTAAAGGAGTGCATATGCCACCACTGCCCTGTTGGGGGTGTTTTCCTTTGATTTCTTTTAAAGCGAATGTCAGCTCCAGCCGCTGAAGCAGACGTGCTCAAGAACCCTACAGATGAATCGGTGTCCACACATGCTCAGGGCTTGGGCCATTCCATTCGCTCCAGGCCAGGAAAATACCCGCTCTTTGGAGCCCGCTGTGATATTGAGGACAGCCCTGGGGGATCGGCGCTGCTGTGGCCAAGCGTCAGCGTGCCAAGGGTGCCCTGCTCCTTCGTTCTGACCGCAGAGCTCTGATCCGGGCGAACAAAGATCACGGGGACAAGGAGCCGTCCTGATGCCCAAACCAGGGGGTACTCCCTGCCCAGGACCCTAAACCCAGGCTGCAACCACACTTTGACCCGAAGCCGGCAGGGCGACTGGGCGGGGCGTAAAAAGGCAACCAATCAAGGTAGAGCACAGCGAGCAGCTGGCCAATTCCAGAGGTGACTCAGGGCGTGGCCTGCGAACCTTACAGTCAGTTCTGAGGCCTGACTATTGGCTGCTAGGGTTGTTCTGGCCCCCTCCAGCTCTGGATCTGAAGAAACCTTGGAGCATTTCGAGTGCCCTTCTCTGAATGCCAGGCCACCAAACCGAACCCAACAGGCTCCCACCACACCTTGGTGCTGGAAGATCTGGCGCTCTCCGTGGGTTTTCGCGATTGCTCTGTTCGTACCTGTGCATCTGGGGAAGGCTTTGAGTCCCGGCTTCCCTGCTTCTAGAGCTACTGTAGTTCACAAAGCTCTGGGCTCCACCCCTAACATCACATAAACTAGTGGTAGTGGTGCAAGCCTGTAACCCCAGCATTCAGTGGACAGTGGGAGGGAGATCCTGGTTTAAAACAGGCTGGCTTGACAGACGCTTGTCTTTTTGTTTGTAAGCCTAGTTTCAATGGCTAAGCCATCTCTCCAGCCCCGCCCCCCCCAATGGAGTGACCAAAGAAGACACCCACTATCAAGAGTCTCTGGCTTCTATATAAACATGCGCATATGTGAGCCCCGACACATGTGAACACGCACACACACAACACACACACAAAAAAAAAAAAAAGCCCCTTCGGTAGAAGTGACAGCATTGCGTAGTGACGTCCGACCATGACGCGATCAGAGATCATGTTGAAGCACTGCAAATCAACCTGGAGCAAACAGTGAAAACAGTGAACAGTAAAGACAGTAAAAGGTCCAACGCTTTGACCCTGGGCTGTGGAATTGCTAGCTTAGCGGACAGGTGTGAATGTAAAACCCTTTTTGAGGATGTAAAACTATCACTCAACAAGAGACATTATGGGACAGTGGAGGGACGGCTGTCACGTAGGCTCACTTCCCAGCACCACAAGGCTGCTCTCAACCATCAATAACTCTAGTGCCAGGATCTAATGCCCTCTTCTGGCCTCCTCAGGCATTAGGCACTCACATACTGTGCAGACATATAGATGCGGAGGCGAAACACTCATGTAAGGTTTGTTAAGAGGTGTCATGGTGAAGGTGAGTGGCACCCCCATGAGACTGAGGAAGGGATGACAAAGTGGGAAACTGAAGATCAGTCTACCGGGCAAAGGAGAAGAGCCTGGGAATCTCTGTTCCCATAGCGGGAAGACCAACACAGAGCATGCTCCAGCAGAGAGTTCCTGTGCATTCATGGAGGTGTAGAACAGCTTCTGGGACTTCTGCACAAACAGCCAAGGGCTAGGGTGACTGAGATGTGATGTAGTGAGAGGCAATCAACTAGGCTGCAGGGATAGGTGCTGCCGGAGTCGCTGGGGAGGCCGGACTAGCCTCGACACGGTTGAGCATATTTAAAAAGTCTTCAGAAGCAAAGCTGGTCGTGGCAGAACACTCCTATATGTAATCCCATCCCCTGAGAGACTGAGGTAGTAGGACTGATACTAGTTCAGGCCAGCCTGGTCTACCCAAGGAGTTCCCAGCCAGCATGGCTACTACATACTGAGGCTCTGCTTCAAACAAAACAACAAAATGCCCTTAAATAATAGCTTGTGGCATAAATGCAGGTCAATCAAGCACTGGCATTTACATGACACGACCAGCGTGGGTCCAGGCATGCACGTTAGACAATAGTAGCTGATCTTGAGTGCGTGTTTATCACACTCTATGACTGCTCTACGCAGAGGAGCAGGGGCTGGACCTGGGGTCAAACACCAACCCAGAGGCTATGAAGACTGAATGGGGAGAATGGAGAGTTCCAGGCCACTCTGCAGTCCTTGAGGAAAATTTGTCTCAACAACAAAACCCAATCAAGGTCAATGCCCGTGCCTGTCATCCTCATGAGGCCTACAGACGGAGACAGGAGCTGGAGCTCTAAGTCATCTCCCATCTTTCAGGTCAGCCTGTGTTACAAAGGACCTTGCCTCAAAGCAAAGTAAGAGCAAAACGCCGAGGGCTGGTCCCATTTTTCCCACCGGTTCCTCTAGCCAGCAGGTTGCTTGAGCTCCTCATTGCAACCCGAGGACCTGTGCTCCGCTATTTTGGGAAAGCTATTTGACTGCCCAGTTTAGGGAAGCAGCTACTCACTCTGGTCTCACCTTTACACTTGCACACTCATGTGCACAAAAACGGGCTTAGGAACCCTGCAATGGCAAGAAGGTAGACATAAGGTGGAAGGCAGACAGCATGGACATTTCCATTCTTTTTTTTTAAAGATTTATTTTATTTATAATATATATAAGTACACTGTAGCTGTTCAGACGCACCATAAGAGGGCATTACAGACCTCATGACAGATGGTTGTGAGCCACCATGTGGTTGCTGGGATTTGAACTCAGGACCTGGAAGAGCAGTCAGTACTTTTTTTTTTTTGCGGAGCTGAGGACCGAACCCAGGGCCTTGCGCTTTCTAGGCAAGCGCTCTACCACTGAGCTAAATCCCCAACCTCCTCCCCCCTTTTTTTTAAAAGGTTTTTCTTATTCTTTTTTTTAAATTTATTTAATGTACAAGTTGCTCTGCTGCATATGCATCCACCTGCCTGAAGAGGGCATCAGATCCCCCTATAGATGGTTGTGAGCCACCATGTGGTTGCTGGGAATTGAACTCAGGACCTCTGGAAGAGCAGTCAGTGCTCTTAACCACTGAGCTATCTCTCCAGCCCCAGAAATTTCTATTTTTATCTTATCTGTATTGGTATACGCCATCACTTCTCTGTTGGTACACTCGAACACCACGGCAAAGGCAACTTATAAAAGAGTTTATTTGGGACTTACGGATGCAAAAGGTGAGAGTCTGTTATGGCAGAGCGGAGGTAGCAGGTGGCAGACAGGTGTGGTGGCTGCAGTAGCAGCTGAGAGCTCACATCTTGAACCCCAAACAGGAAGCAGGGAGAAGGCACTCAAAATAGCGTGAGTATTTTGAAACCTTGAAGGCTGTCCCCCAGTGACACACTTCCACAAGCAAGGTCATACCTCCTAAGCTTCCTCACTGAGAGCCATGTATCCAAATACCTGGAACTTGTGAAGAACCGCTCATTCAAATCATCTCAAATAATTCTTCCTAAGGTTGATTTTTCTAATGATTGTAGGGTAGAAATTAGAATCTCCTAAAATTAAGAATTCTACAAAGGGTAGTTATGTTAGAAGTTGCCGGTTGACCAGATGGACATTAGTCACACAGTTTCCTCTCTTACAGTTTTCAGTTATATATTGAACTTAAGTCTTGTTTATGTTTTTGAAGATTTTTCCCTAAAATTATTACAGACTGTCCTCTATGCCTAGGGCCCAGTGTACTTGGTGGCACTATATGTTATATTTGACTGCCTATATATTAGGCTAATTAGCATAAATAACTTTGATTAGACATAAAACATTTTTGCCGTTACTGTTGCTACTTAGCTGGAGATGACCTTGAACTTCTGATCTTACTTTTTCCCCTGAATGCTGAGATTATGGACGTGCACCATCACACCTGGCTGAACTGCTTAATTCTATTCAAGAAATCTGAGCGACAGGAGCCATCTGACTCTTCTATCACATGATTTAATGAGGCTGCTCGAGCAGAGAGCTGTTCCTCATCAAACAAGGAACACAAATCCCCCGGGGTTCTATTTCTGACTCCACTGCAGATTTCGCTGTTGTACCCAGAGCAAGATGGAACCTGTTAGTTCTTTTCCACCAGGCAATGCTTTTAGTCCTTTTCATGGAGAAGCAGAATAAACGAGCACCATGAGTGACCTTGACCTGTTTTGTAACTGCAAATACATCTTTATTCCTGTAATTTCACAAGAAATGAAAATCATCTCTTAAAGGCGGCGGGGGGGGGGGGAGTGCGTCTGACAAGTTAATACGAAGCTAAATCTCTAAAATCTAGACCAGCTGCTCTTTAAAATTCCAGTTTCCAAATTTGAATAAGAAAGATAAATATAGCTTTTAAATAATAATGAAACTTAGAGGGGAGCAAAAAGACGCCTTCTAACTTGTGGTCAACTTGTTTGGGAACCGTGTTCTATTTTCAGTAAGATTAGTAAGAGCATCTGAAATATATTATTAAACTTTAAATCAAACGGGGCCGACTTGTTGGAAAAAAGCTATGTCCAAGTGAATTTCTGTGTCCATAGGAATGGGCGTGCATAGGAAGTCAGGAAGTTAATTTCTCATCTCAGCACTTGGGAGGCAGAGGCAGGCAGATCTCTGTGAGTGAGAGGCCAGCCTGGTCTACTTTGTGAGTTCCGGGCCAGTCATGGCTACATAGAGAGCCTCTGTCTCAGAAAGTAAGTTAGCTGAGAAGCCTGTGGCAACGTGTTTTAGGATGGCTTGATCCCTGTGGGATCTCTTCAGCAATCCCCGTCCTGAATTGGGTAGTGGTAGCCCAAGACTCCATCTAAGCTCTTAGAGGCTGTGGCAGGAAGATCACTGTGAGTTCTGAGCTGGCCTGAGCTCTAGAGTCATTTCCAGCCCAGTGTAGGCTATAGGGTGAGACCCACCTCAACAAAGCAACAGCAACCACCACAACAAAACAGCCACTATCACCACAACAATTGCAACCCTCCCTGGAGAAGACCAAAGCCCATCTTCAGGTATGTCTCATTCTTCCCTGGAGAGCCTCTCAACCCTGTTTATGTTGTTGTTTGTTTGTTTGCTTTTTAGATAGAGTCTCTCTCTGCATAGCCCTGGCTGTCTTGTTACTCACTCATTAGACAGATTGGCTTCAGACTCAGAGAGACCCTCCCGCCTCTGCCTCTCAATGTTGGGATTAAAGGCATGCACAGACACATACAGCCCTTGTTCTTAAATTTGCTTAAATATGTATTTTAGTGAACTTCAGTCTGAAAAAAATCCTACTTTAATTCTTATGCTGAGGAACTGGGTACAAGAAGTGAGAAATGTTCTTAAATTGATCCATTTTATAGGGCTTGATTGGGTCTTGGTTCTGGAGTCCAGAAAGGCATTGATATTTGTTCAGCTTCTGGTGGGAGCACCACACTGCTTCCTTTGTGGTGGAGGGAAGTGGGTGAAGGCACAGGGCATCAGTGCATGAAAGCAACTGATGCCCTGAGAGAGGATGCCTGTGTGCTTGGGAGACAGCTAACTCAGTGTCTCCTTTAAAGAGTCTTATTACTTTTACTTATGTGCGTGTGTGTCTGTGTGGATGCATGACACGTTTGTGCCCTTGGAGGTCAGAAGAGGAATCAGATGCCCTGGCGCTGAGGTTAACAGTGAGCTATCTGACTTGAGCAGTAAGCATCACACACACACACTCACACACACACACACACACACACACACACACACACACACACACACACACGTGTACTCCCAGTTGGCTTAAAACTCCCAGAGATCCATCTGCTTCTGCCTTCACAGTGCTGACATTAAAGGCATTCCCCACCATCCCAGGCTCTAAGTCTGTCTCTAGATAAAGACTTTAGTCCATTCCTGAGAGTACTGCCCCTGACCAGGTCACCCATAGAATACCACCAGCCGAGAGTCCATTTTCCACATGAGTATGGCAGAGCCCAAGCAGAATCATTCCAAGTGATTGATGGACCATATTGGTGAGAGAAGCTCCACCATTATGTCACCTGTGTGGTGTGACGCACAAGGTAAGTTGGCTTATTCTTTTGAAAGACGGCTTGGGTTAGAATCTAAAGGGATTATGTCGAGTCTTTTAAAATGTGGAGTATTGCGTTGCAGAGCTGGACAGGCGGCTCAGTGGTTAAGAGCACTGACTGCTCTTCCAAAGGTCCTGAGTTCAAATCCCAGTAACCACATGATGGCTCGAAACTATCTATAACTCTGATTCCAGAGGATCCAGCCAAGCATATGCCAACATACAAATTGTCTTCTAAAGAAGAGAGTTTAAGAATCTGAAACAGTGAGTGGGTGTTCCCCCAGGGAGGAGGAAGGGAGCAGGAGGCAGCCTCCTTCCTTCCCATCTCTGCGATCACTGACTGGCAACAGCTAGTGTGAACTGTTCTCTGCCTCAGACAGAGCCGTCTCGAGTTTGATGCCCTGCCATAGCCTCGATGCTGTTAGCATTCATTGTTTGGACCCGGGGATGCAAAGAGTGAAGATGGGGCTGTAGAGACGGCTGTGTGGTTAAGAGTGCTTGTTCTCACAGGAGACCTGGATTTGGTTCCCAGCACACTCTCAGCGGCTCACAACTATCGATAATTTCAGTTCCAGGGGCTCTGACGCCTTCTACTCACCTTCAAGAGCACCGAGCACGCACATGGTACATAGAGCGCACACACATGCAGGCAAAACATGCAGATGCATAAAATGCATGTTTAAAAAGAATGAAGGTGATCTATAATCATACGGTCCCTCGAATCAGCACACTTTTATTCACTGACACAGAAGGGAGATCACCCTTTTCTGTATGCCGCAATTCTGGTGAAATTGGAAAAACAGGTATCTGTCCTTTGATTTTGCTTACATTCTCCCTTACTGTTGCTGCTGTTGTTGCTGTTGTTGTTGTTGCTGTGGTGGCGGTGGTGGTGCTGGTGCTGGTGGTGGTGCTGGTGCTGGTGCTGGTGGTGGTGGTGGTGATGGTGATGGTGGTGGTTATAGTTTTGTTTTTGTTTTTTTGAGACAGAGTTTCTCTGTAGTCCCGGCTGTTCTGGAACTTGCTCTATAGACAAGTCTGGCCTTGAACTCTAAGATCTTTCTGCCTCTGCCTCCCTGGTGCTGAGATTAAAGGCAGGCGCCATCACTGTCCAGCCTCCATACTTTCAAAGACAGATTCTCTCCACCGTAGGCCAGACTAGCCTCAGGCTAATAGTCCTCTTGTTTCAGGGTTCCTTTGCACTCTAAGTAGCAATGTTTCAGAGGTCAGAGTGAATGGAAAAGTATACTTTTTTGGAATGTAAAAAATATGTGTTGATTCTGAATTATTAAATTCAAGTTTAAATAACAATCATTTATTTATTTTTTATTTTTTTGAGACAGGTTCTCACTGTGTAGCCTTGGCTGACCTGGAACTCACTATAATGTTATGGAGTTCGTGACCTCTGGGAAAAGATCATAGACTAAATGCAATTATGAATAAAATATTTATTGATTAGCTGCTAGCAGGATGAATAATCTCTGAGCCAAGTTTGAGATCGACAAGAAGGAAGGGTATGGGGAAGGCCTTTTAAAGGGAGAATCCACACGAAGACCTTCGATATCTAGGCAAGCGAGTAAAAACTGGTCTGTTCTGCCCAGGTAAGTGGCTAAGACAACTCAGAAACAGTCTTTAGGTGTAAGTTATAGGTTAAAGTTACAGAAGCAGAAAGCTGTTAGTTATAACTGCTAGGTAATCATGGTGGTACATTTTCAGTGGCTGTTGGGTACCAAGATGGATGCCAAGCATAAAATGGAGCTTCTGTAGCCATCACAGTAGAGCAGGCTGCCCATGAACTCACAGAGACCCACCTGCCTCTGCCTCCAGAGTGCTGGGATTAAAGGCCATACCCAGCTTCACAAGTCACTTCAAGGCACTTCATTATGACCTTAATCAGACTGCAGAGGCAGAGTCCCAACTCCCAGACGGCCCATGTCTGACGACCCTGCCTTCATAGCAAGGTGGCACCAAGCACTGCGGGACACAGAAACGAGGCATCCGGCTAACCTGTGACAGGTCCAGAGGTAAGTCTTCCTTCCCTGGGTTGCTGAGTTCTAGAAGAATATCAATACGTCTTAGACTCCACTTTGCCAGATCGCCCATTCCTGAGTGAGGCAGGGGTATAGTGGGGCCGTGGAGTTCCATGTGGGGTCTGGAGAGGAAGGACAGTTCTTCAGACATCACAAAGAAGTCAAGTGATGACAAGCAGAGAAACATTATTCAGATGCTTCAGGATTCAGTATCCCTTTAAAATCAGTCTAAGAAAATTCTGGTGGTGGCAGCAGGGTGGGGAATGGGGTAGGATGTTCATTAGCTAAAATATCTTATAATACATGAGGATAGAAATGGTGTGTGTGTGTGTGTGTGTGTGTGTGTGTGTGTGTGTGTGTGTGTGTTGTGACTATTTTTATGTTACTTTAGAGGAGACCTGTGGTTTCCTCACAAGTTTTCAGCATCACAAAGCACACACCTGTTTAGACAGGTTGAGGAAAAAGCCTGATTGACATTAATCGCAAACTACGGCTGGGAAGGTGTTTTCCTTTGGTGGCTTTGAAGTACAGATCAGAGGTGCCTTCTTTGTCACCCACAAAACTTTGATGTATTTGTGAAGCTGCTGTTCACAGCCAAGGGGTAAAGCCAACACGCACCATCATTTCATGATTCGGTGGGAGATTTGTCAGGGAGAGCACAATTTGTTAATGCTTAGTTGTGACTTTGAAATGCCCGTGGGATTTCTGGACGGAAGCTAGCTCTGGATCAGATTCATCCGCACCATTTAGTAAAAGACTGCAAATGCGTGTATCCAGCTGCCAATGAAAGCACTTGCCTTGGGCTGCAGGGGGAGCAGGGATAAGCCTGGGGCTTGGAAATGCCAAGGGCACAGCTTTGAATCCTGACTTTGGTGTTCACTGACTGTGTGCCCTCAAGCACACTTATCCTTTCAAGCCTCTTCCTAAATGACAAGAGGATAATACTAGTCTTTTTTTAAGGGGAAGCACAGTCACATATTTAAGGTGTCCAGTATGGAAGTGGACAGTAGGTATAATATTAATCTTGATGGAACTCTCGTTTCTTAAAATCACTACGAAGTCTCAAGTGAAAAGGTTTAAGTTTTGCTTTCGTTATTAATGTGGATTTGTGTGTTGGTTTGTTTTGCTACTGGAGATGGAATCTAGGGGCTCTGAAGCTCTGGACCACCGAGTTTTCATCGGTCTTGTTTCCACTTAAAGACGTTTTTTGAGAGTGATTCACCAATTTACCAGACTGGCTTTGAACTCACTCTGTAGCCCAAACAGGGCTTGGATTTGATTCTCCTGCCTTAGTCTCACAGGTAGTTGGGACTACAGAGCTGCCCTGCCAAAACCAGCTGAATTTTAACTGTACAGACACACACACACACACACACACACACACACACACACACACACACCATTTCTATCCTCATGTATTATAAGATATTTTAGCTAATGAACATCCTACCCCATTACCCACCCTGCTGCTACCACCATAATTTTCTTAGACTGATTTTAAAGGGATACTGAATCCTGAAGCATCTGAATAATTACACACACACACACACACACACACACACACACACACACACACACACACACACAGAGAGAGAGAGAGAGAGAGAGAGAGAGAGAGAGAGAGAGAGAGAGAGAGAACCCTCTTTGCCCAACTCTTCAAAGGATACCTATGAGATAGGAAAGCAGAGAAAAGTCCTTAGGCATTCTGTTCAAAGCTATAAGTCTCTCATTTCCACTAATACAGCAATCTATGGTTACTGTTGACTACCTCTCCTTAATTCATTTAACATGCTGTACATAAAAGGATGAAGAAGTAGTGCTATAATTTAATTAGTAGTATGATCTCTATGCAGCTCCTATAGAAAACATGTTGGTTGATTAAGTAGGGAAGCCTGTGCTCGCTCCACTTGCACAACCAAGTCCATCCATCCACCCATCCATCCATCTACCCGTCCATTCATCTATCTGCCCATCTACCCAGCCATCCATCTTTCCATCCGTACCCCCTCCCCCCCTCACCATTACAGTCTTAGGATCTTGATGAGGTCCATGGGTTTTCTTGACAGTTAAAATTAAAAAAGCAGGATAAATCTTGGCCTGCAACAATTAGCAGCAGGAAAATCTCAGACACAGAAAACGGAATGGAACAGTGAAGAAAGGCTTTCACTAGGGTGAGAAACACAGCAAAAGACACAGAGAAAAGAACTCTGAAAAGCAGAGTGGAGAGCTCAGGAGCCCAGGGTTCAGTTCTCCTTCAGGACTGGGTGCTTTAAAGGCCTTTGAGAGACCTTTGGGCAGTCTGAACAGAGACAAGGACACTGATAGGTCTGCAGCTTTGTGGTAAATATGCGTGGAACTGGCCTTGAACTTGTGTGAATGGACTCATTGGCAAGGGGCCTACTCGCAGGAGAAAAGGCCCGCCAGGTCTTGGTCTCTGGTCAGGAGTGAGAGGAAAAGCCAGAAGTTTGCCTGTCTTATTATCTACTTTTGTGACCCTTCTCGTCTCACTGTCTACTAAGATCTATCTAATTCCTAGTCCCTCAAACCTACTCATCCACCTGTTCCTTACACCCTCCTCCCATCCACACATCGTCCCATCCATCTACCCACCCACCCCCTGTCCATCTATCCGTCCATCTGTCCATCCATCCATCCACCCATCCACCTCAATCCACCCATCCATCCATCCATCCATTTCCACCCACCCTCTGTCGTCTGTCCATCCATCCATCCATCCATCCATCCATCCATCCATTCGTCTACCCAATCAGGTTTCATCCATCCATCCATCCATCCATCCATCCATCCATCCATCCATCCATCTACCCAATCAGGTTTCCATCCACACATCCTTTATTGAAGTTAAGCAGCAAAGTCCCAATGTTAAACAGAGACTTGTCCTCAAAGTTCATAGCTTATAGATCTACAAAAAAGAAAGGTTAACACGCAGCAATGCCCTTCCTGGTGAGGTGGGGCTACAGTTTCTCCAGTCCCTGCTGCAGAACCACTTGGAACCAATTGCTTCAGCCCTTTGAGTGATTTGCTTAGTTTTTAAGGGTTTCCCCACAGAGCCTCATTCTGATAAAGGTTCGATGCTGAGGATGTGCTCTTGGGAGATGGCGAATCCTGCAGGAAGTAGGGCTTCATTTAGAGAGGACTTCAAAGTTGTTGGGAGTGTGAGCTTGAAGGAGACACGTCCCAGCATCACAGGAGTGGTTTAGGTCTGCCAGCGTCTACCATGTGTTCTTGCCCTATGCGTGCCATGGAGCCAAAGCAGCAGGGTCAACGGATCTCCTGCAGAAACCTTTCACCTACTTCCTGGCATATAAATGACAGGTGTCCTACCAAAGCCACCAAATGCCTTTCTATCTCTGTGCTCTTATTTCCAATAAAGTTTCATCATAGCAGTGTTTATATACATTAGATATTACATAATCACAAATGCATATTCAACATTTATTTCCAATTATCTTATTTATACACCTTATTACATACCTAATTACAGTGAGATCATTATGATCATATAACACTTAATCAACACTTATAAATCAAGTGATTTATGATGATTGGGATTTTTTTGTTGCTGTACTTTTTTTTTTTTTTAACAAAACAATTATTTATTTATTTTATGTGTAGGAGTACACTGTGACTATCTTCAGACACACCAGAAGAGGTGGTCAGACCTCATTACGGATGGTTGTGAGCCACCATGGGCTTGCTGGGAATTGAACACTGCTCCATGTTTACATTTCTCAGGCCTCCTTCTGTTTCTCTCAAGCCCTCCAGGAGTGAAGTCGCTGAGTTAGAAGCCAGGAACCTCAACAATTGGAACTCAGGGAAGACAGGGACTGACGTTTTGGGGCTGAGACTGCAAATACTTATCTTGTTTGTTTGATTCTAACACTGTACTGAGTGGGAAAACATTTTCTTTCGTAAAAATTACAGCACCTCAACTCATGGCCGCTGCAATGGAAAATTGTGTAACTAGGGCAAATCCAAGTTGAATGTTTAAAAGAGTTTACACTGGTCACACTCTAAATGTCTCTGGCTCTCAGTAAAAAAAATGAAGTCACTCAGGAGGAAACCATCCAACTCGGGTCAGACAGGGTTTCTGAGGATCAACAATAACAGACTACACACACACACACATTAGCAAACACAAGAAAATGCCCTTTTATGAATGAAAGCCAGGATAAAAAGTACTGACGAGGAGTTACACATACAGACCAGTGAGCTGCCCCAAGGGGAGAGCTCTTGTCACGTGTCCCGGCTCTGTTCTGTTGCCCTGGTAAGACACCATGGCCAAGGCAACTCATAGAAGAACGCATTCAGTGGTGGCGGCTTACATGGAGGGGTGAGGCCACTCCCATCATCCCAGGAAACAGTGCAGGCAGGCAGGCAGGCACTGAAGCAGTAGGTGAGAGCTCCCATCTTGAAACGACAGACAAAGAGACAGAGAGAGAAAAGACGAGAGCTCTAACTAAGAATAGTGTGGGCTGGGGTTGGGTAAAGCCCACTCCCAGTGGCAGAGCGCTTTCCTCCAAAAGCCCAAAAGTCCTATCAAGAACCAAATGGGTTCAGACCCAAGCCTCGAGGCCGTTAAAAAAAAAAAAAAAAAAAGAATAGTGTGGATTTGAAATGTGGTGGAAGGAAAATAGCCCAAAGTGACCATTCCTCCAAAGCCCAAACAGTGTGTGTGTGTGTGGGTGTGTGTGTATTCAGACAACAAGTCCCCACAGAAAAAGGCGTTATCATTCAAACCATCTCTTCGCCTGGCTGTCTTCTGCCTCAAGTCCTGGGGTGGACCCATTGAACCCGGCATGGTGCAGGAAAGGCTAGCTTCCTGCAAAGTTTCCATCTGGTTTTAGATGTATGCCTGGGCTGTGACATCACATGTGTGTGTGTTGTGTGTGTGTGTGGGTGTGGTTCTCAAAAAGAAAGAGGTGTTACAATGATCCTGACTGTGCCCTCTGCTTTCTGGTTTCTTGGTCCTGTGATCACTCCCTCTCGTGAGTATCTTTGCTGCAATGTCATCCACCATGTTGTGACCAGCCAGGGAGATCTTCTCCAGAGCCTGTGCCACGGTGACTAAATATTCAGCCTCCAAAACTGTGACAACATAGACCAGTCTTCTGTAATTTCTTATACCTGCAGAAGATAGCCTAATACAATGTCTTCTTCTCAGTCCCAGATTCATTTTATTTTTCATTCTAAGGCATTTTAGCTCCCAATTTGTAGGTATCTCTCCAGCACCATTCTTGTCTTAATTCATAGATCGTGAATATTTATTTCACCCATCATTTCTACATCCTAAACTATCAGTTCTTTTTCTTTTAAGGTACATTTAAAAATTAGGTATATATGTATGTGTCAGTATGTCAGGTGCTATGCATATGTGAATGTAAGTGCCTCAGAGACCAGAAAAGGGCTTTAGATCCCTTGGAACTGGTTAACAGACGGCTCTGAGCCATTCAACCTGAGTACCGGGTGCTCTGTAAGGTGTGTACTCTTAACCACCCATCCCTCCAGCCACTCCCCAGTGACCCCTCTCTCCGTCTCCATCTCCCCCTCACCTTCTCTGACAGAGTGTCACAGAGCCCAGGCTGGTTGCAAACTCACTCTGTAACCAAGGATAGCTTTGAGATCCTGATCTTCCTGCCCTATCTTCTAAGTGCTGCTGGGATTATGGTCTGAACCACCATACTCAGCCAG
The DNA here is from genome assembly GCF_011064425.1 of Rattus rattus. Lineage (NCBI taxonomy): Eukaryota > Metazoa > Chordata > Mammalia > Rodentia > Muridae > Rattus > Rattus rattus. The sequence continues at coordinate 30,921,377 of NC_046164.1, forward strand.
TGGCTGGCTTCATTTGATTGCAGAGTGGGATTTCACTATATGGCTTTATCTAGTCGTATACCAGCGAACCTCAGGCTGCTGCCAGTTTGTCGACATTGTTGTTGTTGTTGTTGTTGTTTCTCCATTTTTAAAGAAGCTGCTATAGGCATTCACGTTGGTCTTGGTGGCTAGCTGCAGTGTCCAACGGCCTCAGAGGTATCTAGTAGATCCTGCTTTTCCTTTGCTCTTTGCTCTGCTTCTAGCTCCTGATTTGATACCCAGCCCTGCTGACCACCAGTCTCTCTCTAGTCCCACTCCAGTAGGCATGGTGGTTACATTAGAGAGCAGTTTCCTGTGTCTCTCTGAACTCTATCCAGGGTCTTATTTCCATAGCTGAGAATGCCTAGCTTCTCAGGCTTCGAAGATGTGTCACCCACACCTGGGAGCACGTTTGCCACAGGGGACTTCTCTCTGATCACCAGCTCCACCTTTAGTCTCTTCTCACCAAGCTTCCCCAAGTTCTGAAGAACTAAATCCTACAGCGAGTCTCGGTCCCCTAGCACTTATGAGTTGTTTCCCTGACTGACCCTCTCAATAAAACTGAAAGGAACATTGTTTCTTTGGAATGATGTTTATCCACACAGTGAAAGGAGACAGCTGACTCCCACAGGCTGTCTTCTGATCTCTGCATGTGTGTCATGGCATGTGCGTGTTATGGTACATGTGTGCGTACATGTGTGAGCACACACAGTAAATTCTTAAAAATCTAAAAATAAATTAAAAATCAGGCCTTGGAAAGGCATCAAAATAATGACTTATCTAAATTAATGGCTGCTGGTGAGACTGACCAGCAGATTAAAGGCTGCTGCCAAACCTGAGTTTGCTCGATCCTCAGGACCCACATGGTAGGAGAGAACCCACTCTTGAAATCTGCCATGCATGAATGCGCACACACACACACACACACACACACACACACACACACACACACACACACAACACAAAAATGTAATAAAAACAAATGAAGGCTTATATTAAGATCAAATCATAGTTGACAAACTAACTTTAAAACCCGCCCATACCCTTGGCTCCACCTGGGGTGCACACCCAGACCTGAGTTCTGCACATGGCTTACCGAGCAGGTCTGACAACTTTTGAACTGGTCTAGACTGTGGTCGCTGAGATTTGCCCACAGAGCTGTCACAGCGATCTCAAACTCTTATCAAATTTCTAAGTGCTTGCTCTTTGTCCCGGGACTGGTATGACCCAGGGCTGGTTGATGAGTGACCATGTAAGTAGCCCTCCTTGAAAAGGCTGCTGGTTTTGATGGCAGAGAGCAGTGTAGGCCATGGCTGGAACATGCAATGTCAACTATGTGTATGGCTACTGTGGTAGACACGTGGGGACCATCCATTCTCTCAGTCTCTCTCTCTCTCTCTCTCTGAGATTTCTTTCTTTCCTTCTTTCTGAGATTGTTTTCTTTCTTTCTTTCTTTCTTTCCTTCTTTCTTTCTTTATTCTTTCTGAGATTTCTTTCTTTTGCTTATTACCCTGTTTTTGAACCTATGATTTTATAATTGTGTGTGTGTGTTCTTGTGCATACACGTATGTGTGTATTGGATCCCCTAGAGCTGCAGCTCTGAGTCACCCACCATGGGTGCTTGAAACTGAACTTTGATCCCCTGCAAGAGCAACTTAAGCTCTTAAGTGGTGAGCTGTATCTTAAAGTTCTTTCTGTGTTTACCCACCATATCGATGTCTTTGAACCTGGACTAATGCCAAGTTCATGAACTTAGACAAATCTGTTAGCTCAGTGGCCAGATTGCCTAGGTTTTCTTAGACATTTCAAGAATGTATCTGAGCAGATAAAGGTTCATGAACCATGCCTCGCTGGACAGAAGGGGCTTCGGGTCCACCCAGTGGAGCATGCGCAGCGGGGAAGTGGCAATCGATAAATTGATAAGACATCTGTGTAAATGAAAGGAAGAAAACGTGTAATCATTTAAGGAGGTGACTTCCTAATTAGCCTGATTAATTAAGCTTAAACTTTATTTTACCGCTAACACCGGTAATGGTTAAGTAGCATTGGGCTTGGTTTACTTCAGCAGGTGTCTTAGTTAAGGCTGCTTTTGCTGTGATGAAACACTGAGACCAAAGCAAGTTGGGGAGGGAAGGGTTTATTCGGCTGACACTTCCACACCACTGTCCATCATCAAAAAAACACAGGACAGGAACTGGAGCAAGGCAGGGACTTGGAGACAGGAGCTGATACAGAGGTCATGGAGGGGTGCTGCTTACTGGCTTGTTCCTCATCCTTGCTCAGCCTGATTTCTTGTAGAACCCAGGACCACCAGCCCAGGGACAGCACCACCCACAATGGGCTGGACCCTCCCCCGTCAATCACTAATGAAGACAATGCCCTACAGGCTTGCGTGCAGCCCAATCTTCTGAAGGCATTATTAATCTTAATCGAAGTTCCCTCTACTCAGGTGACTTTAGCTCGTGTTGATAGAAACTATCACACGCTGCAGAAATCCAAGGCCCCAGAGCTCGCTCAGGATCCTGGCTTCCCAATTAATACTGCCAGAAGCTCCAAGCTGATGATTCTCGATGGATCTGGGCAGGATCCACTAGCGCTACATAGCCTCTGCTATTCGTTGACAGAATGAGGAGAACAGCAGTTACATCTGCTAACCAGACATCTAACACCAAACGTATGGCCTGGGTCACATGGAAGGTGTTTGGAGCAGAGTTCAGCACGTCATTAGCATTCAATAAATATTGAGATCTTATCATGACTGCAGCATCAGGATGCTCTTTCTTGACTTGTGTGGTTAGTTTTGATTGGCAACTTGTCACAATCTCGAATCACCGGGGGAGGAAGTTTCAAACGAGGAAATGTATAGATTAGGTTGGCCTGTGGGGGATTTTCTTAGTTGGGTTAAGTGAGGTTGGAAGACCCACTCTAAGTGTGGGTAGTGCCAGCCATCTAATGGGCTGGTGCTGGACGGAATGAGGAGAGGTGAGCTGGGTGAGCTTTTGTGGATTACTTCTCTGAGTATGGATGTAACGTATGACGAGCCGCTCCAGGCACTCTGACTTCTCTGCAACGATGGACCGTGAGACCTGGAATTATGAGCTAAACGAGTTGCTTTTTGCTAGGGTATTTTATCACAACAACGGGGGTGGGGGGAGGGGCTAAGAACCACGATAGGGATTGCATTTTAAAAGTTGATTTGGTTTGCATCTCTGCTCTGAATCAAATTCTTCCTTTCCCAGGAAACAGTGCGTGTATGGGTGGGTGTGTTGCTTTCTAGGGGTTGGGGAAGAACCGTGAAGCATCTGACAGCCAAGGATTTGGGGAGCAATATCATATAGATTTAATATATCTCGACAGATCATCCTTTGGGGCTAGTGAGCTGTCTCAGTGGGCCACAGCACCTGCTGTCAAGCCAGACAGCCTGAGTTCAATCCCTGAAACCCACAGGGTAGAATGAACACCAACTTGCAAAGATCGCCCTCTGACCTCTACACCCCACCCCCTCACCTCAGAAGGAGCACATGAGTGTAAACAGCCTTAAAGAAAGTCCACCTCCCTTGGTTTGCTCATTTATGATGAAGCTGTCTTAACCTTTTTAGCAATAAAGAATTTTAGCAAAACATTGCTTTAATTTTTGTGTTTACTTATTTTCTGTGGCACTAGAGGCTGAACTCAGGGAGGACCTCATGCACTCCAGGCGAGCATTCACCCGGCTGAGCTAGGCCCAGCCCCCACACTTGACCTGGATAACAGTGTAAGGAAAGCCTCTGGCTCTGACTCCAACTAGGGCCACTTGGAAATGAGAAGGCTACTGCTGCGGTATTTACTAGAGGAGGTTACTCAGATGTCAGTGTGGAGACGTGCCTTTTTCTGGTGTTGTGAGCCTCCGCTCCTCCACGGAACAAGGCCTGCCATTTACCAAAGAGCTTCCAACGTCAAAATTTCCTTAATAGGATCTCCCTGTGAAGCTTCTGGATGGGTTCCTAGCTCACATCAGAGCTCTCATCTACATACTGTCTGTTCCTTGGCCCTAAGTTTTAAGAACGTGGCATTCATTCCGACCTCCTTCTTTTAATGGATTATTGTTAATTTTCTTTAATCTATGTTGAGACTGTCTTCAGTTACTTAGTGTATTCTGGTGAGACCATAAGTGTGTCTCACTGTGATACACACTCCACCAAGGGTCTCAATGAATCATTATTCACTTTTAATTAGGTGGTTTTTACTTTGTTGTTGTTGTTTGGGGAACAGGACAGAGAGAGAGAGAGAGAGACAGAGAGAGAGAGACAGAGAGACAGAGACAGAGAGAGAGAGAGAGACAGAGAGAGACAGAGAGAGAGACAGAGAGAGAGACAGAGAGAGAGAGAGAGAGACAGAGAGAGAGAGAGTCAGAGAGAAACTTTATGTAGCTCATGTCTGTCCTTGAACTCAATATACAGACTGGGCTGCCCTTGAACTGACAGAGATCCTCTCGCCTCTACTTGCTGTTAGGATTAAAGGTAGGAGCCACCACTCCTTTTTGCTTTATATTTATGTGGTGGAGTAAATAACTAAAGAGTTTCATACTATGCCTGTATATATTAAACTCTTGTTATTTAACAGGAAAAACTCTGAGTTATTCTTTCAAATACACATATATAGAAGTATGGGTTCATGTTAGAGGTGATTCTTTTTCTCTTTTTCTTTGAAACAGTCTGCTATGTTACCTAGGCTAACCAGTAACTCCATGTGCCCTGGCTAACCTTGAACTTGAAGCAATCCTCCTGTCTCAGATGCTGGGGTTACAAGCATGAATTGCCAATCCAGGCCTAGAGATAACTTTTGACTTTGAGGCACTGTGGAAAATGTGCTTGATTATTTTTTTCTTTATTTTATGTGAACATGTGTATGTGTAGAGGCACACGTGTGTGGTCGCCGGAGGACAACTTAGCTTGATGGACTGGTTTTCTCCTTCCACTGTGTGGGTCCCCAGGAATTCATTCAGTTGTCAGCCTATTGGCAGGTACCTTTACCTGCTGCCCTAGCTAGACACCCCCTTCCGTGTTCGCTAAATCTCCCATGTTCATCGAATAACTTCTTAGGGCTCTCATTGGAGAGTAGACAGACAGCCTCCTATGTTCTGAGTTTCTGGAGAAGTGTGGCTCTCCTCAGAAGATTTTTCTGGTGTCCTTTTCCCCAGAGAACATGACACAGCCCAGAGGTGTCTCTCCTCATCTTTCCTTTTATGAAGTCATCTTTTCAAATACTGACCGATTGACTATGCTGCTGGGATCAAATCAGGGCATTATGGATGCTGGGTAATAGTTCTGCTAATGAGTTCTATCCCAGCCCACCTGCACACTGTGTGTGTGTGTGTGTGTGGTGTGTGTTTGAGTGTGTGTGTGTGTTTGAGTGTGTGTATATGTGTGTGTGTATTATGGTGTGTGTGTGTATGTATGTGTGTGTGTGTGTTTCAGTGTGTGTGTGTGTTTGTGTGAGTGTGTGTATATCTGTGTGTGTATTATGGTATGTGTGTATGTATGGTGTGTGTGTTTGAGTGTGTGTGTATGTGTGTATGTATGGTATGTGTGTTTGAGTGTGTGTGTGTATGGTGTGTGTGTGTATGTGTGTGTGTATGTAGTGTGTGTTTGTGTGTGTGTGTGTATGGTGTGTGTGTGTGTGTGTTGTGTGTGTGTTTAGTGTGTGTGTGTGTATGGTGTGTGGGGGTTGTGTGTATGTTTGGTGTGTGTGTGTGTGTGTGTGTGTGTGTTTGTGTGTGTGTGTATATATGTCTGTATGTATTATGGTATGTGTGTGTATGCTGTGTGTGTGTGGTGTGTATGTGTGTGTGTATTATGGTGTGTGTATGTATGCTGTGTGTGTGTGTGGTGTGTATGTGTGTGTGTATGTATGGTGTGTATGTTTGAGTGTGTGTATGGTGTGTGTGCGTATGTATGGTGAGTGTGTTTGAGTGTGTGTGTATGTGTGTGTGGATGAATTGTCTATCAGCTTTCCCAGAAAGCCTAATTAGCAGTGAGACTGAGATGATGCTGACCATTTAGATTAATGTGATGATCAGAGACCCTCCGAACAATGTTGTAATTGATGTTTTGGCAAAAAATGCCCATAGAGACATCTAAACGTGATACTTTTTGTGGAAGGCAGAGAGTTTAAACTTTTTTAAAAAAGATTTACCTGTTTTATGTGTATGTCTGAGCGTGTCGTTTGCTTGTGCGTGTGTGCACTGTGACTGAGTACCTGCAGTACCTGGAGCTCACAGAGGCCAGGTTAGGGGGTCCGAGTTCCAGAAGGTCGTGAGCCGCTGCGTGGGTGCAGGGACAGCACTCGGAACTGCAAAGCCGTCTCTCCCTCTCCAGAAGGAGAGATTTAAAAAATTCTTTCAGTATTTATAGGCCATGGTGGATTTTGCCCTGTGTTTTATTGTCCAGAATCTAAACCACCTTCCTGTTTAGGGAATTCCTTCTTTTATGACTCTTGGCCCCCAGGAGAGCCTGTGTCCCACTGTGGTGACGGCAAAGATCAAATGTGGTTATCTCTGCCTGCCTGAGTGCACAGCACAGGGGAACATTCTGTCGGCTTTGGCTCAGCTAATGAGATTTTTCTCTTGTAGAATTTGAAGACTGGAGCATAGTAACAGAGATTCAAGAACATTATAGACTCTCGTGTTTGGTTCCATTTTTACACCGAGTGATGTTGTAAGAAATAGCAATGAGAAGACAGCGGTGTCTAGCGGCTTCACAGTGTCCTCCAGTTATGACATCATCTTGCTTCAACAATTACCAAAAATTACCCCTCGTTCCCTAAGCTCACACGTCATTATTTTGTCTACTCGCATATATGCTCACCAGACGACTGATGCCTTCAGTCGTTTTTTACCGAGCCACGACAGACTGTTACAGCCTGGGTGGTTTAGAAACGATACATGTTTATGTGGTACGTGGTTTCTGAGGCTGAAAGATCGGGGACCATGACATCAGAATCTGGCAAGATCTTTCCTGTTGCATCATAACTGGGCAGAGGGACAATTAAGGACGTGTGAGGCACACTTAGAAGAAATTAGGCTAACCTCCCCCTTAGTATCATAAAGCCACCCCTGGGGTAACTAACTCACTCTTGATATGGCAACCTCAGTGTGGGCCTGAGAGCAGGACCGACAGCCCCCACAGAGCAGTAACTCTGCATGCACTGTGGTTTTCCCTGGGTTCGTGAAAGAAGCCCAAGTACTGATGGTTCAGGGGAAGACCCGTGGCCAGTGCAGAGCACGCTGCGTGGACTTTCGTGCTGGGTACTTCTCGTTTTGGAAAGAGGTCAAACATTTTAAGTATATGTTCACATGGGGGAGGTCCATAAAGAGTTGAGTCTCCAGGCAGTGTCAGCCGAGTTCAGGGCTTATTTTCAGTACCTTAACTAGAGTAGAGGCCAGGGGCTTCCAGGTAAATTTTAGTTCTCTGTGTTCTCCAGGAAACCTATCCCACATCACACAAGCATTCTGGTTTATTGGTACAACTTTGTTCCTAGAATCCTCCTCTGCCCCGTCTAGTGTGGCTATAGTTAAGATGTCTTCCCAGACCAATACTTATTTATGCTTCCATGGGCTTATTCCTGCTACGTGTCTTTTCGAAAACATGCGTGGGCTTGGGTCCTGCTCTTACTGGTTTAAGTTTCTTGGTCTGGGTGCTTGTTTCCAATCCCAATGTAACCATTATTTCCTGTTGCCATTGTTCTGTGCAATATGGACTCACGCTCAACCTCTGAGGGGCTAGAAAGGAAGCCTCTAATCCAGACTTCACCTGACGAAACAGGGCTAACTCCTGCTCGTGTCTGTGGCTATGGAAGACCATGTTTGCCTCCTAGAGTCCTCTTTCCTGCTTTCGACTATGGGCATGTGCTTTAGATGGCTTTTTAGAAGGCATTTTTGTCCATTGTAAACCTGCCAAGCTGGATGACCTGAGTTCAGTTCCTGGGATTCATACAGAAGAAGAAGAGAACCAAGTCCCACACTGTGCCATACCACATGTGCTACTCCCTCACAGACACAGAGAAAATAATATTGGATTGGAAGTTTTTAAAATTTATTTATTTTATTTAAATTAAAAAGATTTATTTTTATCTTAATAAATAAATGTCTGTGCACCATGTGTGTGCCTGTTGTCCTTAGAGGGCTGAAGCAGTTGTCCAATTTCTGAGACAGTTGTGAGTGGCCATGTGGGTACTGGGAATTGAACTTTGGTCCTCTGGAGGAGCAGACAGCGGTCTTAACTACTGAGTCATCTCTCCAGCTATCCTCCAGGATTTTGTTTTTCTGTCATCTTGACAACTGTGGTGATATGTCTCGCTCAGTATATATATATAATATATATGTATATATATAATATATTGTAGAAGTGTGTGTAAACATGTGTTGGTATATAATTGTCTATGTGAATGTATGCTTACGTGTACTTGTGCATCTGTATATGTGAGCATATATGTGAACATGCATATGGGCATGTATGTTTAGATATGAGTTTGTGTATATGCTTGTATCTTAATAGTGTGCATGTGTATGTATGTGTGTAAGTATGATTATGTGACTGTGATCTGTGAGTATCTGCAAGTATGAGGGTGTAAGAGTATGTTTGAATGTGTGTGTACACATATATGTTTATGTCTGTGTTCATGTTTGTGGTTATGTGTGTTATTAATAGACTAAGACCTTATCCCGACTTTCATTTTTCAGAATTCACTTGATAAAAAAAAATTAATTCGTGAGCCAGGCTTGGTGACACTCACCTTTACCTGGGAGGCAGAAGGAGGCAGATCTCTGTGAGTTTGAGGCCAGCCTGGTCTTTAGAGATAGTTCTAGGACAGCCAGGGATACACAGGAAAACCCTGTCTCAAACAACAACAAAATTGATTTATGGTTTAATTCTGAAGAGAAGATAGATTTTTGTCTATTTGTTGGTGTATGACTGTGAGCCCTGCTACCCAAGAGACTGTCAGAGGATCAATACTTTGCAGGTCTGCCTGGGCAGCTTAGCAAGGCTGCTTCACAATTAGAACTTGAAGGCAGGCCGATGCTGTGCAGTACGTGGAAAAAACAACACGCAACAACAATAAATCACATAGGTTTTTTGTTTTGTTTTGAAACAGGGTCTCATTGCATTTACCAGGCTGGTCTCAAACCTACTACTCTCCTGCATCAACTTTTCTAGCCTCTGGGGTTACAGGCTCTACCACCATGCCCAGCTCAGATAGATGTTATGAGTGGTTAGCCTTTTGCCTGTGATTCCCAGCTACCCACAATTCCCTTCACCAGGCAGAGATCCTCACAGGGAGCTATGAAGTGCTCTGGCTTTAAGCCTCAGGATGCTTCCCTGGGAAGCCTCCTATCACATGGTCACAACCCCCAGCAGTACTGGGGCCTCCCTGGAGAGGACACTGGAGTTCTCTGTGGTCACCTGACTATCGAGTGTGTGTTACAGAGAGACTCGCCCAGCCAGTCACCTTTCTCCTTTCCAGCCGTTTCTTTGCCTAAGTGTCCACTGTTCTCCTTTCTCTGGCTCCAAGAAACTTTGGTGTTCAAAAATGGGTGTGAGTGGCAGGGCAGAAGGGGGAAAGTAGAAAACACAGGCTTCCAAGAATGAAAACACCAAGCTTCAGACAAGCTGAAGTACTGTTCCAACATTAGGAGCCTGAGACCACAGAGAAACATCGACACAGGCCGTACATATACCAGATTACCTTACACTTTCGCCGACATACAAATCATGACTAGATTAATTTTTAACTACTGTTTTTTTAAACTTCTATTTGAATTTGTTTAATGCTTAATTCAGCAGTGGGCCCAGCTTCTATCTAGTTTACACTTGGGTCAGCACCTCCCCTTTTTGCTTGGATCACTGATTCCTTATCTATGCCTAGCTGGGTTTCTTCTCTCTCCCACACAGAGGACTTGCTGCAGTTTGGGGGCTGGGCGGAACACTTTGAAGGGACTCATAGCCTCTCGGCTTTTCTTTAACTGGGTGACACTTTTGATTTTTATCTTAAGCCAGGCTCAAAACTTGCTCAGCACAGGGCTCGGGGAGTCGTTCGGCAGGGAGCACTTGCTTGGCGTGCAAACAAGAAAGGTCAGGTAATTGTGGGAATGGTGGTCCCTCCTAGCCAAGGGGGTTCAGTTCTAGGAGTCTGTGGCTAGCAGAACTTTCCTTATGGAAAACTGGAAAAATATTAGCGTCTAACCCTGCAGACCCTCAAGTATACGTCCAGTCTTCTCTTGGTTATTTATAATAGCAGCTCATACAACAATTGGCTAGACTGGGAGTCCAGGAATTCTGGGAATCTCTTGATCTCTGAGTGATCCTTGTCCCAGGGTATAGACCCCATCCCAGGTTATAGACCCTTGTCCCAGACATGGTGGGTTTTTACACAGGTTCTGGGGTCTGAACTCAGGTCCTTGTGCACACACAGCAAGGGGTTCAGCCCTAGCTATCTTCCCAGCCTTTAGTGTGAGTTCTTGCGAAGCATGCAGCTACCTCGTTCGCCTGGCCCAGTTCCCTAATGAATTTGTGCAAATGAATTTTTATTTTGTTGGCTACTGGTTCTGTTTGGTTTTGATCTCAGAGGCGGCGGGATTTTGTCCTAAAGATAAATGTTGCCAAATATGCAAATATGTATTGTTCCGAAATGTTACATTTTGTTTGCTGGGCACACTCTTTGACCATGTGACATTCAAAGAATGTGGGAACATAGTTGCAGACTGAGTCATCAGATAAGTGCTTAAGAGAAGAGCTGTGATTAGTGCTAGTGAGAAAGAGTCCATTGCTCCAGTAGAAACTGGACACACACTAGTAGTAGCTACTTTTCTATTGCTGTGATAAAACGCCATGACCAACTTCTATGATTTTAATTGGGCTTACTGTTCCAGAGGGTTAGAGTCCATGATGGTGCAGTGAAGGCAAGTCAGCAGCTGGTTAGAGAAGCGACCGAGACTTTTCTGTATGTCTGTGTGGCAGCAGCCGGAAACAGACACATCACAGACAGGCCCAAAGCTGTGACAAGAGCCGCCAGGCCCACACAATTTGTCCACACAAATTATGCAGATGACATGTGAGTTTCAATACTATGTTAATCAAATAACATCCCTTTAGTAAAGTGCCATTTATAGTATGATTCCATTTATCGGTTATGGCTATAACTAATGTTATTTATTTATTTATTTATTTATTTATTTATTTATTTATTTACTTATTTATTTGGTTTCTTTGAGACAAGTCCTCCCTATAGAACCCAAACTGGCCTTCAATTTGGTACTTTCTAGTCTCTGCATACCAAATATTGAGATTACAGGCATGTGCCTCTATACTCAGCTCACAATGTGTATGTTTAAATGAATTCCATGATATGATATGGCATAAGCATGTAAATGTAATAGGCTAAAACTCACAGTTCTCCACATCTGAGCCTGGAGTTACACCTGGAACATAGTCGCCCAATGGTGGCCAGCCGACGCTTGGCTGGGGACACTTGGTTGATACCAGTGGAATAAGACAAAACGAGCACACCACTTCTGGAATAAGGCTTTTAGGAAAGGACACACTCACTTCTGTGTTCTCCTGGGACCCTGGTTAGTGAGGAGCAGAAAACTGTGTGGCAGCAAGGGCTGTGGAAAGCATGGCTTGGAAGGGTCCCAGGCAGAGACAATGGGGGAGGCACAGTCACTGGCTGTGTCACACTATCACGCGAGCAGCTGCACAAGTGAGATGTGAACTCTGCTGAGCCGCATCATAGAAATTGCGATGTCATGCCTGTAGTATTACTATCTTTGTTTGGGTTTCCATTGCTGGGCAGAGACACCACAACCAAGGCAACTCTTACAAAGGGACAACATTTAATTGAGGCTGGCTTACAGGTTCTGAGGTTCAGTCCATTATCATCATGGTGGGAGCACGGCAGCGTCCAGGCCAACATGGTGCTGGGGAAGGAGCTGGGAGTTCTACATCTTGATCTGAAGGCAGCAGCAGGAGACTGTATACCATAGTGGTCACAGTTTATGCATAGGAGACCTCAAAGCCCGCCCCAACAGTGACACACTTCCTCCAACAAGGCCATACCTCCTAACAGTGCCACTCCTTATGGGCCAAGCATTCAGACACGTGAGACTGTGGGGGGCCATTCCTGGTCAAACCATCACAGTTACCCCACCTGGCACCAACGCTGTGCACCTTGGTTTCCTTTTTATAGCTCTGTGATTTAGTTAAATAATTTAAGGACAGCTGTTGGAATCAGAGCTGCCTGACAAGGAACTTCTTTACAGCGTTAGAATTCCTCAAATCTCTAAGACCTACAGAAGCATGCAGAGCTCCACAGAGGAGAAGGCAGTGGCCAGTCAACTGATAAACTACCTCAGAGGAGTTCTTCTTATGACAGAATAATACCAGTGTAGACTGTCACCCGAGCACACCTACATTATTACTGTGCTAGAGAAAGATCTGGGGCCCAGCTGCTAGGAATTTTGCTTTTCTTGAATTGAGTAGTGTTTTATGTTCAATAATTATGGACAAGCATGGGACGGCAGATGGCTAAATGCTCAATAAGGGCATAAAGAGGCTGAGTAAAGGCCTGCCCACCCTTCATCACGGTACCTTACGTAAATACGGGAAGCTGAGGCGAATGGTGCATGGCCTATCAGAAATCGCAGGCTTTTAGAAAAGTTGATTGGTTCTGGGCTTAATTTCCGGTAAGCTATGGCAATATACCAAATCCTTCAACTCAAAATGAATTAGAGTAGCTCAATCCAGAGGTATTGGGAGGCCAGCTGAGTGAACCATGAGGCTGGGTAAGAACCCAGAAGCATGCACGTCAGCCCTGGGGAAGGACTTAGTAGGCTGTATAGAGATACTCCTGTAACACCAGCAGTCAGGAAGCCAAGGCAAAAGAATCATGAATGTAAGGCCAGCGTAAACTACATAGCAAGGTCTAAGGAGCTGTAGAAAATACCATTTCTTTAAAAAGGAAAAAGAAAAAAAAACAAGATTGTGGAGGGGGTTTATAATTACTTGAAAAAAATAAAAATAGCTTAATTGCTTGAGAATGAGCTGTGCAATGCCAGACACTCCTGGTTTCTCGTGGCTCACGCTCAGTTCTTTTATTTAGTGTCTGTGTGGTGACTGGACCAGAACTCTGTGCATAAAGGCTTTATTTCAAACAAGCCAGTCACATACTGCCAGATTATGTCTACACAAAACCAAGCATCTCCGTAAGGGCGATATATAATGCCAGATGAAACGGAGGTATCTGATGTCTCCAAAGGCCTGAGTGCTTATACTGACGTGTCCAAATATGTAGAAGTGGACGTCAGTTCAGTTGACAAATCTCAGATAAATACCAGGATTTTTATTTTTAGGCTAGCTATTTTTAGGACAAAACTCCAGCAGCGTTCAGGAATAGACGATGGGGCAACTGCTTCAAATTCTTGACCCTGGGAAGGGCCCACATACACTGAGAGTTCTTTCAAGAGCACTCTATCTTTCAGGCATCCACGGTGCCAGTTCTCTTGTCACGTGAAACCTACTCACTCCTAACAGCAGTTCTGAGCTATAGCTGCACCAGACAAGGAAGGTCACGTGAAAGAGAGAAGCTGGTATGGGCTCACGGGCAGCTCAGAGTACAGAAGCCATTTGTAGACTCCCTTACTACATTTGCTGCATGCCGGTATTCACATGCTCTGGGAAGCCATGTCTTAATACAGCATGGTCTGCCTGGCTCTGGTGAGGGCCTCAGATGGGTGGCACCTCTACAGTGGCAGCTGGTGAAGACGAGACCACAGGATGAGGCAGAAAGCAAAAGACCCGAGAGGGGCTCAGACCCCACCCCCTTTTAAGTTACTACCCATTCATGCAGGAAAAATTAACTATGCAAGGTCAGCGTTAATCCCTCCTAGGTACAGGGTCTGCATGACCCTCACTCTAGGCACTGCCTTTAAGAGCTCATCACCTCTCCACACTACATAGGGGGAACAAAGGTTTCAAGCCTTTAAGATGTCTGTGAAGGTAGCAAGCAACGTATCTGCTGGTACCTTAATCTCAAACTTCCATTGTTGACTATGTGGGAAAAAAATGGCATTATGTGGTTTGCTGTGAGGCATTTTACCATAGCAATCTGAGGAGACTGAGCCTCACAGATTTAAAACAGCCATGTTTATGCCAGTGACGACCGGAGATATGACTTCATTCAAACCCTGTCTCAGACTCGGGAGACTTGTCATCTTCGAAGGGTCTGTTGTGGCATTCGGTGCAGGGGATACAGTATATCCTGGAGAGGATGTGGGATGGCTGGATGGGTATAGACAGAAGTCAGGTAGCAGAGATTGGGACAACCGCCCCCTCCAACCTGCATGACCTGGAAACACTTTCTCCACCTGGAAATCCCTTCCAAAAGAAGGATTCCACGACCTTTCAAAATGGTACTAACCCCTAAGCTGAAGGGGAACAAGTCACAATCAAACTGAAAGCTCTCATTTCTCCAGCAACTGCGTCTGGAGCCAGCCATGGGGGTGCATAACTTTAGTCCCAGCACTAAGGAGGCAGGGGGAGGCAGATCTCTGTGAGTCTGAAGCCAGCCAGGGCTACATCATGAGACCCTGCCTCAGACACACATGCACACACACACACACACACACACACACACACACACACACACACACACACACACACACACACACACACACACACACACTTGATGCAACTCCTAGACCCCTGGTCCCCTCACACCCACATCCGCTCACAGTCACAGAAATCCTACTGAAGTTATTCCAGAACGTATCTGGCATGAGACAGCTTTCGCCATCTCCACAGCTCCGCCTCAGTTGGGCCGATGTCACCCTCCTCCTGGAGGCCCCTGGGCAAGCTCTCAGTTCTAACCCTTGCTTCCTGCAGTCTATCATAGCACACACACCAGAGGGAGTCTTAGAGAACCTAAGTCAGGTCGTGTTACTCACCTGCTCTGTCCCACAGGAGTGCTCCAGTGTTTTCCTCCATGTGTTCTGTTCCCTCCTCTACCTGCACAGTCCTTGTGACCCCCAGAGGCTCACCACCGCTCTCCCCTCTCCCTGCACCCTTGCTCCGGCCTCCCTGTCCCTGCCTGCCTCTGAGGCTCCAGACTAAGCCCTGCTTACTACCTTCCAGCTACCTAGTACCCCACTCTGTCACCCCTTCATTCTGGCACCTCTTCCGATTGTCCGTCCTCAACTCCACCCTGTGCCCCTGGCATCCTTGGCACCTCCGCAGGTGGATATGTTCACCCTCTTTATCCAGAGGAACTAAAATGGCTGCATATAGGTCTGTCAAGACATCCGTGCCGTTTGCTCGTTTTGTTGTTGCGGTAATGCTACTTAGGGGAGAGCCTATGGCCTTCCATCCTTTCTAGCAAGTTCTGTGTCACTGAGAAACACCCCTAGCCTCTTTTAAATTGGCGATCTGAACAGCCTCGCTAAGTTCTCCAGGCATGCCTCGAGCTGCCTCTCCAGTAACTGGGCTCGCAGGCGTGTGCCCACCTTGTCTGGCTGTGGGGCTGTCTCCATTGCCAGGTTGAGCTATGCCTAGGGGATTCGTCAAGCACAATTTGGAGTCTGTCTGTGAAGAAGTTTCCAGAGGTGATTAATATGTGACTGACAACTGAGGGGGCGGACCTACCCTGACTGTGGGCGGGCACATTCAACCTGCCAAGGCCCTGGATATGCCCAAAGTAGTCGTTAAGTTCTGCTTGCGTTTGGAGCACATTATGTTTGGTTCTCTTAACGAGGGAGCAAATACCTCATTCCACAGCACACAGTACCCCAGAAGTTGTTTGAAGAACACTGCAGATGAGATCCTTTACACTGTGTCATCTCATTGAGAAGTCGCTCTGTGAAGTGGCACATTCCTAAGCAGTCACTTACGTTAAGTTTCTCTTTTAACTCCGTTCCTGGAGAATTATCTTCTTTACTTGGAAAACATCACTCTTTATTTTTTCTAACCCCCCAATTATCAGCCTTTCTGAGAAGTGTCAGAGACCTATGCAGCACAAATAAAAACTGTGGGGGTTTCTGATCACATCCAAAATAAGGACAATGCCATAAAGATTAATTAACTTACTAAACAAAGAAAGAACGGGACACATTTAACTCTGCCCATGGAACAACTTGGCAGATTCAGAAAGGTTAGTGCTCCTAGATTTGTAGTCCTGGAGTGACTTTTAAAGTGTATAATTCCTCAAGTCCAGATAGAATCTTAGAACACATTCTTGTGGGTTTAAAAGAAAAGGCTTCTAGGCCAGAGAGAGTTCAGCCCCCAAGAGCATGCACTATTTTTGCACAAGGCCCTTGTTGGGTCGCTCACAGTCGTGTGCAACTCCAGCTCCAGGGGAGACATCACTTCCTTTCTGCCTTCTCAGAGACCACACACACACACACACACACACACACACACACACACACACACACACACACATGCACGCACACACATTCACTAGAAGGAAGATATGTTTTTAAAGACTGGCAATAAATTTATTCACAGACAGGATTCGAGGAGAGTGCACAGCTGACAGAAGGTGATGCACACGTGGGAGGGGAGCATGCAGGCGCGCACACTTGTGCACGCTCACAAAACCACGCTCGGGCATACAAGTGATCAGAGTGTGTGTGTGCTCACCCAGTTGTTCCCGCAGGCCCTGCAGTAACCTGGGTCGCACGCAGACCATGAGGGGTCTCTTTGGTCACGGAAGTTAGCTCAGTACAGAGACGGGGTGGGGACTGAAGACACAAGAGCCGCCTACTCGAATGGCGCAGACCTGGCCTATCTAATGTCTATCATAGAAGATGTAAGTGTTGGAGAAGTGCGTTGCGGTCTAGGGCGTCATAGGGCTGTAACACGATAGGGTACTCTTTGCTGTCATCTCCACAGGATTTACAGTCCTGTGGCAGACACGTTTTGGGTGTGTCTAAAGGTACTTCTAGAGAGGTTTAATGGAGAAAGGAAAGCTCTTCCTGGATCTGAGTGGCGATCCCCACGGATCCAGGACTGAATTAGGAAGAGAAAAGAACTAAGTTCTGGCATTCATTTCTCTGCTTCCTGACTGCAGGTGTCACGTGACCAGCAGCTTCTTGCTCCTGCCATCTTGCCTTCTGGGCCTCAAGACTTGGGTCAGTCTCTCTATCCCTCCATCAGCAGTAAAATGCCCCTCTCCCATTGTGTCCTGGAAGCTATTGAGCCAGGCCGTGATTTTCTAATCCCACAGGGGGCAGAAGGCCCACCAGGTATCCTGGACAGCCCCAGGTTGGAGCCTACTCTGGATGTGAGGTATCTTTTACCTCAAACCCATTGCTACACAGGAGTAATCCAAGGCCTGTCTTTGGCCACATGGCTAAGACATGGTGGCAACACAATCTGAACTCACCCTGCTTCTTTCCCCAAAATGCAGATTCTTTTAACTGCACCACAGCTCAGCAGGACAGATCCCAGGCTCACGGCTTAAATATTCTCACCAACTGTGGACCTTTAAAATGGCAGTGAGAACTTGTGACAAAAGTCACCTTTAGGAACCCCTTTTCTTAGGTTTCCTCTTTCTGTGTAGCTTGTCTCTCCCCTCCCTCGCCCTCTCTATTCTTCTCTTGTCCTATCTCTATCTTTTCTTTCTCTCAGTTTAAGGCAAAGCTCTAGCTCTGCCCCTTGTTATTCAGCCAGCTACTCCTTTTGATGTGCACCTTAGGATTTGAGCTATCTTATCAGTACTGGTTTCCTGAGCCCCTACTTTAGCCCTTGATCAGCCTCGAGGCAGTGATATCCTTGGGGAAGTTCTACACCCGGATAGAGGTGGTTTTTATACATGTGTCGAAGGCCATCTAAATATCTGACGTGCCAGGCCACTGCAGACAGCAGCTCCGGAGGTCCTCTCCCACCCTGTGCTTCTGTGATCTGCCATGCATGGGTAGAAATCCTGGTTTCCCTTTCTTCTTGTCCTCTACAAAGAGAAAGATCAAGAAGGTCTAGATGGACGTGGGATGTGAATCTTCCACCTGAGACTCTGGAAGGGCTGGAAATGGAACACATGCTTTGATTTCTTTCTTTTCTTGTCTTTTCTTTTTTCAGTGTCAAGCCTCAAGTTTTCCAAGAGAATACAAATGTGACCTGTGGCTCTTTACCAACAAGTGTTAGCATAACAAGGAGGGGAGGAAGGTCCCAGCAGGCCTGCAGGGAAGCAGAACAGACTTGGAACCAGGGGATGGTTGTAGCGCCCTCTGGTCTCGCTCATACCCCAGTGCTGTGTGCTTGCATATGACCCCAGACACCCCGAGACACCTTAGCCTTAAAACTGAAGTTCTGGAAGGCCCAGCCAACCACTCTTACAAGGGTTACAGGGGCTGTAATCGGGCGAGTTCTACGGATGGGCCGGAAGCCACATGCACTTGTGTGTGACGTGTGCTTGCTAGTCATGGCCATCTTCCCATGGCTGGAACCAAGGCCATTAGATTCTGCCCAGCAGCACTTTCTCTGAGCCTCCTCTGATTGCTTCTGCAGAGGGTGGGCCTTCCTAGCTCGGCATGGCTCAGCCTGCTAGCTGTACATGTATTCACGTAGCCAGCCCAAGTTATTGTCCCATCTTTCCAGGAGCCTCTGAGTTCCTTGATAACAATCAACATCCAGTGCACGGCCTGGGGTGCTGTAGGTATTTAAGAACCATGTCCAGTTCTGGAAGTGTAGCACGGAAAGTTTGGGGCAGGCAGAGGCAGAATATATATTCAAGGGCAAGGGAGTCACGTCTTAGGATTCAATCCTGCCACCAACCTGGAGGAGCTGTGAGCTCTGGAGCCTCTTTCGTCATCTGCACACCTACCCGTTCAGGCTTTGGAGCACTGAATCAGACAACC